>NW_008331486.1:4266527-4302276 GCF_000622305.1 Nannospalax galili | reverse complement strand
ATAAGTTCCGTGTGTATGTGTGTGTGTGTGTGTGTGTGTGTGAGAGAGAGAGAGAGAGAGAGAGAGAGAGAGAGAGAGAGAGAGAGCTAGCTGGTCTGTCTTCTCTACCCAGGAGCCCCATCTTGGCCCCTGTCCCCAGGTCCCCACATCCTGAGGAACCTTCCCATCACCGCCTCATCTGGGCCGTGGCGGACCCAATTACTTATAATAAACAATTCCGTTTATCTTTATCAGAATCATTATCTAAATTGGCTACATGACACATACTGTTCTCTAAGTGTGCCCCGGGGAGGAGGGGCCATAAAAGCCGGGTTCTGCACTCCGTAATTATCCCTCTATGGGCCATAAACCATTACACTGGTGTTTAAAATAGGTATGGCGAGCAGTTTCCCCGGCCACGAGGGCTGCCCAGGGCACCCACGGAAAGGGTAGCTGCAAGTTTTGCTGTGGCCAACAACTTCCCGAAGCTCAAAGGTGGCTCCTGTAAGGAACTGGCCATGCTGTCCTTGGGAAGGGTGAGGGGCCTGGCTGGAACAGTGGGCAGTGTTGAGAAGCCAGCCGGGGAGGGGACCACCAGCCCTCTCTGGGGGCTCTCCATGCTCTCCTGATGTAATGAATGGCCTCTGTCCAGGATTGCTGGCCCTCCCACCCCACTAATGCTGATTTGAGTTACCCTTGCTGTTTTGCAGAGCTGCCTCCACCACCCGTGGGGCTGGTCCTCCCTTCACCATCTCCAGGGAGGGCCACATCAGCATCTCACCCATGATTAAAACAAAACACAAGCTGCCCCCTCAGTGCCCTCGCCTGCCTTTCAGCTGACCCATCAGAGCTATGGCTGGCTCTGGCTTTGGCTTCCCAGAGGCCTCTGTTCCCTCTGGACATTGAGAGCTGGTCTGGGGCTATGTCCCTACAAATCTTCCCTCCTAAGTACCTAGATCCTGTGCTTGATGTGCTGGGACCCACAACTGACTGGAAAGGCAGGATATGCTTTCTCTGAAGCCACCTGTGCCCAGCTCCAACTTGGCAGACTCAGGGAACCCAGTCAGAGGGACTGACAGGTACAGAAGGGATGGGCTCCCTGCTGACCTCTGTCTAGGGATATGGAGAGGACAGCAGGGGCTCCCCAGGCTGGGATTGGGAAGAGGACCATTCTGAGCAATAGCTCCAGCAGGTGCAAAGGCCTGGGTTAGGCTTGCAGTCTGAGAATACCAAGTGCTGTGTGTGTTGGGAGCATTGTAGCTTCCTTTCTGGTTTGAGCATCTCTGAGGATCTGGGAGAGATAACAGATTCTCAGTCCCCAGCCTAGGCATGCTGAAAAGCCTGGGGACGTTGCAGCAGCAACTCCAGTGGCCAACCGATTTGAGAACCTGGTCTCGGAGTCCACATGGGTAGGTGCAGGGAAGAAAGAGGAAAGATGCCTTGCCACAATCCCAGGAGGTCACGAGTCTCTCTGGAAAGATGCTGGAGATCATAGAAGGCTGTAGGACAGGAAGCAACACAATCAGATGCTAACAACTTCACTAGGACCTCAGGATGGGAGTGGGTCACACAGCGGGCCACAGGGATGCGAAGGTGACTGAGAAAAGACAATGCTAACGATTGTGAAGGGGTCAAATGGCAGGACTGAGGCAGTGATGGAGGGAGGCATGAAGGAAGATGCAGGTGACTTTGACCTAAGAACCTGGAGAGAGGTGAGTGCCCTTCCCAGAGTAGGGCGCAGGGAAACGGGTTCAGGTTCTGGATGTGTGGGGCTGGGAGCAGAGACCGCAGATCATGCTGAGGGGCCAGAGGTTGCTGAAGGCCTGAGCCTGGTGGTGCTCTGCATCCATAGGTTGTCTGTGGGGGGGGGGCGAGTGTTGAGAGTAATCACCTCCCTTCACCTAAAAACAGGGTCCTGCCTGAAGAAACGCTCCACAGTTAAGAGTAATGGTGTTCTTGCAGAGGACCAGGGTTCAATTTCCATCACCAACATGGTAGCTATGGCTAATAACCATCAGTAATTCCAGTTCCAGAGGATCTGACACCCTCTTCTGGCCTCTGTAGGCATTGCACACATATGTTGCACTTACAGGCAAAATACTCATAAATAAAAAAATAAAATAAAATAAGTAAAACAACAAAACAGGGAACCAGGGTCCCAACTTGCAATCCCTGTAGCCACAGCCTCCTCAATTCGGGTTACCCTTATGATCCCAGACATCCTTGTGGCCCCCAGTACCTCCAGCAGGCAGCTCAATATCTCTGATTCTGGCCATCAACAACTGGACGGACATCCACCTGCATGTCTATCCATCCTTCTATTCTGCCCAAACACCTTATGCTCCTTGCTTAGGGATTTTCCCATCTCTCTCATAGAAGGGATTAACTAGCTCATTTTACAATGAAGAAACTAAGACCCAGAGAGGCCAAATTCCCTGCCCAAGGTAACACAGCACCCAGGAAGGACTTGAGACTTGAAGCTGAGCTCTGCCCGTACCACTCCCTCAAGTAGGGCCCAGGGTCCTTACCAGCTGCAGAGCCTGGCCTGGCTCTCCCAAGGCAGGAAGGAGCCAGCGCCCAGGGCAGGCAGACCCACAGGCTGGAACCCGCCTTCAAGGGAGGCCCAGAGGCTCCAGGCCTCCTTAATGTGCCTATAACTCATTCTCCAGGTTCACTAATGCTCCCGGCTATTAGTGCCGAGCACAGCTAAGCAAACTACAAAATATTCCTCTGACTCAACAATCAATTTCCATATTGTTACAAATGGAGTCCACGCCTGCCGAGGTTCATTTTTCTTCCAGGTTTTTCCCCCCTTCCCTTTACCCAGGACTGTGAGGAAGTCATTATGGGGTGTTATGAATTTCACAATGTGCTAAAAAAAATAAAAATGCATACTGCATAGAGTCCACGTGCTGGAGGGTGGCCCTTCCTGTCACCCAGGGACTTGGCAGGGTCAGGAGAGCAGGACCTGGGGACAGAAGGATGGAGGGTTGGGGCAGATGTCAGGTCTCTGGGGAAAGAAGTCTATGTCCCTGTTCTTTCATTTTGTTGGAGGTTTGAGACAGGGTCTTGCTATGTAGCCCAGGCTGGTCTTGAATGCATGATCTGTGCTGCCCCAACCTCAGAGTGCTGGGGATTACAAATGTGTGCCACTTGGTTGGCTGCTTCTGAGCTGCAGATTTCTCCAAAGGACAAAGGGCAGCCCAGTGTGGTCTGCTACATGTACAAAGGCATTGTATAGCCTGAGCAGGAGCTGTGAGCTCCACCATGGCCTCCCAGCATGGCTTCTTGGAAGGATCACTGAACAAGGATTTCCCCTCAGCACCTAGCACTTCAGCTGCTTGGAGCCACCCACTACTCCCAAATGTGGGCAGATTTGAGTGGCAGGTAGGGTAAAAGGCCAGGCAGCCAGGTTACAAGCCCTATTGTCTGCCATTAGGGGTCTAGCTAAACTTGGGGATCAGTGGACAGTAAGAGAGTCGAGTGCACTGTCATTGAAGGAACGGTGCCAAAGGGAAAGATGCCAGTTACCCAACAATGAACAGTATGGAAATGTGGTCAGCAGGGTCTGGGACTGATTTCTGGGGACTGATCTTTACAGAGGAGGTCTCTTACTTCCTTCAGGTATGATATGTTTGAAAATTTCCTAGCTCATATGCCTAGCTAATAATAACGATTTCTGTTTATTTTGTAAATTTTTATTTCATTCATTATTATTGGTATGTGTGTGAGTAGGGACACGTGCACACCAAGGCTCGAGGGTGAAAGTCAGAGGGCAATTTGGTGGAGTCAATTCTTTCTTTCTACCACGGGTTCCAGGGATCCAATTTAGGTTGTCAGGCTCCCTCAGGCTCCCACAGTGAGTGCTTTTACCTACTGAGCCATCTCCCCACCTGTGCTCTGCTAATAATGATTTTTAAAAGCCTACATCGCCAAAAGATTGGGCTCACATGTATCCTCTCATGTAAACCTTCATCTAATCAAGCAAAATGTGCTCAGTTTGATTGAGTGCCCCCGAACCTCTGCAGCTATGTGAGTACCTTCCCCCATGTCCCCTATCAGACTGCAACCTTCTCGAAATTGGGAGCTGGGTGTTCAGCTCACCTTGGCAACTGTTGAGCCTGAGCTGGGAAAAATAGGGACCTTGTCTCCTGTGTCCTATCAGAGGGGCAGAGGCAGGCACAGGGGAACTCAAAGGTTTGGGGACTAGACCAAGAGGTTGTTTCAGGGAGCTCTGTCTCTAAGCACCAGACTTTGTTCATTTGTCAGAAGAGGAAACTTGTGGCCAAGGGACTTGTCTAATAGATATGCCTACTGGCCCTGACTTCAAAGGAGGGACCACACCTACCAGCCACCACCTTGTGTGTGTGTGTGTGGCAGGGGGGTGCTCATGTGAGAAGCCTCTGCTTGTATGTTTTATTGTTATGTGTCTTCATTTGCTTAACATGTCTGTGTGGTGTGGGAGTTCAGAATACTGGATGGATGGATAGATGGCTAGGAGGATGATGGGTGGATTAGTGGATGGATGGATGGATGGATGGATAGGCAGATGATGGATTAGTGAATGGATGAATAGATGGACAGATGGCTAGGAGGATAGATGGATGGGTGGATGATAGATGGATGTATGGATGTAGATGGCTAGGCAGATAGATGGACAGGTGGATGATAAATGAGTAGATGGAAGGATGGATGGCTAGGAGGATAGATGGACAGGTAGGTGATGGGTGAGTGGATGAGTGGATGGAAGGATGGATGGGTAGATGGTAGGTGGGTGAGTGGATGGATGGATGGATGAAGAATAGATGGGTGTGAAGATGAACAGATGATAGATAACAAGACAGGAGGGTCAGCATGCCTTCCTGCTTTTCTGAGCACCGACATCCCTCTTTTCATCCACAGCACCCTGTAACATTTCAGTGGAGCACATGGCTGGTTTCTGAGTAGCCCCACCTTCACTTGGCTTCCATCCTGGGGGTCCAATGGAGCTGTTATGTCTAAACCTCCTCCCCCACCAGCTTCCCCCACAGCTGCCTCCGTGAAGCACTGGGATGCTGTCACTCTGCACTTTCACCCTCTCTGGAGTTCCCTTTAGACTAAAAAGCATCAACTCAAACTCAAACATGGAATCTGAGGCCAGGAGCCAGTTCTAGGTCCCCAGATCCCAGCTTCCCTCCTTGTGTCTCCAAGGATTGTAGAGGGAGGGTTTTCCACCCCTCAAGTTTGTCAGCATCACTTGACTTAAAGATTCCATATAATTATCTTTTACTTCATGAATCTTCTCCCTTCCAGGTTATCCTATATGGTAGTGGAGGTTGTTCATAGAACACGATGTTCAGAGGTATAAGTAGGTTGAAATCTCAATCTCAGTTAACTATGTTCTCTGTTGGGGCTAGGTTAAGAGATGGTCTTGTGCACTGCTGGACCAGAGAGCATCCCTTACACTGAGCAAGGATCACTCTGGGTCTGATAGCACAGGTATCTCTGTCTGTCTCCCTTATAAGTCTAGATGCTCCCTGGAGACATGGTTCAGGTGTGAGTCTCTCTACAGTGTCACATAGGCCTAGAGGAATGCTGTGAGGTCTGCAGGGGCCAAGTGCACAGTCTGGAGAAAGCTTTCTACTTGTGGGACTGAAGAGATGGCTCAGTGGTTAAGAGCACTCACTGATTTCTCTCGCAGAGGACCCAGGTTCATTTCTCAGCACTCACATGACAGCTAACAACCATCAGGAGCTCCAGTTCCAGGAGATATGACGCCCTCTTCTGGCCTCCACAGGCATTGCATACATGGGTGTACTTAACATACATGCAAGCAAAACAGTCATATACATGAAAATAAATAAATAAATAGAATTAATTTAAAAAGCTATCTACTTGCTTTGGGGAGGTGGGCTCCCTGTTCTGAGGGTCTTCACAAGACCCTCAAGTTGGGTATACCCAGCTAGCCAGATGAACACTCACCTAGAAGGGGCTGGAACAGTGCAAGGAGACAGGAAGCCTGCTGCTGTTGGGCCAGGTGGGAGAGGAGAGCAGACAGCTTCTCTGCAGGGAGACTGATGGCAGGAAGAGCCCCAGGCCCTCTGTCCCTGTCAGCGCTTGGCAGGGGTTCTGAGGAACTCCACATCCCTGCTGAAAGGATCTGTCTTGCTTGAGAGAAACTCCAGCGAAACACACCCACCTTGGCTGCACCTGACTCAGGCGGATCCAACCAAGGACTCAGTCAGCCTTGGCCCAATCTCCCACTCTGCGAGGGGAAGGGGTCCTTGTTCATAAGGCAGGGAGCTGAGGGTCAGGGAGGGACAGTCATTTGCTCAGGCATCATGACTAGGAAGTGGCAGGGAAGGATCCTCCCTTGGTCAGCGGCAGGGCACCGCTATTCTCTCTGTGTGCTGTCTTGGGGAGGGGACCTGTCTGAACATCCATGTGGCCATCCCACTATGCAGGGGGCCCAGGGCTTTTGGAGGGAGACAGGAGCATCGGATTTGGGGAACACGTGATTTGCAGAGATATCCACCAGAGTCTTGGATGGTGGGTGTGAGTCCCCCCAGGGATGGGAGCACATCTCCTGGAAGGGCATCAGGACAGGGTAGCTCACCTCCCGTCTACCATTATCCTCTGCAGCCATGAAGCAGAAGGGTGCCGGGGATCTGGGAGGAGCCTTCCCAGGGGATCGATCAATAGCTTGCCAGCAAACAGGTTCCTCAGAGCTGGTTTATGGATTTCTCTCCCCATTTCATCCTTTAAGCCTGACAGCTGTGGAGCTGATGGGGGAGGCTCTCCAGCCTGGGAGTGTGCTGGTGGGGCACAGGACATGCAGGGCCTGGTTACCTGGCAAGGTGAGATGACTCCCACCTGGTCTCCAGATGGCCCTTTGTCAGCTGTTGGGGCGGGGAAGGGGGCAGTCCCTTAGAATGGTTAGTCTGTAGCTCTGAGTGTGCCAGACCCACTTTGAGTTCCATTTCTTCCTGGTCACTTACTGGACCCCTTTTGAGCCTCAGTTTCTAGAAGACCGGTGTCTACTTCTCAGGGTCACTGTGATAGTTCAGTGACAACACAGTCTCTAGTACATAGTAAACATGCCATAAAGGCCCTTCCTGGTACACAGTAAGTATCTATCACAGTATCATTAAGGATTTTTTTTATTATTATGCCCAAGTTTTATTTTTTATTGTGCTTTTGTAATTCATAAAATAGTTCTTAATCAAATTTAGACCCTCTTCCCCATCTATGTGTCATGTCCTCCCCCTGCCCTCCAGTGTAGAAGAACTTTTTACAGATAGGGAACATAGGTCCCACAAGGCTCAGGACCATCCTGAGTTTACAGCTGTGATCTAGTCACAGGTATTAAGAGCATCCCCTTTCATTCTCAAAGTGTGCTTGCTTAAATGACAGAGATATGGTTGCTGATTTATGGAGCTGCTCAGCTCTGCCTGGGATGGATGGGGTACTGCCAGCTCTCATCAGCAATCCAGGAGTAGGAACATGCTCCTCAGTTACAGAGTGAACTCAGAGACTTTATGTGACTTTTCCAAGGGCACACAGCTGAAGGTGACAGAGTTTGGGGTTTTATGGACCCTGGCCCTGTTGTCCACATTCATCCTGCTTGTTCAGATGCTTTGGAATCCCCAGGACAGATACAGCTGTGAGATTCCAGGTCCCTCTGCCACTATCTCCAAACACACAGTCTCTCTCAGGTCAGAGGGAGCAGGCCAGTTACCTGCAAAGCCCCACCCCCCAGCTGTGCACACAAGGGGGTGACAGTCAGGATAACAAGCTGAGATCTTATCAGGGGTTGGGGGCTGCCTCTGTCCACCCAGACAGCTCCTCCTTGGGCTGGAGAATCCTGTTTTCTTTTCTAAGTGGAACATCAGATACCCAGCTCTGATTTCACTGTGGATTGGAGGAAGGGAGGGGGCAGCCACTTAACACCTACACCCAGGGTGAGGAGGGAGAGGGCTGCATATCCATCACCAGCTGACAACACTGCTGTCCCAAGGTGGGAGGGTGAGGGCAGTGATGAGCAGAGGACCAGCTTCTCAACCTCCGGCATGAGAGGGGCCAGAGCCACTGTGACAGTCCTTTAGCTCCCATGCCCTGGATCATGGGCAAACCCTGAGAGGCTCTGCTGGAATGCCTGCCCAGGGTTTGGGAAGATGGTGGTGAAGCCATGTGACCAAAGGAGGCAGGGTCTTAGCACTGCTGGGCTACTAGGAAGGGACATGGAAGTTGGTCAGAGTCCCGATGACCAGGGCTGGGTTGGCTGCCTGGGGCGGAGGATGGAAGCCATGCTCTTGGTAAGACAGTGTGACTGAGCGCAGAGATGTGAAAGAGCTGAGGATGCTGAGTGCCCATGATGGAGCCCAGAGAGGAAGGTGGAAGGAAAACTGAGTATCCATGATCACCTGGCTTCCAGACAGCAGCCTCCCTGAGAGCTAAGAGAGCTGGGGATGGCAGAGGGCAGAGACCGGCTGGTGTTCCTCTGCCCATGCAGAATCCAACCGTCTCTTTCCGTGTACCGTGTTCAGGAATCTGGAGTCTGAGGCAGGCCAGCCCTGCTGTGTGGGAGACTGTGTGTGGACAGACACAGTCCCCATCCTGTCGGCCTCCTGGACTGATTGGGAACACATTCGTGAACCTCACTGCCATGGTGTCAGATGCCATGAGATAGCTATGGAGTGGGATGGCTGTCTCACTGAGGCAGTGGTCTCAATGGCCTGCTTTCTTGCAGGAATATATGCTTCACTACACCCCAGCTTCCTCATCCAAGGAGGGGCATGCCTTGGTCTCTACCTCACCAGAAGAATGTGTACACAGTGCTTGCCCAGGGCCTGATCTAGAGCAAAGTCAGAGACCTGCCACTACCATATTTATGTGTGGAAGGGTAGTAAGCCAGCTAGGACTGGCCTGTGGGCAGCAGTGGGAGGAAGGTGGGAGGGACTGACATCTCAAAGATGGAGAGATTGGCCCTGTGGGTATAGAATCCTATAGAATTCTATACCCTGTGGGTATAGAATCTCATGGACTGGAGTGTGGGTGGGCTTGACTCTAGGACAGAAGCTCAGGCTAGGTAGGATATTGAAGAACAGAAGGAGGAAGAGGGAGAGCAGGAGGCATGGACTGGAGTGTGGGTGGGCTTGACTCTAGGACAGAAGCTCAGGCTAGGATATTGAAGAACAGAAGGAGGAAGAGGGAGAGCAGGAGAGACAGGAGGAG
The DNA here is from genome assembly GCF_000622305.1 of Nannospalax galili. Lineage (NCBI taxonomy): Eukaryota > Metazoa > Chordata > Mammalia > Rodentia > Spalacidae > Nannospalax > Nannospalax galili. The sequence goes on along the minus strand of NW_008331486.1, from coordinate 4,293,084 downwards.
GAAGAGGAGGAAGGAAAAGGAGATGAGGAAGAGGAGGAGGCACAGTCCTGTCTTTCCCTAAACAAGCACGCCCCAGCCTGGGAAGAACACACTGTCGAAACCTGAGCCCAGGAAACCACACACATCTTGGTTCACATCCTGTCTTGCCATTTAGCTGTGATCTCAGATAGGTGACAAAATTTTCAGAGCCTCAGTCTTTGCCTCTGTGAAATGGGAACAGTAATGGGGCAGATGCTTCCTGACAATAGACTGAGCTAGCACAATACTCAGAACACAGTAAGTGCTCCACAGAATTCATACTGCAACCTAAAAAACCTAGACCCTGGCTCTCTGTGCTCCAGGAAAGAGATCATCCAGACCATAGGCGCCTACACAGACTCCCTGAAAGCTTGAATATGCTTGTCAGTACTCCTTCATCAGGCCCCCGGCCAGGTGGCCTACCCTGCCCTATGGGGTACCTGTTATCTGGGATGGAGGAACACAGTGCATCTGCCTCCTGCCATTGTCTGTGTTCATTTCCAGACATGTCCCTTGGATGAATCTCCTGAACCTGTCTAGACTCTTCCCCGAGATGTCCTGTGGACATCACGCCTCCTCCCCCAGGAGTGGACTCTCTTCAAGCATCTTCCATATGCCCAGCTTGCTAACCTGGCTAGCTGCCCAACCTGTCCCCAGAGCAGGTGGCTCAGCTTGGAGGTGTGGGGTGTCCTCTGTCCTCATAACAGGCTGGCCTCCTGGAAGTCAGGCATGGGATGCTGAGCAGTCCTGGCCATGCCCTTTATCTGCTCTTCCCAGGAAGGGCAGTAGAGGAAGAAGAGGTACAGGAGAACACATTTGGTGATGTGGTATCTGCAGTCTGTCACAGATGACAGGTATGTCCTAGAAGCACCCACTGCTGTAGCTCTTGTGCTCAGATACAGGCCACAAAAATTGGTGGCAGTGGGAGGGCTGACCTCCTTGGCTCCGCAGCTGCCCAAGTCTGGGCAGGACAATGACCTGGAGCTACTTGGAGAAGTCCTGTGACAAGGTCTATAGACCTTAGGATAGCTGAAGTGAAGGGTCACAGGGTGGCCCTCTGCCTGAGCCTTGGTTTTCATCACCAGCTCCCTACACCTGAGCCCAGAGCTCAAAAGGAGCGCTCTTCCCATAGACACATCTTTAAGTATAAAAGGGTGTGTTCTCTTCTCCCTCCCTCCCCTTTCTATACATTGGGCTCTAAAAATCTGGGCCATCCCGCCACTTGCATTAACTGTGTTAAGGAGGAATTATAAAAAGAAATCAAATTTCCCATAGCATTTGAACGCCATTAAAATGCCAAACAATAAACTACCAGGCTGCAAATTAGATCAGTGGAAATATCAAACACATTGAGGTATAAAATCCATAATTGCATTTAGTGGCAGCCGTCCCTGGAGAGGCACTGCTAAAGATCACCACAGCCCCACATATGAGGAGCTATTGACAGAAGAATAAAAATCGACAGGCCAACCAAATAAACCGGCAGTCCTCATTAAATATTCAGCAATGGAAATTTGACTATCCTGGCTTGATCCCCTTGGTCCCATTCAGAGTCCTCTTGGCCCAGCTGGGGGCTCCGTCCCTGCCCTCCCCTAGCCCCCCCCATGGCTTGCACAGACAGGGTCAGAGGAGGGGGTCTGTGAGGGTGATGGTGTGGGGAGCAGCAACAGCAATAACAGGGGGCTCCTCCGGGGTTATTGTTGGGTGGTGTTATTAGCTCTTACTCGGGAGTAGGTGGCCCCTAAAGTCTTTAATTAGGTCATTACAGGGTAATTTCCAGGGAGGCTTTAACTCCTCAGCAGCTGAAGAGCCTCCAGCTCAATCTCAGGTTCCCAAGGGGAGCTGGGGTCGGCCCACAGGCTGGAAAAGACAGCATGGCCCAGGAGAAGGGTTGGGGTTTGGCTCCAGGTCCCTGGAGATCAGATTCACCTGCTCCAGGAAAGACGGATGCCTAGGGGCTGGTCAAGGCTTGAGGGTCCTCACCAGGCCAAGTGGGACCCCAATCCCATTGGGCTCCAGCCTTTGGGACCCCCTTCTCTGGGGATGGATTTTGATCTCCCTTGCCGACTCTCCTCCCCCTCCCCCTCCTCTCTCTCCTCCCTCTCTCTCTCTCTCTCCCTCTCTCCCCCCTTCCTCTTCTTCCTCCTCACTCTCTCCTCTTCCCAATTATTTCCCCTCCACATCTCTTCCCAGCCTCTCCCTGTCTCCTTCCCAGGTCTCCTCTCTCCTCCAATTCTCCTTCCCAATTATGCCCTCCCCTCCGAGGCTCACCTAGGAGCGCCTGCCATGTATAATGCATGCAGAGGAAGCACCAATAGGATTAGGCACCTCCGCCCGCCTTGGCGGAGTAAAGTTTATGTAAATGACTGATGACAGCGCTATTGTGTGAGGGATATCAATGGAGTAATTACAGTTACATCGGGCGCCCGCGCCGCCGGCCCGTGTTAATTTTTCACCGGCTCCCCCGGGAGAGATCGCAGCGCGCTCCGAAGAGCGCAGCTAATAATGGGAGCTCGGAGCCGCCGCTGCGCCATGCGCCCCGAGGTCTTTCTGAGCAGACTGCTAAGCACTGGCTGTCTCCCCGGAGAGCCGAGAACAGAGATAAAATGATTAAAAACTGCCAAGCGGGCCTGGCAATCACTCGCTCCGCTGTCAGCCCGAGACAAGACAAATCTCTGCGATTTTTTCTCTTCCCTCCTCTCCCTTTGTGAGCCCCTCAAGCTGGGACGTGGGGGGCCAGCCAGGGTCAGGGTCAGATCCTCAGGGTGGCAGGGCCGCAGGCAGGGCAGGCAGAGGTGGCGAAAACAGCACTGGCCTCCTGGGCCAGTGGGTGTGGGTGCACAGGCTTTGGGGGCGCCCCAGGGAGCCAGACACCAGCTACTTTTCCCAGAGAAACTCCTGGCGGGGCTTACCTGTCAGGGCACACCTGTTGGGGGATATGGTAGGCATAGCAACCCAGGCACAGCCCACTAGAGCACACCTGTCATGACCCACCTGCTAGGGAGAGCAGCAAGGGGTCTGGGAACCTGTGCCAGCTCCCCGCCACCCCAACATGCCAATATGGCCACCATCCTGCTTCCTCTCCTCATACTTCCGTGGCCAGTCTGGCACCTCCAGACCCTGAGCCCCCAGCAGATTCCTGGGTGGGGTGTCTGCCTCCTCCTTTCTCCCAGGGCTTGATCCCCACCTGGCCATCCAACCTTGTGGCCCTGATGCTGACGTCTGACCCAGCACTAAGAGAAGTCACTGAGAAGATTGAAGAGGGGAGGGTGGGGCTGCCCACTGTTCCCACCTCGGAGAGCCTGTTATCCATGTCAGGCTCTGCCTGCCCCTGGTGATGGAGAGAGGTCATCCTTCCTAAGCCTGGGCATCACTACTCCACCTGTCACACCCGTGTCACACCCACACATCATACCTGCAAGGCCCATACTGCACCTGTGACAGAACCCATCATGGCCAACACCACACCCCAACACCTAGACCCAAAGAATGTCCCCAAAGCAGACACGCACTTGCCTGTACTAACACCTTCAGTCTGTGCCACAACCAATCCACTGCTCCCCCCCCCACATGCTTGCACTGGGGCACATGCACACAGAGCATGCTGCACTGGGATGGATACACACATGGGCACCGCCCCTCTGTGCTGCTTGCCTGCCGCCTGCGCTGCCATTTGCAACATAAGCCAGGGTCCCCATGGAGGTGCAGAGCCTGCCTCTCCAGATGTTGTGTGTGCCAGAGCAAGAGTGTGGCAGGGCCACCTGCCTATGTCGACTCAGAGTGGGCCGGGCAGGTACTGAAGCCATAAACTGAGACAATTAACAGCAGTGAGAACCCCAGACAGTCTGCAGTGACCCTAACACTAAACAGAGCTTGCACCAACACTAAGCAGAGCTTGCACCATGGCCTCTGGCTGAGTGCTGGGTGTCAAGCCCAGGTGGTATCTGTGCCAGGCCTGGTGCTCCAGACAGACTACCAGCTGCCTGCCCTCTTGCCCAGGGTCCCCTGGCTGCAGTCCAGACTTAAACAACAATAATAACATAGCGGCTATGAATTCCTTGCTTCACTGGAATTCCGAGTTGGATTTTTCAGAATATCTATTTCATAGGTGAAGAGATTGAGTTTAAAAGCTGGGAGTAAGGAGACCAAGGTCAAGGTCATCAGCCTCCGAAACACACACTTTCCTCTGAGCCACCAGGTCATGTGCACGCATTCCTCTAGAGACACACAGGGCACACCAGCACCATTACTGATGGGCTCACATGTATTTACTCATATGTGCAGCACAGATGTGGGTGTCTGGGGCCCATTTCTATTTGCCCACAAATATTCACTGAGTCTCCACCACAAGCCAGGCCCTGTGAGGAGCCCTGACCCAGAGGACAAGGACAAAGTTTCACAGAGCTCCTGTCTGCTGATACTCTGGACATATGCATGTACAGTCCACAGCACCTTCCACTCTCTCCAAGAGAGTCCAGGGGCCTCTTCTCTGGCCTCCCACTTTCTTTGTAACCCACATAGCAGTCAGTGCCTTTTCTAACTTCCATTCTGACTTGCTGACTTGCTTCAATTTTTCACCTGCTTAGAATTCTTTCACGACTTCTGGGGGCCCCTGGAGTAAAGAGCAGTCTCCCTAACCACTGCGTGATCTTGTGCTTTTTTAAAAAATATATTCTTCTTTTTTGTTTTTTTTTTTTGGTCTTTTTGAGACAGGGTCTCCCTGTAGTCCCAGGTCTCCCAATAGGCCAGGCTGGCCTTGAACTCACAGATATCCACCTGCCTCTGCCTCCCAAGTGCTAGGATTAAAGGTGTGCGCCACCACGCCCGGCTTATTCATTATTTTTATTTTATGTGTATGCGTGTATTGCCTGCGTGTAGGTAAGTGCACCTGTATTGTGCAGTGCTAGAGGAGGACAGAAGAGGCTGTCAGATTCCCTGGAACTGGAGTTATGGAGAGTTGTTAGCTGTCATGTGGGTGCTGGGATTCGAACCCGGGTCTTCTGCAAGAACAACTAGTGTTCTTAACCACTGAACCATCTCTCCAGCCCCAATCTTGTGCTTTTGTGTGCTGACCTCTGCCTGAAACCTGCCTAGAACTTGTCTCTTCTTGCTTTCCCTGAATACTCTGATCTTGGCTTGGACACTTCCTCCAGGAAACCCTCCTCCATGCCTCTAGGCTGGGTGATGAACCCTGTTCTGTCTCTAGGGACCATGACACCCTGTGCCTTCTCCACCAGAGCCCTAACCAAGCTACCCCAGGCCTTCCTTTCTCCCCAGGGTCAGAGCTCTTCAGGGACAGGATGTCTGCCTTTGCAGCACCTGGGATGAGACACTTGGGGCCTTGACAGACTCTTGAAAGGAGGCAGGCGGAAGCTACAAGAGGAGTCCTGGCCCCTAAGCCAGTCCGGACCTGCAGTGGGACTAGCAGGAAGGTCATTACAAGGGGACTTTGGAGGGAAGGACATAGGCAGCTGGGAGGCCAGGCTGCCCTCTGACAGGAGGAGGCTGCCCCTCTTGTCAATCATTGTCCTTCCATGGCTCCATTCCTGGGCCGTGGGAGTGGGATGCCTCCCGTCTCCACTGAAGGGCTACAGCCCACAGGCATACCCTGGCTTAGATCTTGTGACTCCAGGCTCTATTTTTCTGTTCTCTGCCAGAGGCACAGCCCTCAGCTACTCATAGGCCCCGACCAAAGCCGCATGCCTCAGCTGGGAGCTTCCAGCACAGCCTCTCAACCTCTCTGAGTTTTCTCTTCAACAATCATGTGAGATTTGGACAATCATAAGACAGCAGCTGTTATTGTTCCATTTGTTGAAATCCTGACAGGTTTTTTAATACTCATTTTAGGGACTGGGGATACAGCTCAGTTGAGAGCCTGCATGTCTGGTGTGCACAAAGTCCTGGGTTCAGTTCCCAGCATTGCACAAACTGAGCGTGGTGGTGCATGCCTGTAATCCCAGCACTTGGGACAAGGAGGCAGGAGGATCAGAAATACTAGATCATCTCGGCTACATAATGAATTTTAGGCTAGCCTGGGCTACATAAGACCCTGTCTCAAAAAAGAAATCTCTCTCTCTCTCTCTCTCTCTCTCTCTCTCTCTCGCTCTCTCACACACACACACACACACACCTTTATAGGTGAAGAGTCTGAGACTGAAGGCAGGAAGTGGCAGAGCCAAGGTCAGGAACACTACATCCTTGCTACTTAAAGCCACCAAAGTTAGACCTGTGACTGCGTAGTGCCATCAGTCATGTGTGGAGAATTACTAGCCCAGACCCTAGACATAGCATCTCCTGCTGGCAACAGATTTTCTAAGCCTCCTGGTCTGGTTCTTCTGCAAAGCTGGTCTCCCCAGTCAGCCCCCAGATGCCGTGCTTGCTCCCTCACAGAGTGTCAGAGTGTCACAGTCTTTGGGGAAAGGGCAGGGCTCCTCACCCAGCCTGGGGGCATGGAGGGCTCCCTGAAGGAAGAGTCAAGAAAAAGTGGAGAAGGGAGCAGGTTCTGGGCAGAGGTCAACACACACAAGAGTCTAAAGAGATCAGCTCACATACGGTCTTGAAGGCAGTGCTGGGGAGGTGATGGCGTGGGAAGGTTCTAAGTAGGGAAGGGACAGGACAGAGTAATGAGCCAGTAGATACAAGTGGTGGCTGGGCAGGTGGCGGTGCAGGGGCTAGCTTCAAACCTGGTGCTGATGCTGCCATGCTGTACGACTCTGGGCAACATGTCCTTGCTCTGTCTCAATCACTTCATGTATAACATGGAGGCATGCTATGGGCGTCACATGCCGCATGTCCCCAGCACTTAGCAGGTACTGGCACTTCAGGGCACTGTAGGGGAGGGGAAGAGGGTAGAGGCATTGTGCTGCTCCCAAAGGCCACATTGTCCCCTGCACCTGGAAAGCCCTCCTCCTTACCATTTCTAACTCTGTCCAAGCCTCACCTGCTGATCAAGGCCTTCCTGTGCCTCTGGCAGCATTTGCCACCTCTTCCTCCAGATGTTTACCACCAAAGACCCTCCTCAGGATCACAGCTGCTACCAGGAGACGTTCTATTATCTCTGCTCTCCTTGGTCCCATCCCCTGTGAACCTCTCATCCACCACTGCCTTCTCAGCTCCCTGTTGGGTAGGGAGCTGGCCCCGGAGAACAAATTGTGGGAGAGTCTGGAGTTGAGGTTGGTGTGGCCCCTTGTAGTGCTGGTTGATAACAAAAAGCCTGGGATACTGGGGCTGGAGAGATGACTCACTGGTTAAAAGCACTGACTGCTCTTACAGAGGACCCAGGTTTGATTCCCAGCACCCACATGGGGGCTAACAACAGTCCATAACTCCAATTCCAGGGGAATCTGATGCCTTCTTTTGACCTCTGTGGGCACTGCACGACATGGGTGCACTTACATACCTGCAGGCAATATACTCATATACATAAAATAAAATAATAAATAGGATATTTTAAAACGGCTAGGCTAGAGCTCAGGATGGAACCCTAGTGTGAACAAGGCCCTGAGTTCTATCACTTGCATTGCATATGCACGTGCGTGAGCGCGCACACACACACACACACACACACACACACACACACACACAGAGGCTAATGTCCATAACTGTCCATTCCTTCCTCTTTTTTGCAGCATCACACTAGGTGTCTCAAACCTTCTCTTGCTATTGGAGTGGCCACAGCTCCATATTCAGGGGTTAACTGGGCTGCTGCAGGAGGTGGCAGTACCAGACCTCCATGCGGACAATCTCTGAGTACCTACTATGTGCCAGGCCTGCTCTTGGCATCTGATCTGCTGTCTCTTAGCTAGAGTTGTCCTGCTTAGTACCCAGGGCCCATGTGTCCCAGGGTGGGGTCTTCATGGTCATTTGCCTTTCACATAGGGCCTGGCATGGGGGGCGGTGTAATTCTGGACCACCTGCATGAAACAGGATACGTGTTCAGAGACTGGCACACCTCTAGTTGCTGCAGGGCAAGGAGGCTTTCTACTCCAGGCTCCTCCGTGGAGCTGTCTAGATATCCCACACCTGCTCCTACCAAAGTCACTATTTCCATTCTGCCAGCTTCTCCTCTCCAGGAGTGTCTGGCTGGGATGTTCCTGCTCTCCTTGTGGTCTTGGACCATCCACTTCTTGAAACAGGGATCCTCTAGTGAGTTGTCCTCCTCCTCCTTCCTTAAAACCTGTCTGGGTGCCTGCTGTAAGCTTGGAGCTTCCCTGGGCATCTTAAGCTGGCAGAAGGTTAGGGGGTAGGTAAGCTGTGTTATCTTGGTTACCAAAGCTCCCTTTTCTGTCCCTCAATTTCCACATCTCTGAAATGGGGAATCACAGATGCTGCCTTATAGACCTGAGGGTTTAATGAGATAATGTGAGTCTTAGCTCAGTATCTGCACAAAAGACCCTAGAAATGTAAAACAAAACCCCCAACTTCACCGTGTGCAAAAGAATGAAGTCGGGAGCACACAGCCCTTTCAGAAGACAGGAGAGCCTGAGAGAGGACATACTGGGGGAACTTTTCCCTTTCCCATCTCTTAGGCGATGCTAATTTTGCCATTCCCTACCCTAGCCTGGTCCCCCACATCCTGGGATTTTTTGAAAAAGAAGAAAAACACTGCCCAGTTATTATCTCTCTGTTGCTCTCTAGACCCACACCTGCAATGGTCCCACCTCCATTGTTGCCTGCTAGGAAAGGAATTAGGCCTGGGGGGCTGTGTGCAGCCATCCCCAGCTCACGTGCTCACAATGGCATTGTACCCAGACACTGGCATCTGCTTGGTGGCAGGTGCCATGCCAGGCCAGGATAGAGGTTCCTAGACCTCTGTGTGCCCAGGCATTCCCTGGACCATCTTGGATGTAGATATGCAGGTTTTGGCCTGAGAGCTTTAGTCCTTCCTCAGATCTGGGAATCTTCACGTTTAACTGGTGCCTTGGGATAGACCCCCGGTTGGGTGTGGGTCAGGAACATGGCCAGGAAGACCCCATGACTCTTGTGTCAGGCTCTCAGAGGTAGATACCCTTTCTAGAAGCAGGAGGACAAGGCCAGGGAACTCTTAGATGTGGGTTCACCTGCAGGCCCAGCAGGAAACTAAATACAGGCATGGGGTTAAAGCTCAGATTTTCAGGAATGGAGCAACCAAGTAGTAAGCCAATTACATGGTCCCCAGTGATTGGTCACAAGCCCATGAAGTAAAAAAAAAAAAAAAAAAAAAAAAAAAAAATCCTTCCAGAGACATGACCAAATGGGTCAGCCTTGCTAGAAGCCGGCCAGAGTGCCCAGACCCCAGGTGTCAGCCAGGTCACTGAGGTCTGGGGTTTCAGCTCCAGGCTTCAGTAACGTTGCCCCCACCCCTCAGAACAACCACCTGAAGTGACTTCCACTGGCCCCTTCTGCCATTTACATCAATCAATGTCCTCACCTCCAGGGGCCACAGCAGCAGCCTCTGCCAGGTTCTAATCCTGTGCACAGTCTGCCAGCATCATCTCCATTAAGTGCCTCTCCAGTTCCCATTACTCCCCTGTTCAATAACCTTCAATGGCTCCCTCCTGCCCACAGGACCAAATCTAAGCTCTGTAGTACTGCTACTGGCTACTGCCTTGTTCTACAGCCCCCTGTCCCAGTGTCCCGAGGCAGCCCCTCCAGTCAGACTCACTGCCCTAGTCCACCTTTCTCAGTCTCTCTCTCCCCCTCCCTCCCTCTCTCTCTCTCCCCCCCCCCACCGAGTCACAGAGTCTCATATATACCAGGCTGGATGACCTTATGCTTTTGATTCTCCTGCTTCTACATCCTGAGTACTGAGATTACAAGCAATCCCAGGCATGTAGACCACACCTGGTTTATTTGATGTTGAGTATGGAACTCAGGACCTGTGCATTCCATGCACTATACTAGTTGAGCTACATCCCAGCCCCTTGCACAGATTCTTTTTTAAAAACACTTTATTGGGGGGAGGGGAACGCATGTGCCATAGCATTCATGTGGAGGTCACAGGACAACTTTCAAAAATCAGTTCTCTCCTACTATGGGTTCCCGGATTGAACGCAGGTCATTGGGCTTGCAGAGCAAGCGCCTTTGCCCCCTGAGCCATCTTGTTGGCCCCTTTTCCCTTGCACAGATTCTCCATGTCTTCTTGGCACTAACCTGACCCACCAGAGACCCTTTGCCCTAAGGAAAGTCCCTCACACTGACTGCTGTGGCTCTTTACTCATATAAGCCCCATTTAATTTTTGTGACCACCCTAGGGGATAGAGTCTTTGATTATTTTCATTTGCAGTAAGGGAACAAGGCTCAGAGAGGCTGAGGAACCTGCTGGGCGTGCAGGTACAAAGAACTCATGCTTGGAGTCCAACCCCCAAAAGTCTAGCTCCTGACCTATCCCCCTGTGCTGAGTGAGTATCTACTATGCCTTGCTCCAACTGAGGTCAGATGTATACACACACACACACACACACACACACCCCAAAGCCTACTCAGACCCTCAGGTAATCTTTATGAGCCTGCTCCTAGAGGCCTGCATGACTCTGTCCTTTGAATGACATTATTGTCCCAAGGCAGGCATTTGGGTCTCAGTAGACTTTGAGGAAATTGAGACACAAGGTCAAGCATCCACAGTCAGAAAGCAGCAGAGCTCAGCCTTGAACTCTGGAATCTGAGGCTGTAAAGTTCTGTTGAAGAATCTGGCTAAGGGGCTAGGGAAGCCTAGCGTGTGTGAGTCCCTGAGAGGTTCTATCCCAAGTCCCAAACACACATGCCCAAAGAATCAAGCTAAATATTGGCCTCTCAGGGAATCAGTTCTGGGCTCACAAAATCCAAGAAGGCAAGTACGGTGGCACATGCCAGTAGTCTCAATGACTAAGGAGGCAGGGGCAAGAGGGTGGCTTGAGCCCAGAAGGTAGGGACCAGGTTAGACAACACAGCAAGACCCCAAGAAGAAGCTGAAGTCCTCAGACTTGGGGCCTGCTGGCATGAGCTCTGCTTAACTCTGCCACATTCCAACACCCTAGCTACTATCAGGCCCCAAGTTCTCTAAGAGTCAAGAGGGTGCATCCCCTCCTGGCTTTGCTTAGTCAGCACCTGGCTGAGAAGCTGAGCAGCCCCTTGGTCCCCAGCTGGACTATGGGTATCAGCCACCCTGATGTGCCCCAGGCTCACCTAACTCCCACTTTTGAGAGTCCTTGCAGGATACTTGCCAAGTCTCACATGCCCTGGGTCCCCAAATCCCTGTGCCCCCAAACAAAATGTTTCCTATAACAAGTTATTATCTTCATTTATTACTGTTATTTAAATTGGAATGTGACTTTTGGGAAGATGTGTCCCCTGCAGCCAAGAGAGCATGTCTGTGGGAGGGTGGCATCTCAGTGACCTGCTTGAACTCTTGCCATCTAGGCCAGCCCCACCAGTGAGCGGCCAGCTCTGTCCTCCTCCAGGGGTCTGTCCCTGCTCACTTATCAGGCTGACGTCCCTCAGGGGGCAGCTGCCCTGTCCGCCCCTCCGGCTCCAGGCCTGCCGACTGGAACCAGACCTGGAGGGGTGGGCAGATGTGGGGGCACGTGGGAGGGGGCTGAGCCTCTCCACAGGCCCCTCTGCAGTTCAAAGTGACATGCTCAGGCAGCCGTCCCTTCAAAGGGCAGACAGCGGCCTGTGTCTAGTTGGTGTAGCAGCAGTCCGGAGCCAGGAAGGCGCTACAGGGGTAAAGATGGCCCTGGGAGGTCTGGCTGTGCCCCCTGTCCATGAGTGGGCCAAACAAGCTCTGCCTCTGCCTGCTGGACCTCCACTTTCCTCAGGAGGAGGGCATCCCCCAGCTGGGGACACCTTGCTATGTAATCCTAGGAATCACTTTCCCTCTTTAACCCTGTCTGCTCTTGCGTATCTGCAAACTGCTCAGAGGGTTCTCAGGGAAATCGACGTGCACATGCTGCTAATGAGAAGCCCCACCTCAGACCCTGGGACACTTGGGCGTGCCTCCTGTCAGCTGCTCCCCAGCTGTAGGACCTGGGAGGAGTCACTTGAGTTCTCTAAGAGTAACATGGGACTAAATGAGATGAAACAATGCCCAATAGAATGAGACAGGTCACAGATACAACTCTCCCTTAATGAGGAAATAGGCCCCGCTTATTGCTAGGATGGTTCATCAGCCCCAGGGAGACCTAAAGGAGTCCTCTACCTAACGAGCACCCCAGATGCTGCCTTCATCCTGTGCAACTGTGTGGCTCTGAGAATGTAGCTTCACCCCTCTGAGCCCTGATTCTGTCACCTGAAAACCCAGATAAACAAAAGTGCCTTTAGGAACACTTACCAAGATCTGGGGAGCCAAGGGTTTAGCACCATGCTTAGAATGTGGCTGCCCTTAGCAATACCATCTGAGGCTGTGTGACCCTAGAGAGAAAAACTGTACCTCTCAAGTAATGCTTCAAAGTTGGTGAAAGAGGAGCTGACATTAATAACCATTAATGATGCCTGGCCCCAGGACAGAGGGAGGACTCAGTGAGATAAAGGCTCTCAAAGCCACACCCCCAGCACCACACAAGGAACACTGGCCTCTTATCATGAGCCTTTCAGCCAACAAACGTAGAACTCCTGTGCCAGGCTGCTACGAAGACACCAAAGCCAGCAAGAGGCCAGAATCTGTCTTCCTAAAGGATCTCCGAAAAGTTTTTCTGTGACACAGCGCCAGGATTTCACTTTCAGGTTCCCAGTCTAACTGTGTGACCTTGGGCAAATTACTTAACCTCTCTGTGTTATCTGAAAAATGAAAACAATAGTTGTGCTTAGAGCTGAGCCTAAGGCTGAGCCTGTTCTAAGCAAGCATATAGCTGTGGTTATTGCCTACACTACACCGCCTCCGCTGCTGCTGCTGCTGGCTCTCTGGGTCTTGCCCTGCCTGTCAGAAGCCTGGGAGGCTGGGCCCCCTTCTATAGCTCAGACCTGTGGTGTGTCAGCTACTGAGGTGCCCAAATACCCTGCAAATCGCAGGCTGCTGTGGGCTTCCTTTCTGCTCTGTTTCCCTAGCAGCTGGAACGCATAGAAAAAAGCACCCAGCCTGCTGGGCTTGTCAAAGCAGGGCTAGCTTGACTCGAACCAGGTTTGGATGATAATTTTGCGGTCATAACAACTATTTTCTTTACATACTGCTATGGAAAGGGGAACCCCCTGCGTTTTTTTTTTTTTTTAACCTAATTGAAGACACTATCAAGCGTAAATATGCTGGCATTCCTAATAAAAACACGATGGAGGGAAATATTCAAAGCACAATAATCAGAAGCAATTTGCGTTGTGCAGGGAGATGTGTCACATGCTGGCCCCCCCTTCCCAACTGGGCTCTGGGAGGACTGGCTTTGGGGCTGGCAACTTTAGACCTATGGCAAAAAACAAAAACAAAAACCCCAACAAGAGTGAGCGTTGGAAATAGCCTGAAAAACACCCTGGGAAAGAAAAACAGATGCTGGAGAGTGTGGGGCAAAAATCATATTTCATGCCTGACTTTAGAGATTGTTAATAAGGATTAGAACCATACTCCCCAGCCCAAATATCAGTCAAGGCGGGGTAATTAATGCTGCTTCAGATCTCTGCCCCAGGAAAATGTAAAGGCAAGCGTTCCTCCTTTCACAGTGGAGAGGGCTCATCACACTGGAACAGCCCAGAGAACTTCCGGAGCCACGTCCTGAGCCCAGCTGAAACCCGGCTGTTGCTGGCTGTCCCTCCTGATCTGTCGTCGGGTAGATTTGGGGATCTCTTTCGAATCGTAACAATATCAAACTCCTTTTTTTCAGGATTGGCTAATAAATATGATTAAGATAACACGTCCCAAACCACATGTCCTCAGCTCTGCATCCAACATGTGGAGGACAGATGTATCTTCTGTGCACAGATGACCCAGCTGCCTGCTCCCCTGAATCAGGGACTCTGGGAGACAGAGCCTGGAGAGGTCCTGGAAGTCCACTGGCCCTTGTGGCAAGGCCAGACTGGCTGGCCCCTCCATGACCCACTGTGTAGAGGAGGGGCCAAGTGCAGGGTGCCTGGGAGTCAGATGGGAGGATCGTGGATGAGGTGCGGTGCTCACCTGGCTCTCATCCCTTAATGTCCTAACATAGCTGATACAATTCCCAAACCCTCACTACCCAGAGCACTCTCCAAATCATTCCACCATCTAGGCCACCTGTTACCAGTACCCTCTTAGGAGCTAGGATCCTGAGATCTCAACCTAATATGCCAGAGTCTGGGTGAGAATTTTAGAGAGAACAGTGGAGTGTTGACCCCTAACCAGGTATGTGCAGCTCTTAGTGCCAGTCAGCTGTAATGCAGGAGACCTGGGCAAGCCCTGGCTGTACGTGGCCTCTGTTTTCTCTTTGCTGCAAGGATCCTGAAGTTTTTGGCTGGTCCACTGCGGCAGTCCAAAGACCCCATATAGCCAGGCTGTACACTCTATCAGCAGGGCCTTTGGATCCTGGGCCTGCTGAGGTGGAGAGTCTGATAGCATTGGGGGGTGGGGTGCAGGCTCAGAGAGCACAGTTGGTGGCAGGGTCGGGGAGGGGAGAACCCATCCCATCTTGACCACAAGCCAAGCTATGACCACAACCACAGTGTGAGGGAAGCTCTGTAGCTTTCAGACTCATCCCAGGTCAGATATTCAAGATCAAGCAGGAAGGAAGGGCGGACCATTTGCCCCAGTGAAGAATGAATGAATGAATGAATGAATGAATGAATGAATGCCTGATGAAGGGTGGTAGGTGGGATTTTCCCAAACCTCCAGGGGCAAGGCAGGCCCCCTGTGTGAATAAGACCTAGTCCAGAGAGGGGCACTGCACCAGGGTGACCCCAGATGTTTATAGTGGGGTAGGCCAACTTCTGGAAAGAGACCTGAACCCTACTCTAAGGAGACCACTTTGCACAGTGAGCCCTGGGTCCTTCCTGAATCAGATGGGTCCAGATTGGCCTGGTAGATCAACACTGTCCTCAGCCTCAGGCTGATGACCATTGCTTTCTGATCCTCTATTAGAGCTCTTGCAGTGGCCTCTCCCAAGATCCAAGGCCTCTTGTTCCTTCCCAGTGGAAGAGTCAGGGCCAGGGGGCAGACACTGGGAGCCTAGGGTGCGGCCAACTGGCTGATACGAACCATCTGCGTTGTCTTAGACTGCCCCTCTGCCCACTGTCCCTCTGAACTCGGCCAGTTCCCGCAGGCCTTTGATGCTCGCCGGGTCACAGACCCCCGCACACAAATCACCACTGAGGGGCTGGGGGTGGGGCGAAGGCACTGAAACCTAATCCACAAAGTTTGCTCTGCGGCTGGCTCACTTCTCTCCTTGCTTAGTGCCCCCTTCTTTCCAAACAAGGCTTATTTTTTTTTATTTTCTTGCCAAAAAAACAAAGTTGGTATCAAGTGTTTCGAGGGAGAAAGTCTCTCCCGTGCTCCCCCCACCCCTCCACCAAGAGGAAAGGCTTACCACTTGGCTAAGCTGGGGACAGTAGAAGGGCTCCGGGAGAGGACCCTGGGAGGTGAGCTTCAGGCTCTCATGTCCTTTGGTCCCCAGCCTGGCTCCTGCTTGGCCCAGTCCCAACTGTCACAGATCCCATTGGGCTGCACCCTGTGTCCCTCTGGTTTGATCCCCCTAGGATCCAACTCCCACCATCTCCAGGGAAGCTCCTGGTCTCAGTGCCTGGAGATGGAAGTATCACTTCCTGCCCTTCTCCCTCCCTATAAAACAATCTGGGCTTGTCACTTTTATGAGGTAACACCCTGCTCTCAGCCTGCTCCTCCCTAGGCCCCAAGCCTGGGCTCTGGCACTAGAGGAGACCGAACACAAGTGGGGCATCTCCAGTTCTGCTAGGGCAGGGCATAGAGGTCCCAGCACAGCCAAAGAGCTTACAAAAGAAATTGGGTCTGAGAGACAAATTTCTGCAAAGTTCCTCTTCCAACTCTCTTAATTTTGGGGCCTTGGGGCTGAAACTGCAAGCTGTCCCCTGAGGGCTAAGGGCTGTATGGGGCAAAGTAGATCCCTGGGAAGGGAAGGGATACACTTACTGGGTATCTGTTTTACTTTTGTTGTTTTTCCGCAGATGCATGGCCCCAGAACCACGTAAGGGTGCTTCTCCATGGGCTGGGGTGCCCCACTGCTCCCACAGAGAAGGCCCATAGCAAAGTCTATGCCTTCTAGCCTGCCTGTGAGGGCTGGAGTTCTACCAGTTCAAGTAGGCACCTGGGGCTCTAAGGAAGCAATGACAAGGCTGACTGGGCTGGGTCTGCACTGGTAAGACCTGTGAATGATGGGATGAGAGGTGGGTAATGAGAGGTGCATAAGCCAAGGGAGAGGAATAAAGGCGCCAGTGCCCCAGCTGAGAAGTGGGTTTCTGCGGGGGTCGAACAAAGGAATTTGGCCTCTGAAGAAAGGGGCCGGGCTTGCAGCTGGGAATCGACCTGCAGGAGTTCTAGGACTGCCACTTCAGTCCTGGGGAGCCAACGAAATTTGCTTCTCAGAGGACGCTGGCCTCCCCTGCAACTCTGCACCTTCTCTCTTCTTACCAATTGCTTTGACCGGGGTAGTGGTTCTGTGTTAGCAGTTCCACCTTGCAGGCTGTGCTCTTCCTCAGCGCCGACCCCAGATACCAGACTCTAAGGTACCCTCTACTTGTGGGGCTGTGTCCAGGATGCTGCCAACCAAGGCTTCCTCATCCTCTCCCCTCTGCTGCTACTTTTGCCAGCCCCAGAGGCCCAAAACACTTGGAAACCGGAAGGCTGGTGTTGGGGACTCTGGGACCTTCCAAGCCCCCCCCCCATTTATCTGGTCACCCTCGGAAGGGGTGGAGGGGACACGGTTGTAAGGTGCTTGCCTTCTTTTCTCTGCTGGACATGAATAAGGGGATTAGGACGGCAAGTTTCCGTGGTCACTCGGTGGGACAAAGGGCCCCGCGGTTAGAGCGGTGCAGTTTCTGATTAAACGACAGAGCCCTGTCACTCAGCACTAGCCTAGGTACTTGTGTTTGTGACATAATCTTATTAGAAGATAAAACCAGTGAAATCCTTTTCATAATGAAAAGTTACATTTAATGGCTGCACTCGCCCCCCCACTCCCTCCCCGACCCTGCCCGCCTTCCCCGGTTGCTGTTGGATATGGCTCGCCAGTAATTGGCATTTAAAGCACCAAGTCCCGGAGAAAAACGGGGTTTAGGGTTTTTGTAATCCCCCTAAACTGTCTTTGTTTGAAATCTCCACAGATACAAGTCTGTTAAGAGTAAATATTTGTGGATTGATACAACCACATTTCCCCCCTGCAAACCAAATCTGGAAGAAAAAAAAAAAAAAAGAGGAAGAAAAAAAACCCTCCCAGGCCTTGGGGCTGGTGAGTTGGAGGAGGGGCCCGCTTAGGCCTATGCGCATAGCGAGTGCTAGGACCTGGGCTTCGGGTTGGGCCGCCTCCTGGACCAGAGGGACTCTGGACACACGAGATCTAAGATCTAAGATACTTTCCTTCAATTTTCTGTTCTCTACATAACAAACCTCCCCAACTTTGCTGCATTCGCGCCTGCCTGAAGGGGTCGGCTAGAGGGCTGTGGAGGGCAAGGGCTTTGTGTATGTGGCAATCGAAATGCCAGTTTTCCTCGACGCCTGCTCCCTCCAGCAGGAGACTTCAGTGGTTCCGAGGGCGCCACTGCGCCACTCCATGTGGGTCACCGAATGCTTCACCCTAAAGGGCATCCCGACTCCAGCCCAAAAAACCCTCCAAGCTACCAAGGATCTCTGAACTGCAAAGGAACCCAAAGGCTGCCGCAGGGCCCCGGGCTCCCGGCTCCAGCCCAGCGTCCTGGATCGGATTCCTCCATAAATCAGCGGCTGGGTGAAAGGGCTGCGCTTTAGAAAGGGCAGGACCGTGTGCGCGTATTAGAGAGTGCGGTTCCCAAATCCGGGCTAAACCCCTGGTGACACCGAAATTCATCAACCACCGCCAGTGCCCCTGCTCCACCCACCGAGGATCCTGGGAGCCTGCGCACCCGAGCTGCCCTACTGGGGGATTGGGGGTGGGGGGGAACCAGGAGCAGTATCTAGATCAAGGATTGAGGACTGCCGTGAGCCGCCCTTGCCCGACCAGGTGGCAAACGAAAAGAAGCCTCCCGGAAGAAGAAGTTATTCTAACCTTGCTGTCCTCTGGCCAGGGCTGGCCCCTTAGGAGCACTCAGCCCAGGGAGGGCAGTGACCACCCCCCCTTCCAGCTTGGTGCTCTGAAGAGAGGTGCAACTGTCCAGACTCAACATCTGGGGCTTCATCAAGTCAGTACAAGGCTGGCTGACGATCTCAGAAAGGGAATAAGACCCTCCTGAGCCTCCGTTTATGACGCCTGCCAACCAAGGGGCCCATCCATAGGGTGACTGTGGGTGGGGTGCCTGTGTTCCCATCAGTTTCTTTTTCAAGGGATTCAAATTCCCACCCGAGTGGGGAGCAGGACAGTTGGGTGAGGCCCTCTGGAGCCCTGTTTATAAGGCTATATACACTCTTTGGGCCTCCCATGCAGGGTAGACAATGCATTCCTGCCAGACAGGGCTGCCTAGGGCTCACTTTCCAGTAGGAAGGAAGAAAACACACACTGACTGGGTGCCCTGTACCAGCTGGTACCTCTAGGTTTGCTTTACTTTGTCCACAGAGCAACCCTATGAGATGGGACTGATCACCCCCATTTCACAGAGGAGGAAATTGAGGCTCAGACCCTGGCCTGGGCCACTAGGAAATGGTGAGGGTCCCCATGCTGAAGCTGTAAATGCTTCTGCACTCGGTGGTCACCCCATAATACTTTGGTTCTCTGATTCCATCAGGGACCTGGGATGGAGCCGACACCTCACAGCCCCATAACTAGCACAATCTCAGTGCCACTTGGTAAGAGTCACTGAGGTTCCCCTTTACAAGTGGGAGGCTTGAGAAGGGGGAAGCACAGTCACATCCAGCTTGTCCCCAGCCCTGCTGCTCCTCCTTTTCCATCATCACTGCTGGGGAGCTGGTGGCCCTGTGTTGTGGCAGTTCAGCACAGCATTTTCATCTAAGTAGCACCCTCCTGCCACCCTGGTGGGCACCTCTGTTATTCTTTGTATCCCTTAGAACCTTTTCACCTCAGATGGTAATCACCCTACTGTAGGGGTGGGGGGTTGGCTTTCACAGGAAGGCTAGCCTGGGCGCAAACACCTTTGTTTCTTTTAGAACCAAACTCCAGGAATACTTTTTTGGGGTTTTTTTTTTCCCCCTTCAGCCACACAGTGCCTGACCAGCCAGGTGCTCTGCCATCAAGCAGTAGTGGAGCCTCCAGGCCAGTCTAGGGTCACTGGGGCCAGGCACTCCCTGAGGCCCTGCTCCTTCCATGGGCCCACTCTTCCTTAGTTAGTCTCCCATCCTCCTTCAGAGCCCCCAGGGTCAACAGGACAGACCCTGGGCTGCCAGTCTGTAGCTGAGGATGGATACAATGTTGCCCAGAGAACAACAAAGGAAGAATCCACATAGAAAGTTATTTGTACTGATCAGGGCCAAGGAAAAGGTAAAGGCCATGGAGGAAGTGCTGTCAGCCAGACCTGAAACCCTAGAAAGATGCCATTGGGGAGCACAGTGGCCCCTTATGCCCCACCACTCCACACCACAGCGGTAGTTAGAGCAAACACAGACCCTTCACTGGCCGTCACTTACACCTTCTGCCCAAATTACACAAACTTTGAAACATTTTTCTGGGAGAAGATGGATGCTTCAGGAGACTTGGGGTCAAGGCTGGGCTGTTTAAAGTATATTATTAACAAATAAACATTTACTGTGAGAAAAAAAAAAAAAGAAGAAGAGGAGAAAAACTCTATAGGCCACCGGGGAACCAAATCGTGTTGCTTTTGGCATCAAATGACAGGAGACATTTATGACATGAATGGAGAACACCAACCAGTTGATGGGATGGCAGGCGGCTGCCACTTCACTTCCTCGGCCTTTCTGAATCAACTTCTTCAAATATGGTTTTCAGCCTCCCCCTTCCCTTCCCTCCCACTTTAGACTGTAGTAGCAATAAATATATGTAATGTGGATTTTGCTCTTTACTGCCATCAACACAGAATCTTGCGTTTGGAGAAGCTGAAGAACTTCCATGGCTAGGTCGGCCAGAGGAGACCTGGGCACCCAGGGCTGACTGACATCTTACATGTAACTCCCAGGATGGATGGACCATCCTCCCTCCCTCCATCCCTCAAGCCAAGGCCTGATTGTGATGTCCAACAAATTGGAAGTTATAACTCATGTCATTGGGAGAATCCTCCATCTTTTGGCCAAAGTGATGCCAAAGTTGGAGCGCCCTCCCCCACATTTCTTTCTCTTTTAAAAAACCTCCATAGCCACAGGACCCAGAAGGCTCCCTGGGAAGTTATGCTAGCCCATCACAGACAGTAACATGGCAAGGCCACAGAACCTGGGCTAGAAGTTCCTTCCAACCTTCTGGAATGTTCTCCACTTTTAAGCCTGTCTTATTCCTGAGAAATCACAGATCCCTGGATCACTTTCTCATAATTCCCTCCCCTTCTAGATCAGACCTAGAAATATAGGTTGAGTTTCTTCTCTGCCATTTGAATTACAAAGACAATAAGCAAGAACAGTTCTTCAAATAGGAAATGGTATTATTGAGTGTGCTTTTCCAAGTGATATGCAGCCCCCCCCCTCAGATGCTCAGTATTCCCCACTGGAAATATTGCTTCTCTGAGACAACCCAGCCCAAGTATCTGCACCTATTCCTGCAACCAGAAGTTTCTCCAGCACTCTGGGAGAGGATAAAGAATGCCTTCAGAACAACACATTTGCTGAAGCTCCACCAGGTGCCCCTTGGAATCCTCAGAGCCACCCTGCAAGGTGCTGCTGTTATGTTCAGGAGACACAAGGGCTCTAGGATGGGTCTACACTTAGCTGAGTGCTGAGGTTGGGAAGGCTAACCTGGCTCTGAGTCTAAAGCTCTTTACATGGTAGAGGGACCTTCACAGTGTCCACCCAAGCAAAGGAGAAAGGTTTCCCTTCATCCTTGGTGCCCAGAGAGGCTCGAGGCCAGTCTGGTTTAGGTGTGGAAACCTGTCTGCAGCCTGGAGAGTGTCTTTAGAAACAAAGCATTCTCTGCCCCAGCGATGTAAGAACTGCAATAATTTTCAAAGTGTAATAACATGCCAAGCAAAGACACCAGATCCTTTGGGCACCTAATCTAGAGTCTATAAGAATACTTTCCCCAGGTAGGCAGGTCCCCTTTGTACAGCACAGGATCAGGTAGGTGCTAGGGCTGTAGGTCATTAAGCCTGGCACAGCGGTTGTTGGGAGCCTGGACTCACCAATCATCTACTAGAGAGTAGATCCTCACAGCTGCTTCCCCCACTTGAGAAAAATCCGGCAAACAAATAAGGCCACCGCAGCCGGAGCCTTGGGAATAGAAGGTGAGCCAGCAGAGGCAGAGAATAATGCCTTCGTTCAGCTGCAGATGCCTGCGCGGCAGGAAAGCTTTCGCTCACCTCCAGCCCACAGCGCAGAGGCTGGGGTTAAATATACAGGCTTCCTCCAAAGGACCAGGGATCCCCGGACTGGCGCTGGCAGAGGGAGCCCTTCAATTCTTGGGCTTTGAGAGAGCACCCAGGCCTCTTTGTAAAGCAAAGTCTTGGCTTCTTTTCCTAAGTAGTTTGGTTTCTGGACAGACCCTCTATCCTAGGCCCAGGGCAGGAGTGTGTAAACCTAAATTAGTCCCATGCAGAGGGTGCAACTTGCAGGCTGGTGTTGCAGTCAAATGGCACCCTAGAACGGCTTGGTGGTGGGGCTTCCAAGTTGGGAAATGCAGGAGCAAAAAAGGCCCAGGTGCCACTCCAGCAGGGAACGTCCCAGCTCAGAGTGGAGGTGAGCTTCCCAGTTTAGGAAGGCCTTTCCCAGTAAACCCTTCTAAGGAAGGAAATGTGCTGGGAAGTGCCCGGCTGGACCACTTGCAACTAGCAACCAGCTAGGGAAATGTCTTAACAACCACTCCAGGACTCAGAAGACTTTTTGTGAAAGTCAGTTATAGCCTGAATGCCCCCTTCTGCTGCTGAGGGGAAATCCTACCTGGGTAGGCTAGCCCAAGGGCATCCCCGGGTGGGCTCAGCGGAGCCGGGAGGTTGGAGCAGCCACAGCTTGTGTGCCCAGGGCCGGTCTCGCACGAGCGGGTGGTAGTGCGCGGTCGGCCGGAGCTCGGCATCCCGCACACACAAAGGCGCACAGAGGACGCTCAGGTCCCCAGACCTGGGAGCCTGTACAAGCCCTTAGACTCCATTTTGTGACAGATTTTTGGACTCTCCCACCGACCCTCCCCCCTTCCGGAGCCTCCTCCAGGAATTCGCCACCTCCTTAGGTCAGAAACCCTTTCCAGACGAGCGATCCCCGGCGAGTGAGCGACAGACGGCAAGAAAAGGGAGTTACATAATTCGGTTTGACCAAACCGCCAAGAAAAACAACATATATTGGGGACAGAGGTTGTCATTTTTTTGTTTCTCCTGTGGCAGACGCCGGGTAGGGTTGGCGATTTTGCGGAGGCCGCGCTTGCTCGTGGTTTCTACTTGGTTTTCTAACGGAAACGGGGCCGAAACCCTAGTTTTGTTTTTTGTTTTTTTAAATTTATGTTTTCTTCCTTAAAGGACTCCACCAAATGCACACGAGGGGAGAAAAAGGAGACTTTTCCAGTTGCAAGTTAAAAAAAAAAAATAACCCACCTCCCCAGCCCGCAGCCGTTGCTCTATGCTAGGACAGCGAATGGATTTTATCAAATGCTCCTAAAAGCCAATTAATCACCCCCGTGGTGCGTAAAACAACTTTGCGCTTCTGGGTGCCCGGGATCGTTGAGAACAAATCGAAAGAAGGCACTAAAAATGGCAACGTCTTAGGAAGGAGGACTCTGCACCTCCCCGCAGGGTGAGGAGCGGGTTTTCACAAAACTTGGGTGGGGGTGTTATAAAAAGACTCAACAAAATCAAGACGGCACGCTTCTGAGCCCATTTGCCGGGATCCCCGTCTGAAAAGCATTTGCGCACAGATGAGATAAATATGCATGTGCGATCCTCAAAGGAAAAAAAAATCGTGAATAAATTTTTTTTTTTATTGTGTAAAGAACATTGTTTCCCTTTGCGCTCTTGCCTGCCTGGCTGATCTGCTCCCTGAAAAATGCTGCCAGGAGACCCTGGGGATTTGTCCCCAAGATCGGCTAGATAAACCAGGACCCCGCCCCAGCACACTCCGAGGCCCGTCTAGTGCTGATACTTAATTGTCATTATTTGTAGAAAGAGGGAATGGAGGAGGAGGAGGAGGAGGAGGAGGAGGAGGAGAAGGTAAAGGAGAGAATAAAGCCACCTCCTCCCTTCCCCAGGTTTCAATCTCCCTGGACCCTGACTCCAAACTGTGGGACCCAAGATGAGATTCACCAGGCGACCACATTCCCAAAACTCGGGACCAGGACCGCACCTAAGCACCAAAGAAAGCTCTTAGGTGATGTTTTTCTTTTCTTTCAAAAACAAATATCAGTGGGACAAAATACATGCAAATGTTTAATTGTTTTGTAAAGTGAGGGGGCTTAGTCACTCAACTCTAAGGCAAGACCCATATCCAATTGTGACTTTGTGGCTCTGAGGCTGGAGGACCGGAGGCACCCTAGCTTTCTTTTACAGAAGCCCCAGATGTACATGAGGTTGCAAACTCTAATTGTTGAAAAAAAATTTTTTTTAACCACACAAATGCTTCAGAGGCCCATTTTTAGTTTCCCAGGCCTCTTAGAAGGCCCACGTGTTGAGTTGCTGAGCTCAGTGGCTAAGCTGGGCGGTAAGTGGTACTGCCTGGGCCGAACCAGCCCAGGTCCAGGAGGCAGAGAAAGGCTAAGAAGTACCTCCAGTGGATGGGCTGTCTGAGTCATCCCAAAGTCCCCAACCTTTCCTACCCTCATTTTATTTGTGCTGCTCTATGCCTAGCCATGGGTGAACTGACAGACCAGTTGCCTTTTCTTGTCCAGGAAGTAGAGTTCCAGGGCACAGGCACAGCATGGACCATAACTATGTGCCTAAATCTGGGAAGAGGCCTCGATCACATTTTAGGACCCTAGTTCCTGCCCATAGAATCTCCAGCCCCCAGGAAAAGCAAGTTGTAAAAACCATCCTCCTGCCAGTTCGCCAGCTCCAGGGAGACTACCACAGCCGCTGGAATAGAACCCGAGGCCCTCTCCGGGTCTCTGGCCTGCAGTTTTCCAGGCCTCAGAAAAGCAGTCTGGCTGCCCTTCTTTTCACTAGTCACCAGGTTTGGTGACAATCGTTGGGCAGAGCCAGTGGGCTGCAGCTGATACAAGCGACCCTCCCTGCCTTTTCCTCAGACATTTGGGCACACAGAACCCACTCTGAGCCCCAACCACTCAGGCAGCCTACCCATCCTGTAGCCCCATCTAAGATGGTCTCTGGGCACCGCTCAGAAGTTCTAACAGGCACTCATTTGTCTCTGAAACTCCATTCCGGGGATCCCCATTCTCTTCTTTCCACTGAGATGTCTCAGAGCTTCCCTGACGATTGCACTTTCCAGTGTCCCCAGCCTGTGGCCATACAAATTCACAGTGCCTGCTTCACACAGAAATCAGCAGGTAGGGCTCAACCCACATCACTAGCCTCAACTCTGAGGTTTCAGGGCACAGTGGATCACCCTTCTCCAACACACTGTGAGAAAGCAGGCCTCCTGGGGAGGGCTCACTGGGTTAGTCCGCCACCCCAACCCCGGTTCCCAAGATCGCAGATTGCAGCTCTTGAATTTCTCTTCCTAGACTGCTTCTTCAGCCAAGAACAATTGTACAGGCAAAATTCCCGCATGGAACGGTTTAGGAAGATGGACACCCATTTCTCATTACTAGGGACTGAAAGTGCAGCCCGGACCCAACTTGGGGTACTTTCTGCTTTCAGTGTTCGGCACCCACCTCTCCGCTTTAGGAAACCTAGCCGAACACGGGCTGCCGAAGCACACAGACAGTTGGCTCTTTAAAGCAATGCCTTTCTTGGAAAATCAATTCTTGGTCCCCACTTCAGCCTCAGTGGGGCCAAGCCCCCTCCCTGGACTCAAGCATCAGGACACCAGTCTGTCCAGGGCTTTGTCTTGTACCCCCAATGCAGCCACTCAGCGCTAGGTTTCCGACAACAGATGGCACCTAGGAGCCACCCCACCACTGTCGCTGAGCCCTCGGAGCTACCAGGCCCAGTGGAGCGCCGAGTCAGCCACCGCAAGGTGGAGCGGGCCCTTCCCGGCAGGTTACCAGCCAGGCTGGAGTGCCGGTCCCCGGCGGGGGGGAAAAAAGAGGAGGACGAGAGGCGCTTACTGTTGGTAGTCTTGTTTGCAGTACAGTTTCCGATCCCGGAAGTAGCAGCTGGTGGTGAGGGCTTGCTGACACGCCGCGCACTGCAAACACTCCTCGTGCCAGGACGACTCGTTGACTCGCATCAGGAAGCGGTCGGAGATGGGCCGCTGGCAGCCCTCGCAGACGGCGGGATGCGGGCAGTCAGAGCCTGCAGCGCAGAGGGCGAGAGCCGGGCCGTCAGCGCCGCCTGGTCCAGCCCTGGCATACTGATTGCGAGGTGCCCACACTTGGGGCTGAGAACCTCGGTCTCGGAAGCCGCACCTATCGCCCGAGGTGCCCCCCGCCTGCCGCGCCAGAGACCAGGCAGCCCCTGACAGTACTATCCCTGTCGGTAAGCTCTGGCGCAGGGAGGCCGAGGGCCTGGAGCCTTGGCTCAGCGCTGCGCTGTCTCCTTCTCTGGAGATTCAGCGCTTGGTGTGTTTACTACCAAAGAGAAGGGGCACCGCGCCGAGTGGAGGGCTAGGACCCAGACCTGCCAGGTGAGGCTGGGGCACCCGCTGGCTGACACACCCCACGATTTCGCTCCTGCTCTGCCATCCCTAAACTCCCCAAACCTTGTGGTTTGGATGGACCAGGGGACATTTTTCTTCTAGAAGTTGCCCTCATCCAGGTAATCCGGTCCCTCTCCTAGGCTCGCCAAGGTGACAACTTGGTCCTCCATCATCTCTGCCATCCGCCTCCTCCCCCAGCCCCGCCCCGATAGCAGCTCTAGAACCCAGGCAGGCAGAGGATGGCGTGGGTGGCAGCGGAGGCTGTTCTGTCCTTTCTCTGCCTGGGTGATGTCCCTGAACGCTGTCCCCTCAGGGAGCCTGTCTAGGTGTGCTTGTTGCCTCCGGTGACCATTCAGAAGTCCTGCCCCCTCCCCAAGTCCTGCAAACCCATCATCAGTTGGCCGGTACGCCGGTGTCCACCGCGGGACGAAGGCCCTATACCCCTGTGCCTCACCAGTCGGGCGTCCCGACCCAGCACTCACCCAGAAGTACCCCCAGGGTGGCGGGCCCGGGGCGCAAGGCATGTTCCTCCATCTTGATACCGTCCAACATCTTGGCGCAGTCCGTCTGCCCCCGAGGGAAGCACCTCTCCAACGACTCGGGACCTGTTGCTATATCCATGGGACGCGGGGCGCGCTGCGGACCCCGCCGGCCGGGCAGCTCTCTCGCCCGCCCGCCCGTTCGCCC
>NW_008331486.1:4258792-4266239 GCF_000622305.1 Nannospalax galili | reverse complement strand
CGGGGGTGCAGGGGCGGCCCCGCGGGCTGGGGGGGCTCGGGAGGCGCAGCGGGGTCCCGGGCGGGGCGCAGCGGGCCACGGGGCTCCGGGCGCGCTCCCCGCACTACTCCAGTGCCATGGTGCGCGGGAGGAGCAGCTCGGTTTAGAGCTGGGGCTGGCGGCGGAGGGATACTCCGGTCGGGAGCCGCCTCACCCCTCCTCAAACTTCCTGACATTTGAACTCATTGGTGCGCCTGGTATCCCTGCGCCTGGATGAGCCGGCAGCTCCACGTCAAATAGTGCCGTCGCCCCCCCTCCCCGTGGGAGGGTTCCGCGCGCCCGGGGTCTGCACCCCGCGCCGCGCCTAGTCCCGAGCGCGGGCCCTGCGCCCGGACCGGCTGTCCTGCCCGCCCCTCACAGAAGTTTGAGTCTTCCTCGAAAGAAGTCTGCCCCACCCCTCTTGAAAAATTGATCTGGGAGTTGGGAAATGAGGCTTTCTTTTTTTTTTTTTTTCTTGCCTTTTTTATTATTACTATTTTGAAAAAAAAAAAAAAGCTCCAGCGCTGAAAGGAGTGGCCCCGAGCGAGGCCAGACTGTGCGGACGGCGGGGAGCGCAGCGGCAACTCCAGGGGACGGCGCCAGCCGGGAGCGGCTGCCCGGGACCCCGACTGTCGGCTGAGGTAGGTCGCAGGGTCGGAGTTGGTATCTCTGGGACGGCGGTTCCTACCCCGGACGGATCGGTTGTCCGAGAAGGCTGGCTCCAGGGCTCCAGGGCTCCAGGGACCGAGGAACGGAGGCGGTCAGAAGGGGAGGACCCCTGTCCCCTGACTCGCAATGGGATCCCTGGCGGGTAGAAAAGGGGCTGGGCCGCGGTTGGGTGAGGGGTCCTGGAAAGCTCAGACCTGGGCAAAGATCGGTCCGGGAAGTGAGCTTGGGGTGGGGGGCTGGATCCAGAATGCGGGACGCTGGGCGGGCGAGGAAGGTCAGGCCCAGGTTCAGACCAGGAGAGTTTAAGGGGATCATTAGGGCTGGAAAACGGGTACCATGGGCTGAGGCAGTGGGCAAAGGCTGGGCCTCGCAGGATTTGGAGTTTCAGGTAGCGTGGTGGCCCCGAGAGCAAGGGATGAAGGCCGGGGACAGCGTGGGTCCTGCCACGCTCCAAGAAAATCGGGTTGACACCTGGAATAGGCGCCCTTTGGCTGTGGCCAGAGGGCTGAACAGTGCCCTGGCCAGCCTGGGCAAAGTGGGCCTCGACACCGCGGAGCGACAATCCGGTGGGACTGAACTGGCGACTCCCGCGCGCGTCGGGCCTGACATGCATGAGTTAGAAGACAACGTCGGGCCACTGGGGCACCTTCCGCCTACCACCGCGCTGTGCGCCTCCGGGCCGTGGGAGGGCGGGTGCGGCCCAGGGGCAGGGGCGGGCTGCTCTGGTGAGCCGCTGCTGGGCAGCTCTGGCCCCTCCCGGAGCCAGAGCAGTGGCGCGGAGCCGGGCGGGGGCGGAGGGCATGGGGGGGTGGGTCCCCTGACCCCGCAGGAGGCGGGAGGGCAGATCGGATTTGGAGCCTGCGGGAGGCTTGGTCAGAAGTGGCCCCCTGTGCTGCGGGGCCCCGCGGAGGGGCCCGGCTTTGTGGAGGATTAGAGGCTACCGCCCCACCCCAGTACCTGCGTGTGTGTCGGTGGGTATCCGAGTGTGTCTGTGCGTGTCGGCGCTCCCTCCTCTGAGGCTATTGCCTACGTGTGCGCCCTTGTCCCTGTGCACGCACATTGTGTGTGTGTGTGTGTGTGTGTGTGTGTGTCTCCTTGAGACTTTGCAAGATGAGAGTGTGCATGAATCTGTAGATCTTGATTTCCTTGCCGTGTGTGTGCACATCTGCGGATGTTTCTGTGCTTCTGTGTCTTGGGTGTTTTTAAACGTCTTTGTGTCCTTGTATGCCTGGGTCCCGGTGAAGATGTCTTCGCCTTTGTGTGCATTTGGGCCTCTGCAATGTGTCTGGCAGATTTTTTTCTATGTATATTTCCACCTTACCTTTGTGTTTCTGTGTTTATCCCCGAGTTCCCAAATCCTTCCGGGTCTCCCCAAAGGTTTTTTTGTGTTTGTGGCTTTGTGTTCTGTGCGTTTCTAGGCGCCTTTGTGTGTCTGTATCCGGAAGGATGTGTAAATGGATGTAGAGTTTCCCTCACATGCTATTCCTCCGTTTGTCTTTACCCAATCTGGGAACCCTTAGGTTTTGAACCCGGAGATTGGGCCTGGGCCTCCTTCTCCGGGCATCTGGGCCGGGGCGCACTGCTGCGGGAAGAAGCCGGGCGGTTAAGGCAGAGCCTGGAGGCGCCGAACCCAGCGTGGGGCCGGCGGGTGTACCGGGTGCGTTCCGCCCTCTGCTGGTCACCGTGTGACCTTGCAACTACGGCTGGGCCCCCGACTGCACACCAAAGTCCCTCGCTGGCTCCTGCAGGGTGCGTAGTAGGAGACCTTCTTTGGTCTTAGGGCCCTGAGGACGCACCCCAACCCTTAACTCCCGGTGCAGGGTTCCGTTTCAGTCCGCCTGCTTCCCCACTGCCCAGCTTCCCTGTGCCTTTCCACTTTCCCCTTCTTTTCCCTGTAGTTGAATGAAGGCCGCTATGGCCCGACCTCTGAAGTCTCCCTGATCCTCTGGCTGGCGTCTAGGACCGAGTCTGACCAGTTGGCTGTGTTTGGGATGTGTTCTGAGATATTTGAAAACAGGGTCTCGGGGCCGTGGGCACACCTGTAGCCCCCATTTAGGGACTTGATTGGTGTGTTTCCGAGATGCAGAAATTGTTGGCATCTCTCTCTTGTGAGCCTGTCCAAGTCACAGCCCGTATTACCCTACTAACGTGGGTTGGGCTGCCGAAGGCGCAGCGACTGAGTCCATTGCTCTCTGGGGTGGACAGTCGAACGAGGTTCTCTCCCTAGTCTGGTTGGGGCTGCTTAGTTCACAACTTTCATCCTTCTTGCATGCCGGTTCTCCTCTCACCCCCTCGCCCACAGGCCTTACTCTTAGTCCTTTGTCCTCGTTCCCCGAGGTTCCCAGGTTCTCAGCACAGCCACGCAGAGGCCCCAGGTGTCTCCGAAGCATCCTTAAGGTTACTGAGCCTCCCAGCCAATGCCTCTGCAGCATAGCACGACTGGACCAGAGGACAGGGGCCTAGGTTCAGAGCCCACTTCTCTTCGTGGGCGGCAAGCAGCACCTGGCTCCGCTGGATCCGAGCCGGTCACTTCTCTATCTACCCAGATTCCCTGGGCGTCCTGGGACTCACTACGCAGCGGCCTCTCGCCCGACTCGCCGTCCAACACGGGATGCTGTTTGCTGGGTCCGCGGTTTCCCGCTTGAGATGGTTTGCACCTGAGCTAAGGCAGCGGCGGCGGCTTGCGGTCCTCGCTCCTTAGGAGGGATCCGGGCTCTTCCTGTCCTCCACCACGCATCTCTTTGAGCCCTGCCTAGGGACCCCTTGCTCATCTCCTAAGGACCTCGCACCCTCTCTCCGGTGCGGTGCGACCTGCCTTGTATGAGCCGGCAGGTAGGGCTACCCGGGTGAAGCTTCTGGCCTTCTGGCCAGAGCGGATTGAGAAGACCCTCCTAGTTTAGAGCCCCAGTTGGAGTCGCAGAACCAGTTGGGATGAAGCACGAGCGCAGCCTTCCCCTGGGTGGTTACGGAAAGGACCGGTTAGGGAACAGCCAGCCCGGCCTTGCCTTTCAGCTTGGCTAGGTGAGGCAGGACCACAGAGCACCTAGGCCCACCCCAAGCTGCTCCGTGAAAGTGGGGCCTAAGATCCAGGAGAGTCGGCCAGGCAGGATCAAAATTACTCCCAGCCGTGGGCCAGGTTAGGAGCTGCTCTCCCGGAGACTCAGTAACCCCCCACCCCAGGTCCCCAGTGCAGGAGAACATGCAAACTCTGGAAGTGCAGAGGCTCAGCAGAGGTCCAGCGCTGGAAGATTGGGACCCAGGAGCAATGAGGCATCCCTTCTAGGAAACCAGGACACTGTGGGTCAAAGGGTCCATCGACCATATATAACATGGTCATTTTTCAGGCAAAAGCATCTAGGGGTCTTCCTGTGTGGGTACACGGAGCTCCCGCGATGCTGGGCCCAGGTGGAGGTCCGCAGAGGAGTAATTGGGGAGGGACCCCCCCGGGTGCTTCTCACTCTCTCCTGAGAATTTTGAGGCTGATGGGAGAGGGGTGTTGGGGTTTGCTGATGGTCAGTATGGGCTTGGAGGCACTGTGTTTGTATCCAATGTGAGCGATGAGCATCCACAGCCAAGTAAGTGGCTCAGACCTCAAACAACCCCCACTCTGGCCGCAGACTCATGATTTTTCAGCACATGGTCTGGGCCATTAGTCATGGGATTTCTCCACATGTCAAGAACTCAGGCTCCCTCAGATTCAAATGTTGTTCCAGCCCTTGGGGAGGAAGGGCTTCAAGGGCAGGGCTCCCTCCAGACTGGGTGACCCAGAGCTGAGGTCTCCCACTATCAATGGTTAACAGTAGAGAAGAGCGGGTCTCAAGGAACCCCTCAGATCTTGCTTCAGGGTCTGGCTAGGGGACCTCAGGCTAGGGGATTTATACCACCTGGCCTCAGTGTGCCTGTATGTGCATTGGGCATAATGAAGGCATCTGGTATTTCATGAGTGCTGGGAGGATGATCTGGAAAGACTCACTCTGTGTCCAGCTCACAGTAGGGATCTGAACTTAGTATTTGATGAATAATTGCATTGGAGGGGGGCTGCTACCAGGACACAGGGGACTCACACTGTCTCTTCCTCCTCCCCTTCCTCCTCTAGGGCCAGAGAGAAACATACTTGTGTCAAGTTCAGTCAGGTCTCTTCCTTCCCTTGAGGGCAGGTGAAGTCCAGGTACAGGTTATGGTGGACTGGGACTCTGCACAGGATACTCTGGGCAGTGCCTGGATGCCAAGGACAGCTTTTCCATTCACCTTATTCCGGAGGGCTGGGATTGGAAGGCAT
Source organism: Nannospalax galili (assembly GCF_000622305.1). Taxonomy (NCBI): domain Eukaryota; kingdom Metazoa; phylum Chordata; class Mammalia; order Rodentia; family Spalacidae; genus Nannospalax; species Nannospalax galili. Next base: position 4,261,273 of record NW_008331486.1, on the reverse strand, counting down.
GGACTGAGTGGGCTTCAGCTCACTGCACAGAAACCCCTGTTTGGAACTCCCAAGGTGTGACATTTATTTTTACTGGATATTTTCCTTGAGAATCTCTGCCTTTCTTTCCAGATGGATGGGCTGGATGGTTTCAGCAGTCCATCCCTAACAACAAGAGGCTTCCTAACTCAGGAAAGCAGCCAGAACAAAGACAAAGCCAAGGACCATTTTGGAGTCATAAAATCCCTATTAGGACCCTAAGCATAACTCAAAGAATTGGACACAAATTCACAAAAGCCAGGGAGTTCATTGGTCTCCACCCCGAGGGGTGCATAGCTGGGGAGGGGGGCTGGGTGTGAGCTGGGACGGGTGCCTGTCCTATTTGATCTTTATCTTAAATCCACTTCAAAACTTTGCCGCTCAGCCGATTTGGAGGTTGGCCCCTTCCTGCAATTATTTGGTGTCTAGTAAAGTTTTTATGAGTGTCTGTGCAAATAAATGTAGCTGATGATGTGAGTTTGTTCGGCTGTGCTGCTCCGTGGAGGAGCTGTGTTCGCCGTGTGTTGGCCCTCACAAGAGAGAAGAGTGAAAATAAAAATAAAGCCAGGACCTCTGCATCCATCAGGCAAAGGGGTGGGGCTGGGGCTGGCCCAATGTTGACCAACAGCTCTCTGGCTTCCAGGCAGGCCGGTAGACTCCTGGGATGCTGCCAGTAGAGTCTACAGCCTTTGGGTGTGCTGTGTGGGGTGAGGTGGCAGGGTTGGTGCCATGCAGGATTTTAGAAAGTCCTTTCTGGAAACTGAAGAAGGCTTGCCTTTTTAATCTCCACTGAGTAGGATGTAAAGTCAAATGAATAATAAATAAGAGGGAGTTGGGGGGAGTTACTTTGTCCCCAGATTGTGAGCTCAGCAGATCTGCCTGGGGGGCATTGTTGGTCAGAGGCAGGCTGGCTGTCCAGCCCTTTTTGGAAAAGGCAGCTTGGGCTGGGCAGGGTGGGAAGCAGGAGTCCTGCCCATCTTCACCTACCCTTTAAAAGCATAAGCAGCCAGATCCAGGGTACCCAGGTCAGAGCACATCCTGTCACTCCTCCCTCCCTCCCCTGCAGCCGCGATGCATTTGCTTTGAGATAATTGTAGCACTTTTTTTATTGACGTATAATTGAAACATACAGGAGAATACACAAAGCATGAAATGATAAAGGGGGCACTCCTGTGATACGAACGCCCAGATTACAACAGAAAATCCTGCTGGCTTCCCAGGGGCACTGCCGGCCTCTCCTCGCCCAAGCCGCTGCCTTGCTTTCTAGCTATCTGTATTTTAGTTATTTTTGAGTTTTATCTAAGTGGCTTCATACAGTACATTTCCCCTCCCCTACTTTAATCATGACATTTTTTGTGGGAAAAGCTAATACTCTCTTCTGGGTAGGGCCCCCATTCCAGAGAGGGTCTGATAATCTGGAGCTCAATTTGCCCCCCCCCGCCCGCCTCAATTCACCTGTCACACCCCATCTGGGCAGGACACCCTCCCTGTTTCCAAAAATGCCAAGAACATTCATGTTTTGGTATTTTACTATAAACCCAAGATTTTCCCCCCAAATCTTTAATTCTCTAAAGGAATCACTGTGTACACTGGGGAAATACATCTGGAATCTTCTTTCATCTCAAGCCTTCCATCAGTGTCTAGTACCTTCTGAGACAGAGATCATGAAACCTTGTAACAGGTGGGGAAATCAACACCTCCGAGAAGTGAAGTGACTTGCTCACGGTCACACAGCCATGAAAGGGTCAGATCCTGAATTCAAACCCCAGCTGGCCTAACTCTAAACCCCAGGCTCTTGTCACCTCTCCACATGGCTCCCCTGGGCATCCAGGCCCAGGTGTGAACAGTCCCCTCCTGCCCACTTCCAGTAGGGAGGAAGCTGGACTTCTTCCAAAGGAAACGCTTGGAAATACAAAACCCCAAACAGCAAACAGGCCAGGATGGCTTCCAGGCCCAACTGCCTAACCTCAAACACTACAAGTCTGATCTACTCTGGTTTGGTCTGGACTGGTCCAGTCTCCCTAGATGTGTCAACCACCGGGTGGCACTGTGCCACTCACCAACTATCCAGGCCATGCCAGAACCTCATAGATGTCAGTCCTGAAACTCATAGTATGCTCTTGTGTTAGTCAGACCCATCTTACAGATGAAGAAACAGAGGTTCACAGAGATCCAATGTCTACCAGTTTCTAAGTGCCTGAGCTGGGTTATGACTTGCACTGAGGTCCACTCTGAGCATCCCTGCCTGGCCCCACCCTTGAGCCCTGTCCTTGACTTTCTTATCTGAGTCAGGCCCACAGTCCTGTTTTACTGGAGGTATGGCCAAGTGCCTCCTAGATGGGTACTCAGAGATTGAGTCTGACAGGCCTGGTTTGAAGCTGAGTTACAAGCACCATTTGGTCTCTGTTCCTGCATTTGAAAAGTGGGGATGATTTTACTGCTTTACATTATTTTTATTTTTAA
>NW_008331486.1:4217349-4258674 GCF_000622305.1 Nannospalax galili | reverse complement strand
TGGGACTCGAACCTGGGTCTTCTGCAAGAGTTACCATTGCTCTTAACGGCTGAGCCATCTCTCTGGTCCCCCATTATTGTTTATTTTTTAAAAAATATTTTATTTATTATTATTTTTATTTTATGTGTATGAGTGCATTACCTGCATATATGTAAGTGTACCTGTGTTGTGCAATGCCCGTGGAGCTCAGGAGAGGATATTGGATCCTCTGGAACAGATGGTTGTTAGCCACCATGTGGATGTTAGGATTTGAACCTGGGTCCTTTGCAAGAGCAGTCAGTGCTCTTAACCACTGAGCTATCTCTCCAGCCCCTCCATGATTGTTTTTTAAATATAACATTTTTATTTTTTGAGAATTTCATACACAGTATTGTATTCGCATTATCTGTGTTCCTCGCAGTCTCCCTCCAATTCCTCCTATGCTCCCCTCCCCTCCCTCACAATTCTGTGTCCTCTTCTTTGACTATGGTGGTTACATACACATACACACATTTATAAACAAACAAACATATATACATATAATGCACTGAGTCCATTTAGTGGTGCTCGTGTGTGCGTGTGCTCTGGCTGTCCACTTGCCATTAGATAAGCTCTCATGGAACTACTTTACATTATTATTGGAAAGTTTAGCAAGGTCTGTAGTCTTTGCGTATGTATATAGGAACACACGTATGTGTGGACGTGCACGTGCATGCATGTGTGTGCAGGCATGTGGAGGCCCAAAGTTGACGTGGAGTGTTTCTTAATTACGCTCCACTTTATTTTCGGAGGCAGAATGTATTGCTGAACTTGGCGCTTGCTGATTCTGGATAGTCTAGCTAGCCAGTTTGCCCCAAGCAATCCTGACTGTCTTCTGAGCACTGGGATTACAGGTAGCTGCCGCCTGCCCAGCATTTACATGGGTTCTGGGGATCCTGACTTCCATTCTTTCACTTGGGCTGCAAGGGTTTTATGTACTGAATAGTCTCCCCAGCCCCTCTGTGGTGTTTTGGATTTGTAACCATTGTCAGTACAGTAGCCTTTTAAAGATTTATTATTATGATTATTTTTTAATTATGTGTGTGTGTCTGTGTATGTGTGTGTGTGTCTGTGTGTGTGTCTGTATGGGTATGTGCAGGTTACTCTGGTGCTGGAGAGACAGGCAGTTGTGAGCCTCCGATATGGGTGCTGAGAGCTGAACTTGGGTCCTCTGGAAGAGCAGTACATGCTCTTAACCACTGAGATATCTCTCTAGTCCCTTAGTAGCTCTTTAAAATATATTTTATTTATTATTTTAATTTTATGTGTATGAGTGTATTGCCTGCGTGTATGTAAGTGTACCTGTGTCTTGCAATGCTCATGGCGGTCAGAAAAAGGCATTGGATCCCCTGGAACTGGAGTTACAAATGGCTGTTAGCCACCATGTGGGTGCTGGGAACTGAACCCAGGTCCCCTGCAAGAGCAGCCAGTGCTCTTAACTGCTCTGCCGTCTCTCTAGTACTTCCCTCCAGTAGCCTTTTAGAGGAGTTGGGGATTCCCTATGTGTGCAAAGGCCCTGAGGCAGGAAAGCAGGTGAACCTGAGAAGCCTGTGTGGCTGGTCACAGAGAGGCTCTGGCTTTGCTTATGGAAAGAAGCCTACCAAAGGGCCCTGTAGGTCATGGTGAGAAGAGTGGACTTGCACTTGAGGGCAAATAGAAAGCCTTAGAGGGTTTCAACAGCAGTGCCACAGTCAAGTGTGCTGCTTAGGAGAGTTCTCAGGCTGTATAAGTGGCAAGCCTGTGGGCCAGAGGCCAAGTGACCAGACCTGGGGTTTCAATATCCCCTTTGTATGGAATGCAGCTGAGCAGTCACAGAGTAGACCTTATCCTCCAATTTCCCATCGAGGTTGTGTTTCCAGAGTCAGAGTTTCATGTTACACAGAGTTATTCTTTCTGGAATGCGGCCCCCAAGCAACCCCTGCCGGACCCTCCATGGAAGGAGGGGTCTTGGGAACTCAAGATGCACATGTATGCAAAAAAAGGTCCACATCCTGCCCCAGGCTTGGCAGTGTCTGTCCCAACAGGCAAAGCAGCATCTGCTGCTGTTGTTTTTGTTACTAAGCTTTGCTGATGGCTTACTGTATGTTCCAGTGAAGCCTCTGACATTCATGACCTCACAGAACCCTAATGTGAACCTGTGAGCTGGCCGACATCATTGCCCAGTACGTAGACAAGGAAGGACAGGTTCCCAGGGAGCAGCGCTTGGCCCAAGGTCATTGCCTCTACACTGGCACCTCTGGGTACCAAGCAGCCTCGCGCGCGCGCGTGTGTGTGTGTGTGTGTGTGTGTGTGTGTGTGTGTACCATTGTGTTTTCGAGCTTGCCTAAGTCCAGACAGCCCCAAAATTCCAATTGTACAGAAAAGCCGGAAAATTCCATTTGTACATCCCAACGGCACTTCCACTCTGGCCCACAGGATCTGCCCAGCAGAATTCTCCTCCCTAGAAGAGTCAGGTTTTTCCAAATCCAGGACAAGTCTCCAAGACCTGACCTCCCCCCATCCCACCCCCAACACGGCTTCTTGCTGGCCTGGTCTCCTCTGCCTCCCTCCCCTTTGCTCCTTGTGTGGCTTTGCCTTGCCAAACCTTTTGGACTTATTTCAACTTCTTGGGCTTGGCTCGGCTGCTCCCTCAGCCTGCAGTGCTTGACTCCTTCCTTGACTTAACTCACTTCTAGGTATCCTTTGTATCTCCTTGTAAATGTCACTTCCTCCTGGAAGCCTTCCTTGGCATCCTGACCAGGGCAACCTCAGCTGTGTTCTCAGCCACCCTTGTCTCTCCTTCATGGTGTTAAGTGGGTTATATGTCTCCTTCACCCTCTCTCTGTTCCCTCACAGTCTCGGGGAATAACACAGGAATGATGGGGAAGGAGTGATGGTAGGGAGTGGAGGAGTTCTGTGTATTTTGGTTATACGATAGAACAGTTAGAGCAACATAGAAGTCCCTACCTGTCACCTCATTGCAGCTTACTCCAAGCTCAATTCCACAGTCTTCTCACTCTTGTCAATCTCATGCCCATTCTATAGATGGGGAAACTGAGGCTCAGGCAGGGAAAGGCACATACCTATATCCCACAGATTTGAACCTATATCTCTCAGAGATGGATAGGCATTCCTTGCATCACTCTGGTGGCATCATGCCCTATGTGGGCTTCCCAGCACAAAACCTGCCCAGGGGAAGCCTCCCAGATAGTTGGGTTCATATGCCCCTACCTGGTGCCAACCATTGTGGTTTACAATGCTGAGGCCCAAACCAGCTGGGCTTCCTCTGCCTAATGGCCAGTGGTCCCTTCCTGGGAGCAGGCCTCTGTGTGTGTGTGTGTGTGTGTGTGTGTGTGTTACTCTGTGATCCCTTGTCACTCCTGCTGGGGCCACCTAGAGCCGGCCTCTCCACAGGCACTCTGAAGGTAGAAGCTTATGTGGGAAGAGAGTTGCCCCTCAGCCACTCTATACCAAACAGTGCCAAAATCGTGGAAGGCACCATGACCCTCAGCAGGTTGTGCCTTTGTTTTGTAAAAGGAACTTTCCACAGCTTTTGTTTTGGGTAAACTTGTTTGTTTAAACTTGAAAAAAATGATTGCATTTTATTTATTTTGTGGGCATGTGTGTATATGTGCATGTATATGTAGCGTGTGTATGTGCTACAGTGTGCATGTGAAGGTCAGAGGAACACTTGCAGGAGTTGATTTGTTCCTTCCACTAGGTGTGTTCTGGGGCTCGAACTCAGGTCCCTAGGCTTGGCCGCAAGTCTCTTTATCTGCTGACCTGTCTCTGATGGCTCTGTTTGTTTTGAGACAGACTTGCTTGTAGTTCTGGCTGGCCCACTGCTCACTACATAACCTAGGCTGGCCTCAAACTTTTGACAATCCTCCTGCCTGAGCCTCTCCGGTCCTGGGATTAAAGACACACTAACCAGGCCTGGAGACATGGCTCAGTGGTTAAGAGCACTGACTGCTCTTGCAGAGGACTTGGGTTTGATTCCTGGCACCCACATGGCGGCTATGAACCGTCCTTAACTCCAGTTCCAGGGGAATCTGAAGCCCTCTTCTGACCTCTGCAGCACTGCATGACATGGGTGCACTCACTAACCAGAAATTTTTCTGTATTACGGAAAATTTTAAACATCTATAAAAGTGGAATAAAGGACCCATCATTCAGTTTCAACTATTACAACTCCCATGCAATCTTGATTCATTTGTACCCTACCCAATTTTCCCATTCTAATGGATTTAAATTTAATTAATTAATTAATTAATTAATTCATTCATTCATTCGTGGTGCTGGGTATCCAACCTGGGGCCTCATATATGTTAGACAAGCACTCTACCACTGAGCTGCATCCTCAGCCTCTTGACAGTGGAATATTTTAAAAATCATTATTTTTTTTATTTATTTTTATTTTATGTGTATGAGTGTATTTCCTGCATGTGTGCAAGTGCATCTGTGTCATGCAATGCTTGTGGAGGACAGAAGAGGGTGTCAGATCTCCTGGAATTGGATGGTTGTTAGCTGCCATGTGGGTGTGGGATTTGAACCTAGGTCTTCTGCAAGGACAACCAGAGTTCTTAACCACTGAGCCATCTCTCCAGCCCTTAATTATTTTTAAATGTATTGTTTGTGCTGGGTGCGGTGGCACATGCCTTTAATCCCAGCATTTAGGAAGCAGAGATAGTTGAATCTGTGCGTTTGAGGCCAGCCTGGTGTACACAGTGAGACCTTGTCTAAAAAAAATTATGATTTGTGTATGTATGGGTGTAGATGTGGAGGTCAAAGGACAACTCTGTGGAGTCAGTTCTCTCCTTTCACCTTTATGTAGGTTCTAGGGGGTAAAACACAAGTCACCAGGCTTGTGTGGAAGTACCTTTACCTGCTGAACCATCTTATTGGCCCATTTCAAAACCAGACTCCAAAGGATAGATCTACACCTTGGTCTACATAGTGAATTCCAGGCCAGCTGGGGCTACAGGGAGGCCCTGTTTCAAAAACACCAAAAAAAAAAGTATGTAATTCTTCTTCCTCCCTCCCTCCCTCTCTCCCTCCCTCCATCCCCCTCCCCTTCCTTCCTTTCTTTCTCTTTGAGATAGGGTCTCCCTATAGCCCCAGGTGGCCTGGAACTTGCTATATAGACCAGGTTGGTCTTGATCTCACAGAGATCCACCTGCCTCTGCCTCTTGAATGCTGGTACTAAAGGCATGCACCACCATGCCCAGCTCATTTCATGAAAATCTTGAATCAATAAAAATATTTTTAATTAAAAAAACTGAAATTCAGTTTATTATTTTTAAAAAATATTTTATTCATTATTTTTATGTGTATGAGTGTATTGTATGCATGTATGTGAGTGCACCTGTGTCGTGCAATGCCGCGGAGGTCAGAAGAGGGCGTCTGATTCCTCTGGAACTGGAGTTAAGGATGGTTCATAGCCACCATGTGGGTGCTGGGAATCAAACCCAGGTCCTCTGCAAGAGCAGTCAGTGCTCTTAACTGCTGAGCCATCTCTCCAGCCCCAGTTTATTATTTTTTATGGATTATTTTAAAGCAAATCCTAAACTTTATAGCAATTATAACTGTTTGGGTATGTGAAAAAAAGCTTTAAAAAATTAAAAAAAATATTCAATTTATTATTTAAAGTTTTTTTTTTTTGTCTTTTTGATACAAGGTCTTCTTGTAGCTCCAACTGTCCTGGAACTCACTATGTAGACTAGGCTGGCCTCAAACTCAGAAAGGCGCCTGCCTCTGCCTCCCAAGTGCTGGGATTAAAGGCGTGTGCCACCACGCCTGGCTTATTTAAAAATTTAAAAAATTTGTATTTTATATGTATGAGTGTTTTGCCTGCATGTATATAAGTGCACCCATGTACATGCAGTGCCAGGGAGGCCAGAAGAGGGCTTCAGATCCCCTGGAACTGGAACTACAGGTGGTTATTAGTCACCATGTGGGTGCTGGGAACAGAACCTGGGTCCTCTGCAAGAGCAGCCAGTGTTTGTGAAAAGATATTTTTCCAGTCCTGTGAAAAGATATTTTTGAGATTAGGTTTTGCTGTGTGCTAGGCTGGCTTCAAATTTATAGCAATCCTCCTGCTTTGGTATCTCAAATACTGGAATTACAGGTGTGTGACAACACACACCCAGCTTGGTATATATTTCTAAAAGAAAGGGAATCTTTTTTTTTTTTTTTTGGTCTTTTTGAGACAGGGTCTCCCTGTAGTACCAGCTGTCCTGGAACTCACTATGTAGACCAGGCTGGCCTTGAACTCACAGAGATCCGCCTGCCTCTGCCTCCCGAGTGCTGGGATTAAAGGCGTGCACCACCACGCCCGGCAGAAAGGGAATCTTTAAAACAGTTATTACATTTACTGACTTATTTGTGCGTGGGCAGTCAGAGGGTGCACGTGTGCTGTGGCATGTGTGTGGAGGTCAGAGGACGGTTTGTGGGAATTGGTTCTCTTTCATCCTTCAAGACTGAAGCCTCCTCTTCTTTTGAAATTGCTGTAATACTGTTGTATTTGCTATTTTTATATTGCTGTGACTACTAAATATCTGACAAAAACAACTTAAGGAAGGGAAGGTCTAATTTGGTTCACAGCTCCAGGCGGTCGTCCATCACGGTGCGGGGGCATGGTGGCAGGAGCCCGAGGCAGCTGGTCACATTTCTGTCCTATGTCAGGAGGCAGGGAGAGATGAATGTTACTGCTCAGCTCCCTTTCTCCCTCCCCTCTTTTTATTGAGTCTTGTACACTGTTCCCTGGGATGGTATAGCTCAGGTTCAGGGTGGGCTTTCCTCCTCAGTTAATTGTCTTTGGAAGCACCCTCACAGACTCCCTAGAGGTGAGCCTCCCTAATGCCCTAAGTGTTTATTAATCCAATCAAGCAGACAGTGGAAATTAACCACCACAACATGGGGAAATTATCTCTCAAACCAGTGTTCACAGATCGCCAAGTCTCATGTCTTTTCCGTCTCCTGTGAAGATCCTCGAATGTTTCCCAGTCTCTGAACCTGCGGCTCCCGTATCTCTCTGCCTCTCGGTCTCTCCTGTCCTACCGTCCTTGTCCTTAACGGGCTGAAGAAAGCATACAGTTCATCCAGCAGTGTGTCTCCAGTCTAGATCTCTCTACCTGTATTCCTGTGGGTCCTTGAACATTTCCTTTGTCTTCTGTAATTCCTGTCCTTAGATCTGGAGACTTGATCAGATTCAGGTTCAATCTTTGGCAATCTGCTTCATAGGAGGCGATCCGTCCTTCCAGCAGGAGCCTGCAGTGTCTTGCCAGCTCGTTCCATGTGTATGTGAAGTTGGCGGTTGCTGTGTTCATTGCTTGCAAAAGGATGCTATTCCAAGTCTCTCTCTCTTCTTCATCTATTAACTGGGATCTGTGAGGAAGGGCCATGTCTCCTTATTAACTCTTTAGTTGCCCTGATGGTGTAGTACAATCTCATTCAATATGTACAAGAGAGATGGTACAACTTGATCCTTTTAAAAAACAAATATTTTATTCTTTTTCTATTTATTATTTTAATTTTATGTGTATGAGTGTGTTGCCTGCAGGTATGTAAGTACACCTGAGTCATGCAGTGCCCACAGAGGTCAGAGGAGGGCATAAGATTCCCTGAAACTGGAGTTACAGATGGTAGTTAGCTGCCATGTGGGTGCTGGGAATCAAACTGGGTCCTCTGCAAGAGCAGCCAGTGCTCTTAACTGCTGAGCCACCTCTGCAGCCCATGGCTTGATTCTAGATCGCTCTTTTTCTTTGACACTAGGAATTGAACTCAGGGTCTCACACATGCTAGGCCAGTGCTCCAGCCGCCAAGTCACAGCCTTAGTCCCAGCACTTTTTTATTTTTAGTTTTTTCCTTTTCACGTTTTTATTTTGAATCAGAATCATGCTAAGTTGTCCGGAATGACTTTGAACTTGCTATGTAGCCCAGGCAGTCTTTGAACTTGGAATTCTCTTGCCTCACTTTCCTGATTAGTTGAGATTAAAGGTATGTACCAGACCTGGCTAGAATTTTTTCAAAATATATTTTATTTATTATTTTTGTTTTATGCGTATGGGTATATTGCCCATGTATATGTAAGCACACACATGTTGTACAGTGCCCTCAGAGGTCAGAAGAGGGTTTCGGATCCCCTGAAACTGGAGTTATGGATTGTTGTTAGCCTCCATGTGGGCGCTGGGAATGGAAACCTGCAAGAGCAGCCAGTGCTAGAATTCTTTTTCTTTTTTTTTTTTTTGAGACAAAGTCTCACTCTATAGCCCAAGCTGGCTTAGAACTCCCAACAACCCTGCCTCAGCCTCCCTGGTACTGGTATATCATTTCTTGAATCATGAGCTGGTTCTTCTCATTCTTTAAGTTCTTAAAGATAGGGGGTCATGTGGCCCAGGCTGGTCTGCAACACCTTATATAACCAAAGATGACCATGAACTTCTGATCCTCCCACCTCTACCTCCCAAGTGCTGGGGTTATAGTCGTGCACCACAATACCGGATTTACGCCATGCTTGAGAGTGAACCCAGAACTTCATGCATGCGAGGCCAGCACTCTGCCAACTGGGCCATGTCCATAGCCAACTTTTGTTTGTGTTTTTTGGTCCTGGGGATGCAACTCAGGGTCTTAAGCATGCTGGGCAAACACTCTACTGCTTAGCCATACCTTCAGAGCAAAGTTAATATATTTTTTTAAACATTTATTTTGTGTGTGTGTATGCACACATACATATGCTGTAGCACACACGTGGAGGTCAGAGGACAACTTGCAGGGATCAGTTCTCTCCTCCTACCATGTGGGTCTTGGGGGTTGAATTCAGCACCTTTTCCTGCTGAGCTTCTTTGCCAGCCCTGATGTTATATTTTCACTATCCTTGCAAATGTAGAGATTTAATGTTATTTGCTATATTTCAGTTCCGTACAATTCCTGTTATTGGCGTAATTCTCCCCTTCTGCTAGTGGGGTCCTCTTTGGGGTCATTCCTGAGCCCTGTGACCCCAGAAGGCACTGAAGGCTTCTTTGCTTTCTGGAAGAGCTGGGTGTTCCAGACCTTGTGAATTTGCTGCCCCACAGCTGAAATCAGCCTTTCTTCAAGGAGCCCTAGTTCATTTGCATGAGGAATGGAACTTAGAGACCACAGTCTAGATTTAAGCTCATTGCTATTAGGCTGGTCATTGTGTCTGGGTATTTCCAGTGGATGAGCTAAGAAATACATTTTTCTATAAAGATAAAATAGCCAGATGTCCTTCAATAGAATGGATTAACAGACTGTAGTATATCCATCCAGTGGAATATTATTTATTAAAATTAATGACCTTCAATGCATATTGCTATGTGATAGAAGCCCATCTACATGATTCTGATTACATGACATGGTGTAAAGGGAAAACTGGGGCTGGAGAGATGGCTCAGTGGTTAAGAGCATTGACAGAGAACCTAAGTTCAGTTCTGAGCACCCACATGGCAATTAAGTGTTCATAACTTCAGTTCTGAGGGATCCAACACCGTCTTCTGACCTCTGCTGGCATTGCACGACATGGGTGCACTTACATAAACAGGCAGGCAATACACACATACACATAAAATAAAAATAATAAATAGGCCGGGCGTGGTGGTGCATGCCTATAGCCCAGCACTTGGGAGGCAGAGGCAGACCTCTGTGAGTTCAAGTCCAGTCTAGTCTACATAGTGAGTTCTAGGTCAGCTGGGGCTACAGGGAGACTCTGCTTCAAAAAGGCGAAAAAAAAAATCTTTTTTTTTACTGTGACCTGGGGATCACCAATTAGGCAAAGCTGGCTGGACAGCAAGCCCCAGGGATCCATCCGTCTCCATCTCCTTAGTGCTGGGATCAAAAGTGTCTCTATGCCCCACTTCTTTTCAGTGGGTTCTGGGTATCAAACTTGGGACCTCATGCTTGCTAGACAAGACCTTCACTAGCTAGCTCCTCAGCCCCAGTTTATTTATTTATTTACTTACTTGCTTATTGTTTTGAGACAGGGTCTCACATATCTTAGACTGGCATTGAACTTGCTGGGTAGCCAAGAATGACTTTGAATTCCCGATTCTCCTGCCTCTACCTCCCATGTGCTAGATTACAGGCCTGCACCTTCATGACTTGATATAGTGCTGGGAATGGCACCCAGGGCTTTCTGCATGCTAAGCAAGCACTCTATCAATTGAACTATATCCCCATCCCATAACTTTTCTATTTTATTATTAATTACTATTGTTAACCCATTTTCTGGGCCTTATTTGTAAATTTCATCATAAGTACAAATGTTGGGACAATGCTATAGAAAGGTTCAGTAGCTTTTGGGGCATCTACTTGCTGGGCTTGTAATATATATCCCATGGGTGAGGGGATTTAGTGTTTAAATGTGGACACATGTTGTGCATTTGTCAAACCCGACACAATACACAAAGAGAAGAAGAAACCCTAAGGTAGACCTGAACGTTAGCTAGTTAATGTTTAGAGCAAATGTGGTCCATGAATGCAACATGTTAACAATGGAGGAAACTGTGGTGGGTGGGAGAGGAGGAGGGAAAGGGGCACATGGAAACGCTCTGTACTTATGCTCAAATTTTCTAGAAACTTAAAACTGCCAAAAATAAAGTGTATTTTTTTTGGGGGGGTCTTTTTGAGACAGGGTCTCCCTGTAGCCCCAGCTATCCTGGAACTCACTATCTAGACGAGGCTGGCCTTGAACTCACAGAGATCTGCCTGCCTCTGCCTCCCGAGTGCTGGTATTTATGCTGGCAAAAGTGTAATTTTTTAAAATTATGAGTTCATGTAAATATTTCTGCAATGGTTTGAATGAGAATGCCCCCCATAGGCGCCAAGTATTTGGACATTTTGTCCCCAGTTGGTGGCGCTGTTTTGGGAGGTCTTAGAAGGTGTGGCCACGTTGGAGGAAGCATGTTACTGGGGGTGGGCTTAGCGAGTTCTTAAGGCTTGCCAGATCTCAAGTTGCTCTAGTTTCCTGTGCCTGCTTGAAGATGTGAGAGCTTAGCTTCTGCTCCTATTCCACACACCTCTGCCACCATGCCTCCCTGCCATGATGGATTCTTGCCCTTTTGGAATCACAAGCTGAATAAACTTTCTTCTACAAGTTGCTTTGGTCAGTATTTCTCTCACAGCAACAGAAAAGTAACCAATACAATTTCTAATTTAAATTCTGAACTGTAGTGGGTTTTTGTTTTCTTTTGAGACAACTCAATGTGTATCTGAGGATGACCTTGAACTCTTGATCCTCCTGCCTCTACCTCCATGCTTGGTTTATGTAGTGCTAGGGCTGGGATCCAGGGTTTTGTGGAAACTGGGCAAGTGTTCTACCAACTGAGCTGTACCCCCCAAGCCATGTTTTTTGTTGTTATTGCTTGTTATTACTGTTTTGCTTTTGAGACAGTCTCACTCTGTAGACAGGGTGACCTCTAACCTGCAGCAATCCTCCTTCCTCAACCTCCTGAATGTTGGAATCCCAGGCGTGTGCCACCATGCCTAGGTGGACTGTAGTGTTTTTACTTGGCTTCATTTGTCTTACATCTGCATATCTGTCTGTCAGGAGAAACAGTCTTCTCAGTTCCCTGTTAAAGCTTCTCTTGCTGAATCTCACCTCATACAACACTGAGATGATGCCATTGCCATTTGGTCTTGGTCTTTTCAGATTACTGTAACAAAAAGCCTTAGACTGGGTCATTTATAAAGAGCAGTAGTCCCCCACTCATCATTCAGGAGGGGGAGGACCAGATAGAGGCAACAATACAGTGTCTAACAGGGGCTAATTTACCTGAAACATGGCATCTTCTGATGTGTTCTCATAAGATGGAAGGGTAAAGGGACAGTCAGACTCCCTCGGAACTCCTTTATAAGGTCATTAACTCAGTTCATGGGGGAGGAGTCAACTTAATTACCTCTTAAAGATTTTTAATTGATTGGTGGGTTTTTTGTTTGTTTGTTTCAGACAGCGCCTCACATAGCCTAGGCTAGCCTCAAATTCTCTATGTCCTGGAGGACGACTTTGAACTTCTCATCCTCCTGCATCCTTCTGAGTGCTGGGATTACAGGTGTGTATCACAGTTCCCTATTTGTATGTTGCTGGGGATGGACCCAGGGCTTCATGCAAGCTAAACAAGTACTCTCCAACTGAGCTACATCCCTAGTTCCATATAACTTTATTTTTTGCAACAGGGTTTCACTGTAGCCCAGACTTATCTCAAACTCATGACAATCTTCCTGCCTTAGCCTCCCGAGTGCTAGGATTGCAGATGTAAGTCATCATGCCCAGATGACATGAATTTCAGTGGGACAGACACAGACATTCACTCAGACCACAGGGTGCCAACAGGATTAGTTTTTGCTTTTGCCTTTTGCGGTTTATGTTTTTATCTATTTTTGCTTTGCTTTTGGGGAATGTCTTGTTAGAAATGGACAGCAGGAATTTCTGTCCTTTGCCATTTGGAGTGACTATAGAACTAGGTCACCAACTTGACACAAGCCTCCCCCCGCCCCCTCCTCCTGCTCCTTTTTGTTGTTGTTGAGACAGGGTCTCACTGTGTACCACTGGCTGGCCTGGAACTCACAGAGATCCTCCAGCCTCTGCCTCCAGAATACTAGGATTAAAGGCGTGTTGCCCCCATGACCATTTGCTTTCCCCCCATTTTTCTTTTGCTATCTGAAAGTTTTTCAAACATTTCATATTTAATCATTTTATGATAGGTAAAATATTTGCCTGGTTTTCAGATAAGGTCTAAACACAAGAAATATTAGACTTCATCTCTCTGACATTCTACCCTGTTCCCTTCTCCCTTTAGGTAATATTTATTTTACTATTTATTTATGTTTTTTATGGTGCAGGTATATATTTGTGTGTGGTATTGTGTGCATGCCTGTGGAGGCCAGAGGAAGACATTGATGTCCTGATCAATCACTTCAAGGCAGGGTCTCTTCCTGAACCTAGAGGTGGGCTGGCAGCCAGCAAGCCCCAGTGACCCTCCTGTCTTGACCCCTCACAGAGCTGGGGTTACAGCAGCCATGCCCAGCATTGTTTTATGTGGATACTGGAGATTCAAACTCAGGTACTCATGCTTACACAGAAGTGCTCTTATCCACTGAGACATCTTCCAGGCCCCCCACCACCCTTAGGTAATTTTTACTGTTTTAATCTTTTGGTTTGTATTCTATTTTAAATTGTAATAGGTAAACTGGAGTGTAACCCCCACACTCCCAATCATGAACCCAATGTGCAGCTCTGGCTGTCTTTAAAGGAAGGCCTTATGTCAGACTTTGCCCATCATAGGCCACCCTGCTTGGCATCAATGATCTCTATTCATTGAGAGTCTACTGCGATTTCCAGACATTGAATAAAGGACACTCTGCATGGTCCTGGAGCTTTCAAGTATTGCCGTGTGAAGGAATTCCCACCTTTCACAGAAGAGGAAGCTGATGTTTGTCCAGCTGGGATTTGAACTCGGGTCTCCCTGATCCCAGTGATTTGGTCCAAAGTACTTCTGGAGTACCTAGCTCTGTGCTAGATCCCACCCTGCATTCTAGAATACAGAGACCACCCAGACTTGGTCCTGTCCTCACAGGGCTAACATCAAATGGGGACAGTTAGGTCTGAGCAGCTGATCATGATGCAGGACTGTCTTTCTGTCTTGTCTGTCCATCTGTCCCGTAACCAGAAACTCTTCAAGTGACCCTGAACTTCAGCTCAGTTCAGTTGAAATCAGTGGAAGTTTGTTGAATAAAAAAAAAAAAAGTGAAAAAGGAAAGTTGAAAGGATAACAAAACTTAAGGTTGTTACGGAAGTCCTCCGCCTCTTTGACTTAGAAACCTTTGTAAAAAATTTAGTAACTTTTAAATTATGAATATAATGTAGTTCAGTGTAGCTTATTTGAAAGGCGCAGTAAATGTGAGATAAAAATAAACATGGTACCAGCTCTCGGTCTTTTTATTTGTTTGGTTGTCCCTGTATAAGAATAGCCTTTAAAAAAAAAACATTTACACCATTATATATGCAGGCATATATATGCATAGATATTTACATATGCATATACTGTTGTCTGCTTTTTAAGAGCTCACTAACAGCCTATCATGACAGTTTTCCTAACTGAACATCCCTTTAAACCTCCCTGCCTACTTAGGGGTTGAATTTATTTCTACAGTGATGGCATCCTTTACCACATAAAAAAATTATAAACTTGAGATGGAGGCTGCGATCACAGAAGACTATCTAGCAGGCTGGGAAGCCACACACAGTTTCTCAGCCCACTGTGTGACCCTTCCCATGAATGCCAGGAAAATACAGTGAGGACGTTACCTAGAGGCCTGCTGGGTCCCTTTGTACTGGGAGTTCTGTGCCCTGCACATTCATTTTCTACAGTGCTGGGCTCTGTCGGTAGCGCTACGTTCCTTCTTGGCTGCAGAGAGAACTGTTGACACACAGGCCTTTAGAACATGCAGTTCAGGGCTCTCATCCTCATCCCCGCTCCACCAGAGATGGTTGTGCAACCTGAGCAAGAAATGAATCCTCTCTGTGCTTTGATTCCCTCATCAGTAACACAGGACCGGGCTGAACCCCCTCCTCAGGCGGCCTCTGACTGCTAGCATAATAAGCCACCAATAAAAGCCTAGTCTTTGTCTTTAATTTTTAGATTTTAAAAAAGATTAACTTAGTTTTATTATGTGTTTTTTTTGTATGTTTTTTATTTTGTTTTATTTTGTGTGTATGAGTACTTTGCATGCCTGTAAAAGTACCCATATGTGTAATACATACAGAGTCCAGAAGAGGGCATCAGATGCCCTGGAACTGGAGTTACAGACAGTTGTTAGCCACCATGTGGGTGCTGGCAACCAAATATGGGTCCCCTGAAAGAGCAGTAAGCTCTCTTAACCGCTGAGCCATCTCCCTTGGTTCCTGTATGAGTGTTTTGCCTACATGTACATAAGTAAACCATGTGCCTGCCTGGTGCCCACAGAAGAGGGCCAGAAGAGGGTGTTGCATCCCCTGGAGATAGAGTTATGGGTGGTTGTAAGCCACCAGACTTGGAGGCACTGTTTAGAGCAGTGGCCTGATCCTTCCACAACTTAAACAACTAGGCACCCCACACCCTACTTTAAAAAATATTTTTTTGCTACAGAATCTGATACAGCCCAGACTGGCCTTCAACTCTCTAGGTAGCTGAGGATGACTTTGAATTCCTGATCCTCCTGCCTCTAGCTCCCAAGTTCTGGGATTATAGGCATGTGCCACCATGCTTGGTTTATTTGGTACTAGGGTGGAACCCAAGGTTTCGGGCATGCTAGGCAAGTGCTCTACCAACTGAGCTTGACCTCCAGCCCACCACAGCCCATTAACAAGGTCTCATGATTCTGTTTTGTTCCACAGTGAGTCCAAACGCTATGTGTAGCCCAAGAAGTGGTAACAGGGAGCCACTAAGTTAATGGTCTTTGAGGTTCACCAGTTGTGGGTTCCACGTCCTGACCACCTTTCTATCAACTTGACTTTGAACCAACTATTTCCCATCTCTGAATCCCAGCCCTCTCTTTAGTGATAACTAGTACAAGGCTTTATTTTGAGCCCCACCTCCTACCCCCACCCCACATCCCTTACCCTAACTTTGTCTTTCTTTTGGGAGAACCAGTTCTTTAGAACTCTGAAGCATGACTTCATTCTCTGGTTCCCTGAGTAGACCATGTAACCCAGGCTTAAGCCAGTCAAGACTTCTATCAATGGGCCATGGAGCCTGGTCTACGGATGGTCACGTGACCCAAGCTAGGCCTACAGAGTGACTCTCCAGGCCTTTACTTAAAATGTATCTTTGGGGGCTAGAGAATTGGCTCAGCAGTTAAGAGAACTGGCTGCTCTTGCAGAGGATCCAGGTTCAATTCCCAGTGCCCACATGGCAGCTAACAACTGTCCGTAACTCCAGGAGATCTGATACCCTTTTCTGGGGCATTGCATCACACGGTTTGTGTACATACATGCTGGAAGTACACTCATGCATATAACAAATAATAAATTAAAAAAATTTTTTGGTCTTTTTGAGACAGGGTCTCCCTGGAGACCGAGCTGTCCTGGAACTCACTATGTAGACCAGGCTGGCCTTGAACTCGCAGAGCTCCACCTGCCTCTGCCTCCCAAGTGCTGGGACTGTAGGCGTGCACCACCATGCCCGGCAATAAATAAAATATTTTAAAAATTCAGACTAGAGATATTCAACCTCTAGTTTCTGTAGTACAACACAAATCCACAAAGGAAATATTCAGTCTTTGATATGGTGTTTGACATGAAGTGATGCTTAATAAATGATAATTATTTATACTATTATAAATCTATAGAAAAATGAGAAATTACAGATTAAACAAAGAGACTGGAAAAAATGGACATTAAAAAAATCTCACCATTTAGGAGCAGGTAAATATTTTTCTTTCAGACATTTTTAGATGCATACATACATGTGTGTGTATGCCAAAATAAAATTATACTGTTAGAAATCAAACATACTGGGGGGTCAGGCATGGTGGTATACACATTTAATACCAGCACTCAGACCCTGTCTCAACAAACAAACAAACAGAAAGAAAGAAAATACATTAGGCCAGTAAGATGTCTCAGTGGGCAAAGCTGGGCACTTATTGCCAAGCTTGATGACCTGAGTTCAATCCCTGGAGCCCACATAATGGAAGGAGAGACCTGACTCCTGAAGGTTCTATGACCTACACACAAGCTGCGGTATGTATGTGTGCCCACCAATTAAAAAAAATGTAAAAAACCCAAACACATTATAAAGATGTTCAAGCTGGTGTGGTGGCGCATGCCTTTAATCCCCTCACTTGGGAGGCAGAGGCAGGCAGATCTCTGTAAGATGGAGGCTACCCTGGTCTATATAATAAATTCCAGGCCAACTGGGACTGTAGGGAGACCTTGTCTTAAACAAACAAACAAACAAACAAACAAAGCCACACAGTGCACTCATTTGTAATAGGAGCATGGCATGTTTCTGTGGGATTTCAGATACTCTTATTTTTGTACACATTACATTATGATGATAATTCCGCATCATATAGCTATTGACTGATCTGCCTTTTTAAAAAAAATAGTGTCTTGTAAGGCTGGAGAGATGACTCAGTGGTTAAGAGCACTGACTGCTCTTGTAGAGGACCTGGGTTCCGTTCCCAGCACCAATATGGCAGCTAACAACCATCCTAACTCCAGTTCCAGGGGAATCTGATGCCCTCTTCTGACTGCCACAGGCATTGCGCGACACAGGTGCACTTACATACATGTAGGCAATACACTCATATACAAAACGTAAAAATAATAAATAGAATATTGATAAAAGAACCAAGGGTCAGTAAGATGATTCACTGGGAAAAGGTACTTGCTGCCAAGCCTAACAATCTTAGTTCTGACCCCGCATCCCATATGGTGGAAGGAGAGAACTGACTCTGGAAGTTGTCCTCTGACTTCCACATCAGCTAAGTGGCACACACACACAGACACACACACACACATGCACACACACTAACTAAAATGTAAAATCAATATCAATAAGGAGAAGGATAAAACTGTGATCTGAGTATTGAAATGTCTAGTTTGGGTATACATTGCATCACTCAGGATTTACATGTCTTTACTCAGAGGGGAGAGCCCAGTTCCATGGTTTCCAAGCCCTGTCCATATCAGGCACCTTCTCCTCTCTGATGTCCTTAGGACGCCCAGAAGGGGAGGCACTGTGGCCAGCAAAGGACAGCAAACTGCAGCTGGTGGCTCTGAGGCTCTGCATCAGTCCCTCCATTCAGGGGACCTGGCTCCCTGCACTTTTCTGTTCTTTCCTCCAGATGTTCGAGAGAGAGAGAGAGAGAGAGAGAGAGAGAGAGAGAGAGAGAGAGCTCTCAGGGTTTCAAACATAACCCATGGTAAAGTCTTGGTTGCTATTTTATTTTGAAAGAAAAAAAGTATAAGGTCAGCAAAATGGCTCCGTGGGTAAAGGTGCTTACTGCCAAGCCTGATAGCCCGAGTTCGATCCCTGGGACCCACGTGGTAGAAGGAGAGAACCTGCTCTGCAAGCTGTCCTCCGACCTCTACGCAAGTACCGTGAGAAGTGTGCTTACGCACATCGCACACACAATAAATAGATAACGAATAAATAAAGTTTCTCCAAAGTATAATTCTATTTATTGGTGGATGACTGTCCTAGTTTGTTTCTTCATTGCTGTGACAAAACACTCTGAGCACTAACAACTTGGGAAGGAAAGGGTTTATTTATCTTACATCTCCCAGGTCACAGTTCATCAGGAAGCCCAAGGTTCAGGAACTCAGGGCACGAACTTGGAGGCAGGAGCTGGAGCACAGGCCATGGAGGAACACTGCTTGCTCCCCTGGCCCCTGCTCACCCTGCTTTCTTATGCAACACAGGCCCACGTGCCCAGGGGTCACACCACCCACAGAGGGCTGGACCCTTCCACATCACTCAACAATCAAGAAGATGCCCCATGGATATGGCCACAGGCCAGTCCAGTGAAGGCAAATCCCCAATTGAGGCCCCCTCAACCCAGGTGAGTCAAGTTGACACTAAAGCATCCAGCACAATGACATAACCAACTATGTGGAAAATCAAACAACTCACAAAGAAAGTTACAAGAACTAATAGGGGAAAACAAAGCTGGCTAGGTCTCCAGTGCTGCCCACTTGGTTGTGGCTCCCCTGAAACCCTGTCTCCACAGAGCAGCTCCTCCTGTGACCTGACGAGCTCTGGTAACCTTGAGGAGAAGGCGCAACCACTCCTCTGGCTTAGCCTGGTCAGGAGACCCCCAGCACGGTTGCTGGGGCCCCATGGACAGCCAGGCTAGAGGATGGATGAGATTTCCCACACAGTCCCCATTATCAGGAGGCCTGTGTCTGAACTGAGTGTTGTCAGCCACCCAGGGCAGCCCCATGGTGCCAGGCCCCCTCTGCTGCTCAGTCCTCCGGCTAGAGTGACTCACCTCCTGGGGCAGATTCTCTCTTAGGGTCATCATACTTCTCACAGACCCTGCTCCTATCACCTCCCGGGTCCCCAGGCTGTCGTGTATCTGAACCCACTTCAAGGTACCTCACATCTGCACCTGGAGGCTGCCTAGTGGGAGCAAAGAACAGCTGGGCAGGAGAGTGTTGCTGACCTTGAATGTGGCCACCCTTCACTCCACAGTCCATCTCATGATACAGAGGCAGGAACAGGTTCCGAGGGGACCTAACAGTCCCAAGGTCTCCTAACAAGTTGTGATGGCGCTGGAATTTGAATACTTTCTCTCTGGCATCTTTCTGTGCCGGTTTTCCTGTGTCCGTCAGGAAGAGCCCATTTCCTACTAGCCCTGAGCGTTCTGAGCAGCAGGTGGGTAGATGAAGGGAAGAGATGACATGATGCCCTGAAACCAAAATGCTCACTGCCCACTCATCCCAAGGGTGACCATGGGAGCCTGTTCTCCTCAAACCCTCCGCCAGAACCACCTGGACGCCCCTGGCGGCCATTTACCTGCTTGGACTGGGCAGGAGAGAGGGAGGCTGGGTTTTGACTGGCAGCTGAGCTCACTGCTTTGGGCCTGGCCCCCACCCCGCCCCCATTCCAGCTGGCTGCAGACAGGGGTAGGGGGGTGGGGGGGTCAACCTCACAGGGAGACTTTTGTTCTTGCCTAGAAGAGACTTGGGCTGGGGACGGAGCTTCCCCTTGGCTACTACGGAGACGGAGGCCACTTGAGTTCATGTTTATTTTCACAGCGTGGATTCCATGGAGATAATCATTCCAGACAGGGAAGCTGTGGGAAGAGGGTTCCGGCCTCCGTGGAGCACCTACTATGTGCAAAACCTAAAGACAGACAAGAGCCAGTGGGATTCCCAAGGCACACATGGGATCAGACATCTGACTGAGAGGGACGCTCTCACGGTTCAGAAAGGGCAAGCCTCTGGCCCAAGGTCACACAGCAGGTTAGCAGAGAACCGGAAGGGGAGGCCACCTGCTCCTGGGCTCTTTCTCCTGTGTCTCTGAGTGACAGAGGAACTCAGTGTCCCCAAGACTTGTTTGAGGATGTACAGCTTGGAGTCCCACTCAAGCCAGGGGCCCTGGCGCTGGATGAATGGGAATGTGGGTATCTTTTCCAGGAAACAGGTTTTAATCCAAGATGAGGTTCTGACCAAACATACTTCTCTGACCTTCAGTCTCTTCTTTTGTCTCATTCAAGAATTGGGCAATTTAAGAAGGAGCCGGGTGCATGGTAAGAGCAAAATAGCAACCATTTGTGAATGCTATTATCACTACAGCCATTTTTCTGGCCTACCTGATCCTCTATCCTTGGGCCAGCCATGGGTCCAGGATGACCCCACGGGATAATGTCAGAGCCTTCCTGTCAGGAATCAGAGCTCTGTAGGAGGGCTGAGCACAGTGGGACACACTACCCCCCACTGTCCCCAAGGAACAGGCTGAGATTTCACACAGCCTTGCCCCAGTTGTAGCAGAACCCCCAAGTCTGACCCCCATATCACCGCGGCCCTCCCCCAAATCCATCCTGTATGTAACTTATTTATTTTCTGTATCTGCTTTTCCCATCAGACGATTTCATTCCCGAAATCCATCTCGAGCTCTCTTCCACTGACTCACCCAGCCGGACGGGCCAGCGGCCTTCACCATCTTCCTGCTTAGACCCAAGTATCCGAAGTGACGGGACTCGAGGAAACGCCGGATCAAACAGCAAACATGGAACCAATCAGATCTTTAACCCGACACTACAAACTTCCCACAGACTTCAGAGAAATACCTCAGGAAGGTTGTGACCTTTCCATTTTCTCCCCGGGCTACCGCCTCCTCCAGCCTTTCGAAAATACAGAGCTGACCTTGCCACTTCAAGCTTCAAACCCCTTTGGCGCTCTCTGTGTTATTTATTATTATTTGAGGATATTTATCGAGGTTCTCTACTTTCTGGGCCCTGTATCAAATGCTCTTTCGTGCACTCATTTTCATGGGGCAGGGATGACGGCTGCCTTCATGTCCTGTTGGGGATGAGGGACCATGGACATGGGGTCTTGTGCAGGGTCACACAGTGGGTGTGTGGGGTGCAAAGCCAGGTGGGTCCAAGTTCAAAGTCCATGTCACCCTCTCTCTACTGCCCACCAGCCTTCAGCTCGCCCTTGGGGAACCAGGGGCCTCTTTGGATGACTCCTGTCTTAGCACTGTGTCTTAGCTGTAGAAGTCCATCTCCCCACCCCCCATGGCCTCTGGACCTTGGCGCTGGCACACTCCACAGCCATCTCCAGACCTCCTGGTGACTGTCGGCTCCATAACTGAATTTGTGAATCACTAGTTTCGAAATCTCCCGTTTTGAAACCAAAGCCTTCCTGGACCCTGAACCTCCTCTGTCTCCATCCAACCATCTGTCCGTCTTCTGCCAATTCTCAAAACCAAGCATTTGGAGTCCTGTGCCTGTCCACCCCTCAGATCTTGCTTTCCACCTCCCCTGTGGGGCCCTGGCTTGGTTACTTTTGACCTCTGACTTTTGACTTCTGTGGTGTTCATTCCATTTACCAGGGTTCCTGTCCCCATCTGCCATCCTTACTGGCTCACCTGCCATGTGGCCCCTCTGGCTGTTTTTGCTTATCTCTCCCCTTGCTCCCTGTCCTCATACAGATGCACCTGTGTTCCAGCGCAGCACCATGGTGCTGTCCCTCTGTCCCAGCTCCCAGGGACCCTGGGGCTCCACCGCCCCAAGGTCACAGTCAAACCCGCTCCTCAGCCACAACTTCTCCTCTGACCCACTCGGCCCACTGCCTCCTGGTGTTTCCCTGGGGCACCCCATGGGTCCCCACAGAACTCCTCCCCAGCCTCCCTGGTGGATTGCTGTCCTGCACCATGATGGACAGACAGATGTGACAAAGACCATCCGGTGGAGTTTCTCTCCACTCCACTTTAAACTCCTCTAATTCAGCCTCAAGCCCTGTCCTTCCTACCTCTGGGTATATTGGGGTATCCCCATTCCCCAGGCCACTGCCCTCATTCCCCCCATTGGCTTAAAAATTGCTATGTTGCCCAGGATGACCTTAGATCGCCAGTTCTGTCTTCATCTCCTGAGTGCTGGAGTTACAGGCAGTGCTGGGGATGGAACCCGGGGCTTTGTGCACTCTAGGCCAGCACTCTCCCAACTAAGCCACATCCCCAGCATCGAGTCCGCTTCTTTGCCTCTTCCTCTCTGGCCTTCATCTCTAACCTTCTGCAAACTCTGCTCCCTACCGCATGCAGTATCTTCCTCAAGGGCAAAGGGGCTCACACCAAAATCTGCCCTGGTGAAACCCAGCAGTGGCTCAGTCCCACGCCCTCCCCGTTAGGGCGTCAGTCAGTGAATTAACCTCTTTTGCTGGTCTCCTAACGCTTGATTATGGAAATGACCTGTTGGTAGGTGCCTTGTCCCCTGGACATTGCACGAGCCTTCCTCTGTCCAGGTGAGTTGCTGTCCTTCTCCAGGTCTCATGCCAAAGCCATTTCCCTTCAGTTCCCCGAGAGACCTGAGCACCCATGGTATTCCTAGACTGAATATAGGTAGGCACCTGTTAAAGCTCGTATTTATGTTACAGCAAAAATCATGTCGTATCTTTCTGTCCCCTTCCCCACATGAATTGGAAGTTTCTGGAAGGCAGGACTTAAGGAGGATCTGATTCTGGGTTTCTGTGTTCAGTCCAGGGTCTGGTTTGGAGGAAGAACTCAGCAACTTGTTACTTTGCCTTCAGTTCAGAAAAGAAAAGAAGAGAAAAGAGAAGCAAAGCAAAGGGGTGGGGACCGCATTATTATTCTAGGAGTTTGAGGCCAGCCTGGACTATATGAGACCTTGTCTTTAAAGAGGAAGAAGCCTGGACATGGTGGTGCACACCTTTAATCCCAGCGCTTGGGAGGCAGAAGCAAGCAGATCTCTGTGAGTTCAAGGCCAGCCTGGTCTCCATAGCGAGTTCCAGACCAGCTGCGGCTATAGGGAGACCTTGCCTCAAAAAGACTTAAAAAATTAAACAAATAAAATAATCTTCTTCAAAAAAATTCAGCCAGGAGTAGTGGCACTTGAGAGGCAGAGACAGGTGGATCTCTGTGAGATCGAGGCCAGCCTGGTCTGCATAACAATTTCTAGGCCAGTTGGGGCTACAGGGAGACCCTGACTCAAACAAAATGAGAGAGAGAGGAGAGAGAGGAGAGAGAGAGAGAGAGAGAGAGAGAGAGAGAGAGAGAGAGAGAGTGTCTAGGAGCCAGAAGCTACAAGCACACTCTGGAGCACACTCAAGGTCCCCTGGGCTGTGTACCGCACCCTCCTCCATCTCAGAATACTCCATCTTCCTAGATGAAACTGGGCCTTTGGAGTGAGACATACCTAGCTTCAAATCACCCCTTTCTTTCCTGCTGTGTGACCATGGGTATGTCCCTCCCCTTTCCTGAACCTCCTTGTCTCTCTTGAACAACATCCACCTGGCAGGCTTGGTGGGGGTGTCCCCTGAGTGGTTGGGCTGGTGTTGGGAACCTAGGGCTGCTCAGGGCTTGAGTAGTTAGTCACACACCCAAGCAAGACCCAGGCTCTGCTCTTCTCCCACTCTGAGACCTGGTTGGGCAAAGGATGGTTACCAATGGTCAGTCCTCTGCACAGCTCTGTGCCTGACACCTATATTGTCCCATGCTATCTCCTCCACCCCCCATTTGCCAATAGGGAAACAGATTCAGAGAGGTCAGGTTATCTGCCCAAGGTCACACAGCCAGTGTGTGAGTTTAGATCTGAAATCAGTCCAAGGAGGAACTGTGTGTCCTTCCCAGGTTCACTCACACGTTCCCAGAGGGCTGAACGGCAGCCTGGCCCTGGGGCCAAATGGGCCTCCCTCACCTCCCCTCTGCCCACTGCTAGATCTGTTTAAACTAGCTGAGCAGGGTGAGGTGGGGAGGCCACGGGGAAGGTAGGGAGATGTTTGTTTTCCTTGGGGGTTTATATCAACATTGGTCTTGACATTTCGCCTGTTATTATGTGTGGTTCTTTAGAGGGTGAAATAATATTTTCTTTTGCTTGAGAAAAGGACAAAGTTCAGACAGAGCTCTTGGCCCCAAATGGATTTTTCTCTTTCTCTGCTCTCGCGTGTGCCAGAGCTGCGACGGACTTCCTCCCAGCCACTTCTTAGGGGCTGGCATCCTCCCTGCACTTTGGACACCAGCCTGGGTCCACAGCAACCTGCTATGGGTGACTGGTGCAGACTGGGGAGCCACCTTCACTCTTCACTGGAGGGATGTGATTGGTGGGCCACGGTGCAGTTCACCCCTGGCTTCTCTGCATTCACATGAGGGATCCATGGACGCTTACTGGCACTCTGCCTGCTCCAGGCACTCTGGGGTTCAGAGAGGTTTCTAGGTCTCTTCACCCTCTAGGGAGCTGGAGTGCTTCAGTTCCGTGCTCTGAACTTGCTGAGGGCTGCCCCAACCCTGGGACACACCCTGAGGGTGGGTGTTCTAGGAGTGCTGAGAGTACATGCTGGGTACCACTGGTGAGTCCTAGACACTATGGGCATTTCTGAGAGCTTAGAGGAAAACAGGTGGCTAGTGCCACAGACAGTTGTCTGTGGTCCCTGGAGGAGAACTGAGCTCTCTATATACATCCTAGGAATTTGGGGGTGGGGAGACCAACATGTGCAGACGCCTCTAGACATTGACAGGTCCCGAGGCTTTATAGATGTCCACTGGTGTGCTGTGGGTCACCACCTTGACAATCACTGCATGGCTACAGTCCCCACCTTAGCCAGATAAAACTACGACAAACGGAACATCTTGAAACACCAGCACAACTCCTGCAGAGCCTGGAGATGGAAGCCCGAGATGAAGGCCTGCTGGGGTGGTTACTCTGGTGTGATTGTCCCTACCTCTGATTGTAGACACATCACCTCCTCCAACTTCTGGCTTTCTCCTTGTCTCTGTCTGAGTCTCCTCTTCCTCTGCTAAACACATCCATCATTGGAGTCAGAGCCACACTAATCTAGAATGACCACATTTTAGTTTAACCAATTACATCTTCTGTAAAGGCTTTATTTCCAAATAGTCATATTCTGAGATTCTGGGTAGACATTACTTTGGGGAAGACTTAGTGAACCTACCATAGCATACCCCTACCTTGAGCTGAGTCTGCAAAGGACTGAGTTCATAGTCCATCTGCACCCCAAAAAGAAGTGTGTGTGATTCCTGTCACTGTGACAAGCACCTGAGATAGCTTTAAAGTGGAAAGAGGGGCAGGGGATATGGCTCAATAAAGTGCTTGCTGTGAAAACATGGGGACCTGAGTTAGATCCTCAGCACCCATGTAAAAGCTAGATATAGTGATGCCTCTGTAATCTTAGAGTGGGGGAGGCAGAAACAGGTGGATCCCAGAAGCTCATTGGTCAACCAGTCTAGCCTAATTGGCAAGTTCCAGGTTCAGGGAGAGAGACCCTGTCTCCAAAAATAAGGTGGGCTGGGGCTGGAGCAATGCCCCAGCAGTTAAGAACACTTACTGTTCTTCCAGAGGACCTGAGTTTGATTCCCAGCACCCACATGGAGGCTAACAACCTGTAACTCCAGTTCCAGGAGATTCCATACCCCCTTCTGGCCTCTGTGGGCATTGTATGTATGTGGTACACTTATATACACCCAGGCAAAACACTCATACATATAAAATAAAAAATAAAATATTTAAAAAATAAGGTGGAGGGAGCTACAGAGATGGGTCAGTGGTTAAGAGCATATATTGTTCTTGCAGAGGACTTGAATTCTTTTCCCAGCACCCACATTAGGTGGCTAGCAACCTCCTGTAACTCCAGTTCAAGGGGAATCTGACACCTTTGGTTTCTGAGGGCATCTGCACTCATATGCACACATACACACACATACACATACACACACAATTAAAAATAAAAAACTAAATCTTAAAAAAAAAATGGGACAGAGCTGGAGAGATGGCTCAGTGGTTAAGAGCACTGATTGCTCTTCCAGAGGACCCGGGTTTGATTCCCAGTGGAATCAACAACTCCATAACTCCAGTTCCAGGAATTCTGACACCCTCTTCTGACCTCCCTACCCACTGCATGGCACAGGTGCACTTACATACATATGCAAGCAATATATTCATACACAAAAATAAAAATAATAAATAAAACATTTTTTAAAATGGGACTGTAGCGATAGGTCAGCAATTAAGAGCACTGGATGCTCTTGTAGAGGACCAAGGTTTGGTTCCCAGCACCCACATGGGTACTCAGCACCATCTGTAACTCCAGTTCCAGGGGATCTCACACCCTCTTCTGACCTCCGTGGGCACTTAAGGCTACAGGAAGACAAAACACTCATACACATAAAATAAATAATAAATAAATAAGGTGGCGAGTGATAGAGGAAGACACTGGAAACCAACCTCTGGCCTCTATACAAATATGTAAGCACATGCTTGTACACACAAAACATACACACAAAATGAAGAAAGAAAAAGAAAGAGAGAAAAAAAGAGGAAGAATTATTTTGACCCTGGCTTCTAAGGCTTGGGCTTGTGGTTGACCCAGCCTGGAGTGAGACAGGATGTCAAGGCAGCAGGGCCACGTGGTGAAGGAGGCTGCTCACTTCATAGAGGCCAAGAAGCAAAAGGAAGAGGCCAGGGTCTAATACTCCTTTCAAAGGCTAACCTCGACCCCCAGCATTCCACCACTTTCCCATAGAGCTGCAGGCTGGGAACCAAGACTTCCTCCCCCAGTTCCTCCCTTCCCTCCCTCCCTTCCCTCCCCTCCTTCCTTCCTTTCCTTTCTTTCTCTCTCTCTTTTCTTTCTTTCTTTCCTCCCCCTCCTTCTTTCTTTCTTTCTTTCTTTCTTTCCTTCCTTCCTTCCTTCGTCCCTTCCTTCGTTCTTTCCCCCACTCCCTCCCTCCCTCCCTTCCCTCCTTTCTGCTATTCAGTTGTTTTATTTTCAGTATCAACCCCTTATCAGATGTAGGATTCAGTCCCTCATTCTCTAGGCTGTCTTCACCCAGAAGATCATACCCTTTGACATCATATGGTGCTGGAGATCAAACCCAGACCTTCATGCGTGCCCCAGCCCCAATATTCAGAGCCACTAAAGTCTAACTAGATTGTTTTCTGGATGGTGAAGAAGGTTGAACTCAGGGCTTCACAGGTGCTAGGCAAGAGCTCTACCACAGAGCTGCACCTCTGAGCCCTAAGAATCTTTTTATTTGATTAGAACTCTGTCTATTGTTAGTTTAGTATTTGTTTGTGGTGCTGGGAAAAAAAGAAAATCCTGTCCAAATCAGTGTCACAAAGCACTTTCCTTGTTTTCTTTTAGTACTGTCATGGTTTTGGGTCTTAACATTTAAAACTTTAACCCATTTACATTGATTTTTGTAGATAAGAGTCTGAGCTCTGGACCACCAAATGGTTCAGTGGATAAAGGTGCTTGCTGCTAAGTCTGATGACCTGAGTTCAATCCCCGAGACCCATATAGTAGAAGGAGAGAACTGACTCCTACAAGTTGTCCTCTGACCTCCACATTTGAGCCATGCTACACATACATGTATATACAAATTAAATAAATGTGATAAAAAGATAAAAACATACACACAAAAAATCAACACATTTAAAAAATGTATTATATCTGAGGAGGAAGCATGGAAATTTACGTCATGCTAATTAGCAGAGGTGATAAACATTACCATTGAAATCTACCCAATGACTTCATAGACATACACAGGTGCCAAAGATTCAAGTGCAACCGATTATAACTAGTAATAATCAGATGCATATAGATTAGAGATGCATGTGCCAACGTCTCAGGGCTAGTAGCAAAAACACTGAGTCTTTCTGCAAGGAACAATATATTCTCAAGTCAGGTTTGAAAACACATCACTACATTTAAGAGTAAATAATTACTCTGCACCCTTGGGCCTGCACAACGAGCAGGCCCCTCTCCAACCTGCAGGCTTCTCTATTGGGGGTAGTTGAACACACCCTCTGTGCCTTGACTCCCCCTCCCATCTCCCCTGCCAGTCTCTCCTCTTAGCCTGGGTCCTGCTTCCTGATCCTTTGCACCCAAACCAACTCAGTTCCTTCTCCGATCCCCAGGGGCACTCTGGGCCTGGCTGTGCCCTCACCTCACTCTACTTCCCTGGGACTGCACAACCTGCCAGGCTCTTTCCTGGACGCCAGGGCTGACCTTTCCTCTTCCTGATCCTTTGCACCCAAACCAACCCAGCTCCTCAGTGCAGTCCCCAAGAGGCCTTGAGGCCTCTTCCGGCCCCATCTGCCTTTGCATCTGTTGGTGGCATGGCCACCAGCTGCCCTAGACCAGCAACTTTCCTGGACCAGGCTCCCAGGCCAGTCCAACCCCCAAACTGTATCAGTTCAATTGTAAACCTAAAAATTTACAGCCAATTTTGAAAGAGATGCATTTTAGCTCTGGAAGTTGTTATTGAATATGTCAATGCTGTTGTAATGAAATGCTTCTTCTAAGTATGTGGTTATTAAATAAATAATTAAAAAAAGATAAAAAACAAGAGTCTAATTTCTATAGGGTTCATGAAAATATCCAATCTTCCCAGCACGATTTATTAGTGAGTCTCTTCTCCCAAGACATTCTTGGCATGTCTGTCAGAAATCAGTTTGCTGCAGATTCACAGGTTTATTTATGAGCTCTCTGTTCTTTCATTGGCTCATGAATTGGTTTTTGTGTTAGCACCATGCTGTTTTGTCACTATGGCTTCATAGTATATTTTAAAGTCAGATAGTGATGTTCTAGCTTAGCTAGTTCTTACTGTAGAGATATTTTGCCTACTTGCAAATTTATTCCTAAAGAGCTTATTTTGTTTTTAGAACTCTTTATATATATAATTTTTATTTTATGTGTATACGTGTATTGCCTGCATGTAGGTAAGTGTGACCATGTTGTGCAATGCTCATGGAGGACAGAAGAGGCTATCAGATCCCCTGGAACTGGAGTTATGGACAGTTGTTAACTGCCATGTGGGTGCTGGGATTCAAACCCAGGTCTTCTGCAAGAACAGCCAGTGTTCTTAACTGCTGAGCCATCTCTCCAGCCCCCGAGAACTCTTATTAATTGAATTACTTTCTTTTTCAGCTATTACTAACCTATAAAGATTTTTGCATGTTGATTTAAGAAGTTTTGGGTGAAGTCTTTAAGGATTTATACTTATAAGATCTTGTCATCTGCAAACAATTTGACTTCTTCCTTTCCAATTTGGATGTCATCTGTGTATTTCTCTTGCTTGATCCCTCTGGTTAGACTGGTGGAATTGTGTAGAATAGACATGGTGCAAGTGGCATCCTTGTCTTGTTCCAGACCCCACAGGAAATGCTTTCAACTTCCTCCCATTCAGTTTGATGTTAGACGTAAGTGTGTCACATATGGCCTTTATTATGTTGAGGTATGTACCTTTTATGCCTAATTTGTTGAGAGTTTTTATCATGAAGGAATGTTAAACTTTGCCAAATGTTTTTCCTGCACGTATTGAAATGATCATGTTTTTGCCCTTCGTTTGTCAATGTGATGAGTCATGCTTGTTGGCTTGCATTTGTCGAACCATCCTTGCATTCCTGGGGTGACTCCTACTTCATCTTGGCGAATGATTTAATTTATTTTGGTCTTTTTGAAACAGGGTCTCCCTGTAGCCCCAGCTGTCCTGGAACTCACTATGTAGGCCAGGCTGGCCTCGAACTCACAGAGATCCACCTGCCTCTGCTTCCTGAGTGCTGGGATCAAAGGTGTGCATTTTTTGCTTTTTAATTGGTCTGGCTAAAGTTTGCTGATTTATCTTTTTCAAAAGAGCAGTTTTTCCTTCTGCGTCTCTTATTTCTGCTCTGACTTACATTATTTCTATTTGAGGTGGAGTTTGTTCTTGTTTCTCTAGTTCATTGAGATACAGTACTAGGCTGCTTACCTGAGACTTTTTTTTTCCTTCTTGGTTCATGTGTTTTTTTATTTCTCTATATCTGTAACAGAAATTTCTTCTCGAGGATAAAACATTTGTGAGGATTACTGCGTGCTCTCTCTGGGAGGATGGTCCATGAGAAGAATGCTGCTAGATGGTGTTCTAGTTTGGTTTCTGTAATTGTGATAAAACACCGGCCAAAACCAACTTGAGGAGGAAAGAGTTTATTTCATCTTACTCTTCCAAGTGACAGTCTGTCACTGAGGGAGACAAGGCAGGAGCTCAAGAAGGAACCTAGAGGCAGGCGCTGAAGCAGACTATGGAGGAACACTGCTTATTGGTTTGCAAGCCAAGACCACCTGCTCAGAGGTAGCATCACGCACAGTGTGCTGAGACCTCCCACTCATCAATCAAGAAGATCCCTCACAGATATGCCCACAGGCCAATCTGGTAGAGGAAATTCCCTGGTTGAGGTTCCTTCTTCTCAAGCACATCAAGTTGATCAACCATGACAGAAGGGAAGTTGAGGAATGTGATTCCAGTGTTTCCCAGCTCACTGTGTGCTTGCTCTGTCTCTTGTTGCAAGCGGGCTCCTGTTACTGCACTGCAGTCTAGCGCTCTCCCTGTGTAGACATTTACTTTATATATCTAGGTGTCACACACAGTTTTTGGCTTCTAGTCTTTTTGATCAGATGTGAGTTCAAACTCTTTGGCACCTTTTGGTTATGGACTCTGCATGGGCCGTCTTCTGTCTTCCGACATCAGACCGACTTCCTGAGTCTTTTGTAGCTGGATTAAAAAAATCACTAATCCATGTCTTTATTTATTATATCTTATTGCATATGTGTGTGTGTTTGTGTGTCTGTACACAGTGAGTGTGCACATGTGTGCATGTGCCTGTGGAGGCTAGAGCTCAACACTGGGCATCTTCCCTAGGCACTCTATTTTTTAAATTCTCTCTCTCTCTCTCTCTCTCTCTCTCTCTCTCTCTCTCCTTTCTCTCTTTCTCTCAACATGCAAGTGCAGGTGCCTGCAGAGACCAGAGGAGTTATAGGTGGTTGTGAGCCTCCTGACTTGGATGCAGGGAATCAAACTCTAGCCCTTGCAAGAGGCCATCTCTCCAGCCTCTTTTACCTTATTTTTTGATACAGGGTCTCTCACTGATGGGCTACCCAGTGAGCTCCAAGAATCGGCCTATCTCCCTGCCACACCCACCCCTCTAGTACTAAGGATACAGCCATGTATTACCATCACCATGCTAGGCTTTTACATGGGATCTGGGGATCTGAACTCAAGTCCCCATGCTTGAACAGCAAGCACTGTGCAAGACTGAACCATCTCCCCAGTCACCACTTTGTCTTTTGATTAATCCATTTACATTCAAGGTAATTATTGACAAGTAAGCACTTTTACTGTCATTTGATGAGTTGTTTACTGCTTACTTTGTAGGTCTGCCTCCTCCTCTGCCCCTGCCCAGAGGCTTACTATAGCACAGGCTGTCCTGGAACCTACTAAGTTGCCCAGGCTGGCTCAGACTTAAGGGGATCCTCTTGCTTCTGCCTCCCAAAGCTGAGATTACAGGTTGTACCCACCACCCTGGGCTTGGTAATTTTCTTTTAAAAAATATTTTTATGTGCATGAGTGATTTTGCCTGCATGTAAGAGTATGTCACATGCATGCAAAGCCCAAGGAAGCCAGAGAAGAGTGTTGGATCCTCAGGAACTGAAGTTACAGGCAGTTGTGAGCTGTCTGATGTGGGTGCTGCAAACAGAACTCTGGTCTTCTGGAAGAATAGCAAGTGCTCTCTTAACCACTGAGGCATCTTGCCCACCCTGTTTATTTTTATTTTATTTTTTACTGTTTTAATATTTTGCCTTCATATTAAACTATCTCATTTTTATAGCACCCTAACAGTGTTGGAGTATTCTGGGTTTTATTGTTATTTATCTTTAGAAATAAATTTTATGCTTCCATATATTTTATGTTAGTAATTGTATTGTTACTTTTCTCATTGTTGTGATCAAAATATCTGACAGGAAGCAGCTTAAGGACTAAAGATTTCATTTTTGGCTCACAGTTTGAAGGGACACAGTTCATCATGAAGGGACAGGCCTGGTGGCAGGAGTGTGAGGTAGCTGATCACAGTCAGGAAGCAGAGAGACAATGCTGGTGTTCAGCTGCATTTCCCTCCATTTAATCAGTTTGGGACTCCAGCCCATGGATGGTTCCATCCACATTCAGGATGAGTCTTTCCTCTTCTGAAAATACCCTCATAGACATCCAGAAGTGTGTTTCCATGATGATTATAAATCTAGTCAAGTTAACAATTAAGATTAACCATTGTAGTAATTAACACCTTTCAAAAAATAGATCTTATTTCATCGTATTATTTATGTATGTATGTATCATGATACACTGTGGAGGTCAAAGGATAAGTTTCTCTCTCTGCTATATGGGTCCTGAGGACTTGTGGCATCTTTATCTGCTGAACTATCTGGTCACTCCCACATATTTTTTGAGACAGGGTCTCCCTGTAGTCCTAGCTGACCTGGAACTCACTATGTAGACCAGGCAGGCCTCAATCTCACAGAGATGTGCCTGCCTCTGTCTCGTGAGTGCTGGAATTAAAGGTGCAGGCCACTATACCTGGCTCCACTTTTATTTTCTTAATCAGGGTCATCTATATAGCCCAGGCTGGCCTGGAACTCATGATCTTTCTTCTTCAGCCTCCCAAGTGCTAGGATTGTAGTCATGCATCATCATGCCCAGTGTGCCTTTGACATTTGACAGATGAGTTATATTCCCTTGTGAGGACTTTTGGCTTAAATTGGGGACTTCTGAGCTTCACATCTCTTCTAAGATTTGGGATGTTTTCAGCAATTATGTCATTAGATCAGCGCTCTGTCCCTGTCTTTTTCTTCTCTCTTGGAACTCTTATGATGTTAAGGTTTGGTTGCTTATTGGTCCCCTCTCAGTCCCAGAATTGTTTTTATTTCTTTTATCTCTGTCTCTGTCTCTCTTTGTTCCCCTCTCCCTTCATTGTGACTGGAAAATTTCAAAAGCCCTGTTTTCCACTCCAGAGCCTCTCTCTGTCACCTGACCTAGGCTGCTGTTAAAGCACTCTACTGCATTTCTGTGCCCTTCATTGAGTTCTTCAGTTTTAAGATTTCTATTTGGCTCCCCCTGCCCCAAACAGGGTCTCACGTAGCCTAGACTAGCCTTAAACTCACTATGTAGCTGAGGCTGGCCTTGAATGCCTGTTCCTCCTGCCTCTACCTCCCAAATTCTGGGATAACAGTCATGTACCACTCTTTTTTTTTTCTTTTACATTATATATTTGTTCAATTTCTCATTAAAATCATGAATTATTTCCCCAATTTTGCTGAATAATCTATTTGTATTCACTTGTATTTGGCTGAGTTTTCTTGAGATTGCTACTTTGAGTTCCTTTTGTAGCAATTTGTAAATTTTCTTTTGGGGGTCAGTTACTAAAAAGTTACTGTGTTTCTTGAGTGCTTTTATATTCTCTTGCATCTTCATGTTTCTTGTGTGCATGTGTGTGTGTGTGTGTGTATGTGTGTGTGCATAGGCATGTATATACAGGTGCATATGTGTGTCTACAGGCATGTGCTGGTCATAGGACAACTTTGGGTGTTGTTCCTCAGGTGGCATCTGCCTTTTTTAAAAAGATACATTTAAATTATGTGTATATGTGTGTGTCTGTGTGTATTATGTGTATGTGTATTATGTGTCTGTGTGTCAGGGTTTATGTGCAGGTGTGAGTACAAGAGGGCGTCAGATCCCCTGGAACTGGAGTTAGAGGTGATTGTGAGCTGCCGGATATGGGTCCTGGAAATCAAACTCAGATCCTCTGCAAGAGCAGCAAGCTTTCTTAACACTGAGCCATCTCTCCACCCCCTACCTAGTTTTCTGAGACAATCTCTACCAACCTGGAGCCTACCGTTATAAACAGTGGCATCTCTCCCAGACAAAGATCCAGCATTGACTAGACATTCTGTTCTGAATCTGCCCAGTTCCTGTAGATGAGCGGAGTTTGGGGTTCTTGGTCTAATGTTCTGAAAGAGGAGCAGGCCAGATCAGTCAGAATCCCCCAAGTTCTTTACTAAGGACATCTTATTTATTATAAACCCAACAACTACTTGGGATCTTTACTGTTTTCCCTTCTCCTTCCCTCCCTCCCTCAGTTCTCTCCTTCCACTATGTAGGTCCTGGAAATCAAACTCAGGTCCACGGTTTTGGCAGCAAGCGCCTTTAACTGCTGAGCCATCTTACTGGTCCTGATCTGAGTTTTAAAAGATCAACTTGTTTTTATTTTATATGTATGAATGTTTTGCCTGCATGTGTGCCTGGTGCCCATGGAGACCAGAAGGTGTCAGATCCCTGGAACTAGAGTTACAGATAGTTGTGAGCCACAATGTGGGTGCTAGGAACCAAATTTGAGTCCTCAGGAGAAGCAGAAAATTCTCTTAACCACTGAGCCATCGCTCCAGCCCCTGATTAGATTTTACTAATTAAGTACTAATGACCATTTCCAGTAGAAAAGGATACTGATAGCCCAGCAGTGTGAGCTCTCCTTTGAGCACACAAAGGGCCTGACTTGGATCTTCCTCATCAACCTAGGAGCTGAGAGCTGGGGGAGTTGGTATGTGAAACTTTTGAACATTTTTGGAAGACTGAGAAACAGGGTCTTGTTCATTTGATCCTAATGTCACTGGATAAGGCAGTGAGAGAAAAGGAGGTGTTCAGGGGTTCAGTTCCTAGCTCCACAGCCACATATATGACCTCCAGCATCTAGTGCTTCCAGAGGGAAGGCCTTGTTCCTCCCACAGCATTCGAGCTGCTGAGAGTCCAACGTGCAACCTCATCCTGTGACCTGTGGGTGCTGGGAACTGAGCCTGGGTCCTCTGCCAATGCTTTTAACTGCTGAGCCATCTTTCCATCCCCAGAACCCCTAAGTTCTGAGTAATCTTTCTATTCTGCTCCATTATCCTCCCAATATGGCTCAGAGCAATGGGACCATAATCGTGCCCTGTTCCCCCACTACCCTGCAGCAGCTGATTTGATGGAATCAATGGCCTTCTGAAACTCAGGTCCAATGCCAAATAGATGGAAACACCTTGCAGGGCTGTGGCAAGGTTCTCCAGAAGGCTGTAGGCACAACAAAGATTTCGTTGAGCTGGAAGCTAAGATGCCATCTAGCTACTTTGGGCTTCTCAGGCCTTTAAATTAGCAGGCAAAGAAGAGAGTTACAAGGGTTGACTGAGATGGTTGATCCTGACTGTCACAGGGAAACTGGACTGCCACTCCACAATGGAGGTAAGGAAGAAAAAGTCTGGAACATAGGAGATCCCTTAGAGTAACCTGCATAACACCTGTCCCCACAATTTAGGCAGGGGGAAACTACAACCAGACCCAGGTGGAACTATGAAGGCCCAGCCCCTTCAGGTTCTATTATTATAATAAAGAACCTGAGGCTGGCTGTTATAAAGAAAAGGGAGTTATTTGACTCACAGTTTTGGAGGCTTAAAGTCCAAAGTGATTTGCCCTGTCCGTTCAGCTTCTGGTGAGGGCCCCTGGTTGCATCATAGCACAGCACTTTGTGGTGATTGAACCACGTAGCAGGGGGGAAGCAAGAGCCTGAGGAAGGGCCAGGCCTACTCTTCTCTATCAACCTCCTCTGGAGGGAACTAACCCAGTCTCTTAGAGTTCCATTTATTCACTTGGAGGGAGCTGGTCTGTGGTCTACCACCTCAACCCTGTTTCATTGTGGAGCAAACTTATAGTGCATTGAGCTCTGAGACACACTCAAACTGTACCCAAGCGATGCCCTCAAAAGAGTGTCTGTAATATGGTGGGATCTGGAACATGCTAGAGCCTGGGCCAACTGTACTGCTTGGGCACATGGTAGGCTTACTGCAGAACTATTCTCATAGTCCCACAGGATTCACTGGCCAGAATGTAAGTCCTCACTTTCTATGCCCTGGGTATACTTTCTTCTTCATCATCATGATAACTACTCTCATTACCACAACCATCGCCATCACTATCACTATCACCACCACCATCACCATCAATCACCATCACCACCATCATCACCACAATCATTATCACCACCATCATCACCACCACTATCATCATCACCATCATCATCACCATCACCACAACCATCACCACCATCATCACCACCATCACTACCATCATCATCATCACCACTGTCATCATCACCATCACCACCACCATCACTATTACCATCATTATCACCACCACTACCATCATCACAATTATCATTATCATCATCATCATCACCACCATCATCATCACACTTACCAAAAGAAATCCTGGATGTGGGTCTCTATGGCTGGTGCCACACCTGGGGACAGAGTAGCCCTGAAGAAAGAATAGGTAGATTGGACCCTTGTCCTCCAACCCAGGCCATGGACGAGAGAGTGGTGTGGGTTACCAATGGCACTGGGTGGTAGGGTCACTCTGTCATCATCCTCACTTGGACCCTTCATACGCCATTTCTCCAGGCAGAACATAGCCATGGCAGGTTGAGGGGTTGGGGGTGTTTGGTAGTTGACAGAGGCCCTGCTGTGTGCCACTCCCTCCTTGGCCCTTACAACAACCCAGGTACCACCCGATGCTGAGCACCTGAGAGCTGAACAGTTGCCGACGGGTCCCAGCAGCAGGAGATGGAGCTGGCATCATCCCATTGCATCAGGCTGATTCCTGCAGGTCAGGGGCCACCTCAGGCTCTTCATGCCCCTCTGTCTCCAGAGTCACCTGCAGGCTACTTGGGATGAGGCATGCGTAGGAGGCTGGGGAGGGCTGGGGTGACAGACGCCCAGCTCCCTGGGGCCCAGCTGTAGCTCATCTCTTTGGTATTCTTCCTTTCCCTCTGGTTCCTCTGATTGAAAAGTGGGGTGTGAGGCTAGAGTGAGCGCCACCTTGTGGCCAATCGACCTAGGTGGACCTTGGACTTCCCCTTCCACTACCTAGGGCATCAGTGTCACAGAGTCATGATCTGTGCCTCTGGGCAAGGGCATGGCCAGCTAGTGCTGTGGGGACACAGATGAAGAGACAGTGTCTAGAGACACAGGGGACCGTGGCAGGCTTGATCATTGGACAGTCAGGGGCATGGTGAAATGTGGCTGGAGACAGCTGGGCAGTGGCTAGTGACATCAAGACAAGAGTAGAGAGACAATGGGACAGTGCTTGGGGACCTAACAGGACCGGCTGTGGAGAGCCTGACCTGGAGCTGTCCCTGGTCCCTCCTGGGGTCTCTCAGCCCTCCTCCTCCCTTCCCCAGGCTGCTCCTGGCAGCTCAGCCACTGCCTGTGCCTTTGAAATCTTATCTTCCATCTTGTCCCGTTTCCTCTCTGTCCAGACCTCATCTGTCTTCTGCTTCCCCACCCCCCACCTGCCACCCAGCTGCTGCGCCTCCCCCTGTCTTCTGCCCGCTGTCAGCCTGGCTCCCCTCCTCCCTACCCATCCAGGGAAGAGTTCAGAGCAGTGGCTGTACCTTAGGACCTCACCCGCTCTCCTTAGCATGCTCTGCATCCCAGACTCCCATCTCTGCCTCACTAGAGATGCAAGCTATGGCCCCTGGGGAGCCCTACCCCAGCCCCATTCTCCCTGAGGCTGGACTCTCTAGGCCATTCCTCTAGGCAGCCTTCCTGATCCTCTGGTTATCCTGGTTTGTCCATTGCAGCCTGTCCCTCGACTTTACCTAGATCATAGCCTTCTGGGGTTCAGCCTCCAGTTCAATGTGTGACCTCCCCCAAGATTGGTCAATTCCACGCTGGTTTTGCACAGACAGGGAAACTGAGGCTTTGTGACCAGGGTCACTATCTCTGCTTGGAACTCTGGGCACATCCTTCACCAGTGTCCCCTCTGCCCTCCAGGACTCAGTTGTAGTGTGGCAGACCATCCTGCCACTTGGTGAAACATGGCCCTCCTCCTCCCCATCCATTTTGCATCTCTGCATCCTCTGTGTCCATTCCTTTGGGTTCTTACCTCCTCCCTCACTGAGATCAGATGGGAATGCTCACATCTTTCCACAGGTCAAGGGGAGCTAGGAGTGGGCCAGCCTATGTGCTCTGGCACCCCAAGGGGTTGAGAACCACCCATTTCTAGGAAACTAAGACTTGAAAGTCCTGCCCTCCCCCCTGCCCCTGGGGTCCAGCTGCCCCCAGGCTCCATCCTGGGGAACCAAACTCCCAGCCAGACCAAGCTGGCTTCAAGTCCAGATCTCCCACCTAGTCCTGGGTTGCAGGGGACTTCTCTCTGAGTCTCAGTGTCCCACCAGTAAGCCACAGAAAGATGCTCTACCTCTCTCATACTAGTAAGAATCTGTTGTTTTAATTTTGTTTGTGTGTATATGGCAGTACATGTGTGTGCATGCAAGCAGGGTATTGTTATTTTAAAATGCTGTCTACCTTATTTTTGAGACAGAGTCTCTCACTGGCCTGGAACTCACCCATTAGGCTAGTATGGTTGGGCAGCAAGCTCTAGAGAGCTGCTTGTCTCTGCCTCCCAGTACTTGGATCTGGGTGCAAGCCACACATTTTTTTAAAAAAACATGAGTTCTGAGGATTGAACTCAGAGTCCCTGTGTTTGCATAGCAAGCACTTTACCAACTGGGCTATCTCCCCAGCCAGGTTGCAGAGAATTAGATGAGAACTTGTGGCAGAGCCCGACACATAGTAATCACTCAATAAGTAGGCCCAGGTGCTACAGGCTCAGCGGCTGCAGACACAACAATCAGAAACCTGAACACGCAGCTCTCTCCCGTGGGTGCTCACTCTAACAACGGCCCTTCTTCTGTGGTGGGAGCCTCAGCCTCTCAGAGTTCACAGCTCATGCCTCAGATTCCTTCCCAGGTGTGGAGCCTTATTTCCACTGTCCATATGAGCACAGAGAACATGCTCCATCACGCTACGTCTGCAGGCAAGCCTGGGGTGTAGAGGCCAGTGTGGGGCTTGATGGCTACAGGATCTTGGCTTTCATCTGACTTGGAGACTTCCCACTGGGTAGCCTGGGCAAGTCTCACTCCTTCTCAGCCTTAGTTTAATCATCCATACAGTGGGACAACAGACCTCATCTCATTGGGCCACAGTGAGAAGCAATGCATTGTTTGGGCTTTCTTGACAGGGGCTGACAGCTGAGCTCCAGGTTGGCCTTTGCATGGTCTTTTCTGGCCCCAAATCCCACTGTTTCCACCCCAGAAGCCCCTGGGGGCGGCTTGTTCCCAGAGTAATCCTATTGGGAGGTAGTGGAATCTTTAAGAGGCAGGGCGGAGCAGGAGAGGACATGCCCACAGGGGATTGTGGGACTGGACTGCCGCTTCTCCTTTATAAGGTGGCTTATCTCTGGTACAGTAGGGAGGGCACTCTGGGAATGCGGTGGCCTTGCCATGGAGGCTCAGGCCAGGAAGTCCAGCCAGAATGCTACTGAGGGTCCAGAACCTTGCTCTGAAACCCTAGGTGTCCGAGTATCCAGGGCCTCTAGTCCTCATTGAATTTATCTCATCATCTTCACCTTGAAAGCTGAGGTTGAAACGTGGGAAGGTCTCTGAGGGGCTAACTAGCATTGTTTTTCTGGGTGCACAGTGAGTTCCTGGGCATAACCTGCTAATGCCTTGAACCTTCTATGGCTCCCACTGTCCACAGGGACCAGTCAGGTGCTTTAGGCAGATGGCAGCTCTCGACCCACATACCTGGCCCCTTCTGGGGCATGGGATCTTAGGCAGGTGCCTAACTCTTCTGAGCCTCAGTTTGCTCACCTGGAAAATGGAGAAACTGCTTTCTGTCTTGTAGGTTTGCCTAGAACTAAAGGACTTCCCAGATTGTGGGGCTGCTAGTGTTGTGTTGGTTTCTTTTCCTGTTGCTGAGGTACAATGCACCTATAAAAGCAGCTTAAGGTAGAAAGGGCTCACTCTGGCTCAGTTTGATGCTAAAGTCCATCATGTTGGGGAGTCACAGCAGCAGGAGCTTGTGGTATCTGGTCACATCAAATCCTTAGTCAGGAAGCAGTGATCAGTGGATGCGGGTGCTCAGTCACTGTCTCCTTTACAGTCTAGAATGCTACCCACAGTGGGCACATCTTACCTCAATTAACCTAATCAAGGCTCCCAGGTGATTCTAGATCTCATCAAGTTGACAACTGAGATTCATTGCAAGGGCTACAGTGTATAAGATCCAGGTGAACTGGGATAAGCTAGAGAGTTAGACTCAGTATGACAGAGTTGGTTTCAGCATAATAGGCTCAGCATGAGGGAGTTGGGCTCAGGATAAGGGCAATGGGCTCAACATGAGGAGTCTGGCTTAGTATAAGAGTGGGCTCGTCATGAGGGAGTCAGGCTTAGCATG
The DNA here is from genome assembly GCF_000622305.1 of Nannospalax galili. Lineage (NCBI taxonomy): Eukaryota > Metazoa > Chordata > Mammalia > Rodentia > Spalacidae > Nannospalax > Nannospalax galili. Next base: position 4,218,350 of record NW_008331486.1, on the reverse strand, counting down.
AGGGAGTTAGTTTCAACACCATGGAGCCCGAGCTCAGCCTAGATAGGCTATCCTGTGACTGGCAGTCCTTGGCTCTATTCTTGCCAGGTCAAGAATATTCACCCAGGTGGTGAAACCTGGGAGCATAGATAGCGGTGGCTTGTGGAGAGGGAGGGGGCAGGCGGGGACGGTCCTGGAGGAGGTGAGACACTCAGTCTTCCTGCTACTCCTGCACTGTGTCCTTGAACAAGTAAATTCACCTCCTGAGCCTCCGTCTCCTTGTGCATGGTAAAGTGGGGAGCAGTCCCAGCAGGGTGCCCCCCTAACAGGACTTTTCTAAGGGTTCCGTGAGATAACCCCAGCAGGGCTTAACAGTTCCAGAGTCATTCAGAGCTGGAAATTAATCGGAGTAACACAGTTCACAAAGCCTTCCCCTCCAGAATGCAAAGACATCCTCACAACTCCACTAGTTTGAGGAATAGCTGTAGTTGTCCTTGGTTTCCGAGAGGGAAACGGAGGCTCAGGTCAAGGGAGAAAGCTGCCCCGTGTTGTCGAATTAGGGACGGGACTGGACATTTGTCCCTCCTGCTGACCCTGCTCCCAGACTGGACTTTGTCCTCCCTCAGGCTCAGTCCCCTATCCTCTGGTTTGTTTTTTTTCTCTCTTTTTCCTTTCAATGTCCTTATCGTTAGTGATAATCAAATGATGATTGTTTTCCTTGTTTCTTATTCATGCCCGCCCCCATGACAGCTCTGAAAGGGAAGGGAGTTGGTCTCTTACATTCGCTGAAAAATCCCCAGTGCCTGAGATCCTCAGAATCAAAAGAACAAATAAAAGAGCAACGCGTGCTGGCACCAGCTGTGGTGCAGTGTCCCGTTCCAGCCAGAAGATGGCAGCAGAGAACAAGGCACCTGCCGGGTGGAGCCCAGGTGAAGCCACACGTTTGACTTTCAATGTTGGCGGGAGGGGCTCTCTCTCTCTCTCTCTCTCTCATGTGCAGGGGTAGGGGGTGCAGGCACTTA
>NW_008331486.1:4203356-4217214 GCF_000622305.1 Nannospalax galili | reverse complement strand
CTCTCTCTTCTCTCCTCTCTCTCTCTTCTCTCTCTTCTCTCCTCTCTCTCTCTCTTCTCTCCTCTCTCTCTCTCTCTCTCTTCTCTCTCTTCTCTCCTCTCTCTCTCTTCTCTCTCTTCTCTCCTCTCTCTCTTCTCTCCTCTCTCTCTCTCTTCTCTCTCTTCTCTCCTCTCTCTCTCTCTCTCTCTTCTCTCCTCTCTCTCTCTCTCTCTCTCTCTCTCTCTCTCTCTCTCTCTGTGTGCCACAGATTTGACTTTCAATGTTGGCTGGAAGGGCACTCTACGTGTGTGTGTGTGTGTGCGTGCGTGTCCCCCCATAACTACAGCCCAAAGTTCTCAAGAAGCCTGTCTTAACAGCATGTACTGACCTCTATTTTTGAGTGGATATAGAGGCGCTGCTAGTTGAAATCTCATGGACTCCAGCTCTATGACTGGCCTTCTTGTGTAGACACAAACAAGGCTGATTGACATGTGAGAGCGAGGCCAGGCTGTACTGCCAGGTGTGGTACTGACTGGGAAGGAGGACTATTCCCTTCTCAACCGCTACCCTGAGATAAGCCCTCTGAGTTTCTGTTACCCCACTGTGGACTCTGTGGGCTGCCCTAGAAGGCATGTAGACTGTGCATGTAAACTCCTGGCAGGAAGATAGAGGGCTACAATGATGCCCAGAGCTCTTTCCAGCCAGGCAGGGCTCGCTAGTGAGTTGGCAGGACCCAGAGCAGTCTGGGCATCTCTGTACAAAAGTTAACCCAGGCATGCTGGTACACAACTGTCATCCTGATGGACAGGAAGCTGAGGCAGCAGGATTTGCTGAAAAGTTGAAGCCAGCTTGGGCTATAGTGAGTTCCAGGCCAGGCTGGGTTAGAGTGAGACGCTGTCTTAAAAACGAAAACAAAGCAAGATAAAATAAAACAAAAAAGAACCGAAAGATGGTACCATCAGAGCCTTGAGCTGACCAGAACTTCTGAGTTCTGACCTCTGTGCCATGCAGGTTACATGCCTGGGGGCCAGACTCATTTGTCTAGGTTGGATGTAAGAGGAACATGTGTCAGGGTCATCCCAAGATCCTCCCGGTATTAAGGGCTGAAGGCATCAGCCTGGACAGAGTGGGCAAGTAGGACTGAGATAGGAGATGCCCTGGAGGCCACTTGTTCTGAGCCAAAGAGGCCAGCTCCCTGGGAGTCCCGGAAAGAGGCCTCAACCCCTTGCTCCTCCGAAACGAGGTCTTGCCTCCTGTGCTTTCATCCAGGCTATGATTTATCTCCCCCATGAAGGGCTGAGTGGCCTTGGAGGCAAAAGGCACTTTTGATGGGTCGTGAATCTTTCCTCAACAGATCCTCTGGCTGCTTTCCACCAGGCCAAGCTGACCCACACTTCCTTTCTGCCAAGTGAGGATTAGGGGCTGTAAAGCAAGGACCCCAAAGCCTTGGCCAGAAAGCTCACAGATGGGCCTCAGATGCTCCTGCCAAGCAGGACAGTGAATGCTACGGCTGGAACCTCAGAGGAGACCCTTTCCCATTTCTGGCTCCCTACTTTATGAAAAGAGCTTCCTGGTCTAGTCTACAGTTGGAACTGAGCAGAGATACCCCCAAAATTAGGGACCCCAGATGAAGTCAGAGCTAAAAGAGCTCAATGGTGTAGCCAGAGAACGAGGGTGCCAAGGCTAGACCTAGAATGAGGTCATTCCCAGGTCAGCTGGGTAGGAGGAGCTGAGTAGTCTTTATGTGCCAGGCACTGAGTGCACATGCCCATCTTATTACTGAGGAAGCTACTCACCTAGACCACAGAGCCAGGAAGTGATGGGACTTAGTGAAGGAATAACAAAGCTTGGCCCCAAAGAGAACAGTTTTAAATCATATTTGAAAAAAACATTTATTTCTCAAATGTTCCTTTTTTTTGAAAACAGGGTCTCCTGTAGTCCACACTGGCTGCAAACTTCATATATATCTGAGGATGACCTTGAACTTCTGATCCTCCTGCTTGTACCTGTTGGTGCTGGCATTACCGGCTTGGGGCACCACACATAAGTTTGTTCGATGCTGGGGATCAAACGCAGAGCTGTGTGCATGCTACTTAAGCACTCTTCCAACCGAGCTACATCCTCATCTCACTTTTATTAAATTAATTAATATTTACGTATTTGTTGTTTTGAACCAAGTTGCCCAGGTTGGCATCTAACTCCCGGCCTCAAATAATCCCCCTGCCTCAGCCTCCTGGGCTCAAACACTCACCCTGCTTCAGCTGCCTGAGCAGCTGGGACCACAGGTGTACCATAATACCTGGGCAAGTACCTTTTCTCCTTTCCTTCCTTCCTTCCTCCTTCCTCCTTCCTTCCTTCCTCCTTCCTTCCCTCCTCCTTCCTCCCTCCCTCCTTCCTTCCTTCCTCCTTCCTTTTCCTCCTTCCTCCTTCCTCCCCTCCCTCCCTCCTTCCTTCCTCCTTCCTTCCTTCCTTCCTTCCTCCCTCCTCCCTCCCTCCCTCCCTCCCTCCTTCTTTCCTCCTTCCTTCCTCCCTTCCTCCTTCCTTCCTTCCTCCTTCCTTCCTTCCTCCTCCCTTCCTCCTTCCTTCCTCCTTCCTTCCCTCCTCCTTTCTTCCCTCCTCCTTCCTTCCTTCCTTCCTGGCTGACACGTACTTTAAAAAAAAAAGATTTTTATTTGTGTGTATATGTCTGTGTCTGTGTATCCATGTGTGTTTGTGCACACACACCAGCAGAAGCCAGAAGAGGGCATCAGATCCCCTAGAGCTAGAGATACAGGCTGTGGTGAGCTGCCCTGTGGGTGCTGGGAAGCAGGAGGCTTGGAGAAGCCTGCCTTTTCTCCCTGCCTTGTGCCTCCAGCAGACTGACCTGATCTGGTTTTGGGTCTCACAGAGAGACTGGGGGCACAAGAAGGGTTGCTGTGCCCGGAGAGTAGAGAGAGGCATCAAGATTAGTGCATGAGGGGCTGGGAAGATGGCTCAAGTTGGTAAGGCGCTTGCTCTCCAAGCATGAGGACCTGAGTTCAGATTCCTAGCACCCACATAAAAAGTTGAGCAGCACTGGAGGATGGGGTGGAGACTGGTGGATCTGCAGAGCTCCCTGGTGATTGAGTCTAGCAGAAACAGTGTGCTCTGGCGCACTGTCGGGGAGCATGTGCACACACAGGTACACACACATGCAAAGCACACGTGCATCCACAAAGATTAGCATATGAAAGGAACCAATGACAGAGGAGAAGACTGTAAATCTGCCCCATCCTCTAAGGGCTGCGTGTTAGAGGCAGTGTTTGTGAGAAAAGCGGTCAATATTCAGTTGCTGGAGAAGGCATGCACCGTGTCAGCAACCCCTGGAAAACCGCACAATTCTCCCAGCCCAGCATCATTAACCCTTCGACCTTTCTCTAGCTCTGGACCACTTCCGATCTTAGAAGTGCTTTTCTCCTTCTGGCTCTGTTTCCACTGATTTCCACATGTCCCTGGCCCAATTCTGTGTTCCAAGCCACAGGAACCTGGAAATCCAGAAGGAGCCCTCTGGACCCTGATGCATACCTGTAACAGCTATGTGAGAAGCAAGAGGAAATGCCCAGCCTCTGAGTGTGCCCCATCTGCCAGCCACCCTTTGGTCTAAGAAGCCAGGTCTTGAGGGTGGCCCAGGGTAGCTTAGGATTGGACGGTTATTAGGTAAAGGGATTGAGGCCATGGACTTTGGGCCATTAGAGTGAGCAGTGTCTCAGGCCTTAGTCCTGCGGATTGGCCAGTAAAGAGCCAAAGCCACACACTCCTCTTCAAGGACAGGTTGTAGCATATAGGAGGCCAGGCTGCAGGGTGCTGATCCTGGAAAGGACTTCCTCAAAATGACCACTGCACCCTTAGCAGAGCACTCAAATTAGGGGCTCAGGACTGGGCATTGGTGTGGCCTGCCACCTTGCCTAAGGCATGGACCCATGTGAGTGGGTGCAGGCCAGGGCTGAAGACAAGACCTCATTGCCCACAGCAAGCCTGGCTGTGTCTCAGCATGCCCTGGGAAAAGGTCTCCCTCCTTCATTGTCCATTCTCTGAGACTTTGCACACCTGGTCCAGTAGGGAAGATACCCCAGAGGATAGTCAAAGGATTCGGGGGCTCTGACAGGAGGAGTCACTGACATTGACACTGTGGAAGACATCTTTGAGTGGGGAGAGAAGACAAGAGCTCTGGCTTTGATAGATGAGTAGGTGTTGATCAAAAGCCCTAGCAAGGAAGGAAAGGGCTTTTCAGACAAAGTTCACAGTCAGTACAATAGAATAGAGTGGTGGACGGGGCTGGAAGGGCAGCAGAGAACAACTGTCTCCAGGCTAGGGTGAGACAGCACTGAGGAGAGAGCAGGCCAGAAGACCTAGAAAATGTTGCAAAGGTCTGAAGCACATTCTACAGGCACAGTCTACACATCCCCTGGATAAGATGGGAGGCCATTTGATCCCAGCTGGGTCAGGAGCCCTGTTGAAGGCTGTTAAGTGAGCAGTACAGGCTGTTCAGTATCTTCTCTTCCTATGAGTGTGGAGTTCCCAAGATCAGGGGTCTCGTTCACCTCAACTTCCCCAGCACTATGCACGGGGTGGCATTAGGAGGGCCTTGCTCAACTCTTGTGAATGACCAAACCGATGAATGAATGAATGCATTTTGAATGAATGAATGGGCAAACAGGAACAGGATCAAAAGAAACAAACCCAAAGGCACAGTAGTACTGGATTACAGGTGGTTTCATGTTCTTTTAAATTAATTAATGAAGTTTTATTTTTATTTGTGTGTCTGTGTGTTTATGTGTATGTGAGTGCAGGTATTTATGGAGGCCAGAAGAAGGCATCATATCCTTTGGAGCTGGAGTTACAGGCATTTGTGAGCCATCTGACATGGGTTCAGGGAACTGAACTTAGGTCCCCTAGAAGAGTAGCAAGTGCTCTTAACCACTGTGCCATCCCTCCAGTCCCTCATGTTCTTTTATTATAATCTTTTGTCCCTTATAAGAGTTTATCCTGATTTTATTTTATAACCAATTAAAAATCAAATATGTATATATTATGAAGCAAAAAAGAGAGACTTGCTGTATTTAGTGAAAAGGTGTGGAGGCTGCTGGGATGTGTAGGTTGTGGGGGGTGTCAAGGGTGAATATGCAGGGGCTTTGGGGGCAGAGCCTCAGTTTCCTCGCTTGGAACATGGGGCTAATGGTGGCTCAGATATTTCAATGATGTTTCAAAAGCATAGTCAATCAACTGAGTGGTGGCCCCACTTCTGGAGTTCTAGAATGCTGAAGGAGTAAGCATGAGGGTCAGAAGTTCAAGGCCATTTTTGGCTACATAGCGAGTTGGAGGCCAATCTGGGATACACAAGACCCTGTTTTTAAAAAAGACCCATGTAGAGCTGGGCATGATGGTTCATGCCTTTAATCCCAGCACTCAGGAAGCAGAGGCAGGTGAATCTCTGTGAGATCAAGGCCTGCCTCGTCTAAATAGCGAGTTCCTGGACAGCTGTGGATACAGGGAGACCCTGTCTCAAAAAGACAACAACAAAACCGCATGCCATCATTTATTGAAACACACGCCACGCCCTCCACTATCAAGTGAGGCTTATTATCTTTATTCTCCAGACAGGGGAAACTGAAGCAGTGGTCCCTTCAAATTGTAGCTCAGCCACAATCAGATTGCATAATCCCCAATAAGTTGTTTCTGAGCCCCAGTTTTCCTACCTGTAAAATGGGCAGTGGCAACAGTCCTACCTTCAGGACATTGTGGGGTCAGTTGGCTTGTGCACAGGTATCAAGATAGGCCAGCACCTGAGCTCACAGGGTGAAGACCCTGTCCTAGGACCACACAGTTTAGGACCACACAGTACACAAGGGGATGAGTCACCATTCCACCCAGCTTGCCTCCCCAGTTTCAGGGTGGGAGGCTTCCAGCTCACCTGGATGCTGGGTGTTAGCCTAGCACACAGTAGGGCTAGGGATGAGGGTGCCCTGCCTGGGGTGTCAGCCTGGTGAGCAGTGTAGCCAGGGCCAGAATAGGGATGCTGGAGGGAGGGGTACAGGGCCTAGGCACCCAGTGAGGGAAGTGGTTTCCTAGCAGCAAACACTGTGATAAGGGGCTGGGAGATCACAGATTTAATTAAGAAGCATGCACATCTTGCTGTAGGCTGGTCACAGCCGGGGTGTGGGCCTGCAATTAAAACTTAGCCTTATAATGTCGGCACCGAGGAGTGGGTGCTGGAGCTGCTGGCTTTCCTGAGGAAAGTGTGCACCTCTGTGCTCATGTTATTTATCGAGTTAATTTTGTCCTCTGCAGTGTGAAGCCAGTCTGGGCCTGTGAGCCCCAACCCTGACTTGGAGCCAGTCATGTGCCGCATCCTTTGGGGAAGAGCGAGACTCGGATACCAGGTCCTTACTCAGAGAACCTCAGCATAGCTGTGGGTTTGTGAGAGGGAGCAGGTGACAGTCCTGAAATGGCCAAGAGCAACAGCCTTCTCCTGAACTGGGAGAGGCCAGGAGAAGACAGCAAGAGACAGGTCTCCATTTCCAGCAGCCCCTCTGTTGTTACCTGTATTATGACCCCTGGGGACTGATGGACAGAACCTGGGGGTTCCTTGGCAGCTGGGATGGTTGCAGATTTAAGGCAGGCACTCAAAGTAGTTAACTGTAGAGATTAAATGTGGAGATCTGGCAATCAGAAAGGACCCAGGTTCAAGTCCTGACTCTGCCACTTAGTGACTGCATGGACTCCGGGGCTCTGTTCTGGGGATGGCAGCAGTCCTCTCCAGATAAGGTGGTAGTTCTGGAAATCCACCAGTCAGTACACAGTGTGGGTACCTTGAGAGAGCTCAAAGGTGTGGGTTTCCAGTACCGTGCCCCTAAGGACTCTGAAAGCAGAGAGGAGTCTCACAGGTATCTATGGCTTCAGGCCTGGCTCAGAGCAGAGTTTCCTGGGAGGCCATCAGGCCAGGACCCTGCAGGCTGGAAGCCACTTTCCGTGTGTTTACTCTCAGGTGCCCACGGCTATCCAGAGGGGGATGGGGACCACAGCCTCATGGTCAGATAGTGCCCCGATAGCAGGGCCTTCGGGACAAAGCTATCGGAAGCGGAGACAGGATACTGAATGGGCTTCTCCGAGCAGGCACGGAATTGCATTCAGCTTGGATTTAATTAAAAAGACTCAAATCTTTCTGATAATCCTCCTCGCAACGGGCTGGAGCAGGGCCTGCAGCCAGCTCCCTGGCAACGGCGCATCCTGCTGATAAAGAACTTGCGGGAGGAGACTATGAGCCCCCTGGACTCACACTATCGCTTGCCCATCACTGTGCAAGTCCAGGGAAGCAGCGATAGTTACCACCTCCACAGGGATGTTTGCCTCCTTTGTGGGCCCCACTCCTGCAGCTCCCCTCTGTGGATCTCTTTGTTCACAGCTGAGCCCTCTGGCTCCTGTCCACCCTCCTCTCCAGGCTGCTCTGGGCTCCTGCCTCCTCCTGGCTCCAGTGCACCAGTGGGCACTGCAGTCCAATGTCTCATGCTGGAAGGGGCAGTTTGGCCCTGTTGTGAACCTGAGTGCAATGGAGGAGGATAACTGTCAGGCGCTGATCCTCAGGGAACCACTGCCCAACCAGAATCCTCTGTCTACTGGTCTCCATGTCTAGCCCAGTCTCCTTTTCCTCGGTTCCAGCCCTAGACACATCCCTCCTCCCCAATTCTGATTTATAGGCCGGTGTCCCCTGTGGAGACAAGAGCCTGACAGGGAATGGAGCTCTGGTCAGGGATAACTCAGTGAATGGATGGATGGATGGATGGATGGATGGATGGATGGATGGATGAATGAATCTGAGCCTCTCTTGGTCCCGGGGCTCTGGAACCAGCTTTTCTGTGTTGAAGAAGTGACTCACCTCCAGCTCAAAGCCCTCGTGGTATCTGCCACATGGCCATCCTACTGACTGTTGGAGGCTCTGCCTTGAGGTGACCCCAGAGAATCAGCCAGTGCTGAGCAGCTGTCAGCAGTGGAGCACCTGCCACGGCTGCTAGCGGGCACAGATCTTGTTGAGCTGGGCTGGGGGTTCTGGCACTGGAGTCAGACCACTTGGGTTTGTTTCTCATCACTGTCACCCCTGAGCCTCACGGTCACAGGCAAACTGCTTCACCTCTGTGGCTTGGGCTTCCTCAGCTAAAAAATGGGGACTCGGGGCTTTTCATCGGACCTCCTTCCAGGGTGGTGTTGAATGTGAGAAGCAGGAAAGTAGGGTGGTGGGAGACGGCAGATGAAGAAACAAAGGATGGGGGAGGGAGGGCTGGAGAGGAGGCAGAGCTGGGTTTGAAGCCAGGCCTGTACCTTTCATCACCAGGGCTCCTCTTTGCTTACCCTCTTTGCTTACCATAATAACCAGTGCTGCCCAGCCTTGTCTCTTAGAGGTCCCAGCGCAGAGGGTGGGCACAGGATTCCATCCCAGAGACCAGAGCCTGGCAGGACCTCAGGCCATCCCCTGCCCTGCACTCTTCCCTCCTTGGTGTCCACGCTGAGCTGTGTGTCCTTCCTGATGCCAGGGTCCAGTGTCAGTGACAACTCCCTCCCCAATCATTTTGGCTTTCCAGCCCAACCTGTGTCCCTGGGAAGGCCTTCTCTAGGTAGGAGTTGGTGGGCTTTGGAGATTGCAAACTCTTACTACTACTGTTATGAAGATATGATTAGAGATGACACAGGAGGGCAGAGAGGACTAGGGTAGGGCAAGGAAGGGCCAGGCAGCCCCAGCCCCCTGAGCCTCTATAGGGCTGAGCATTAGCAATGGGCTTTTTCATCTAATGCAGATGACAACTCAGTTACATAGGCTTGATAATTGTGTCCACTTAACAGAGGAGAGTGGGGTTCAGAGACATTGAGAGTTTCTGAAGTCACACAGCTCAGGAGCCAGTCCTTAACAATGGCCTCAGCTAAACCTATTATATCCTTTCCCATAAGACCCTAAACTCTCTGCCCCACCAGAACTAATGCATCTCTTTATTTGCTTCTTCATTTACTTCAACTGTGTAGCCCGGGTGGGTGCTTGTGTCTCTGGGTGAATCAAATGCCAAGTCCACCCCAGAGGACACCTCTGGGGGCAGCCATTGACCCTTCCCTGAACCCTCTGAGTCATTGAAGAGACCTGGACCACACTTGGATGCCAGGCCCACCCCCAGCTATCGGATTCATTGAGAGTCAAACCTGAGGGACTAGACAGCAAGAAGCTCTCCAGGAACCCCAGAGCCTGAACAGTATCATGATTTACCTCACTCCATGCCAGTGCCCAGCCCAGAGTGAGCCCCCCATGTTGGGGGGGGACAGAAAGTAATGCCATGCTCCTGGGAATGGATGGCTGTAGACAGTCATGCCCAGCATGAACCAGTGCCAACCCTAGGGTCCCTCTGCCACCCCTCCTTAATAAGTACCACCCTGGCATCTGGTCCTCCAATTACCAGGACATCAGGGCTCTGCCCTTACCTACAAGGGGCAGTAAGGAGCATGCTGGGAGGATGTCCAGGACTAGGGGAGGTTATGGGATCCTTTTGGTAGGAGTACCAGGTGTCTGGCCATCCTGGAGGAGCTTGGGTGGGGAAGGGGGTAGGGCCAGGCCAGGGGCAGGAGAGGGGGACCAGAGTTCCCAAGAGCCTGACCAAAGTAGGACTTCTCCCCTCAAGATGTCAAGATGAGGTCTCTGAGTGGTGAGAGGTGCTGGGTGGGTTAGAAGGGGCCACAGCACTCTGGCTGGGAGCATCGCCCTCCTCTAACCCATGCTTGGAGCTCCACATTGATATGTACGGCTGTTCTGCGAAGCCAGCAGTTGCAGCATAGAGAGGTGCCATGGAAACACCAGTCTCCCTGGGCACCAGGAGCTGCATCCAAATGAAGGATGGTTCCAGAGCATTTGCCTAGAGCATCCTGCTTCCAGGATGCACACGTAGCCACTGGCAGCAGGTTTGGGGTACAGGTGGTCTGCTGGGAGGTGGTTCAGAAGGGGCAATGGGAGGTCAGGGCAGGTGAGGTGCTGGTGTGGGGATGCCTGGACCCACACTATTTCCAGGCTCCCTTGTTAGCTGGGGCTCTGAATACACACCCAGGAGGGAGTTCCATTGATAAGCGTTACCAGAGGTGAAGAGGGATAGCCTCTCAGAAGGGAGATGTGTGTGTGAAGGTGTGAAGGTGGCAGGGAGGGGGCCTGTCCCAGGAAGAGTGAGACTTTTGATAGGATGGAGTGGAAGGGACTCAACTTTGAGTTTCAAACTACAGTGCCCTTGGCTATCTGTAGGGCACAGGTCAGCCTGGGTTGCCGACCAGCAGTGGGTGTTTCTAACAAGTTTCTGGGTGGAACTGACATTTGCACAGAATGGAAAGATGAGGAGGAGGAAGGACGCTACAAAGGGGATTTAGTGAAGGAGTGTCCTAAGCAGGCTGCACCACGGCATGTCTGGCCCCACCATGGCATGTCTGCCCCCACCGCGGCATGTCTGCCCTCACCATGTACTGCTTTCCTGATGTCACCAAATGTCAGTTTCTTGCTCCACTGACCAGCCAATTAGCTGTGCATTTTGTAGAGAAACAATTGTTTATTTTTTTTAATCGAAAGTATTATGAGGTCTGGGGAGGTGACTCAGTTGATAAAGGCCTGCTGTGAGAACTTCAGTTTGGATTCCCAGGACCCATATAAAAGCCAGACATGGTGGCACACATCTGTAACCTTAGAGCTGGGGGTGTGGGCGTGGGGACAGATGGATTTCCAGAGTTTGCTGGTCAGCTAGCCCAGCCAATAGATGAACTCCAAATTCAGTGAGAGACCCTGTGTCAAAGAATAAGGTGGAGAGTGAGAGAAAATCCGACATGGACCTGGGCCCTACAGGCACACAATCCCCCAACACTGTGCATACGGAAAAATATAAAAGCAATGCACAAGGGCTGGAGAGAGGGCTCAGCAGTTAAGAACACTTGCTGTTCTTCCAGAGAACCAGGGTTTGGGTCCCAGCACCCATGTGGTGGCTAGCCACCATCTGTAGCTCCAGTTCCAGGGGATCCAACGCCTTTTCTGGCCTCTGCTGGCACTGTATGACACGGGTGCACTTACATATAAGCAGACAAAACACTCATGCACATAAAATAAAAATAAAATATTTTAAAGCTATATGCAGTATCTACTAGAAAAACCTTAGAGGAAACTGCTAAATTGAAGAAAAACAAAATTTCACCACTCAGGGTCCAGATCCACATGGTACACTAATGTGTATGTTCTAAGAATATGTGTTTTACCTATAATGAATATTCATTAAGACTCAGCTTTATGGACAAGACCGGGAGTACAGGTACAGACACAGGTACTCACACAAGTACAGGTACAGACACAGGTACTCACACAAGTACAGGTACAGACAACACATGCAGAGACACAGGTACTCACACAAGTACAGGTACAGACACAGGTACTCACACAAGTACAGGTACAGACACAGGTACTCACACAAGTACAGGTACAGACACAGGTACTCACACAAGTACAGGTACAGACAACACATGCAGAGACACAGGTACTCACACAAGTACCTGTGTATACAAGTACTCACATATACAAGTACCTGTGTACACAAATACTCATATATATACATGCACACATGACTACTTATACATATTTATTCACATGCACACATATTTTTTTGCAAGGATGATATATTATTTGAACCATCTGGGCACCAGGTTATTTTTGACAGCTCTTTGTGTGAAAATACATATATGTTTTTAGCATAACTTTTTTTAAGATTTATTTTTGTTTCCTTAAATTGTTTTATTTGTTCTATGTGTATGACTGTTTTGCCTGCATGTATGTAGGTATACCTGTGTCATGCAATACCTAATGAGACTGGAAGAGGACATTGTATCCCCTGGAACTGGAGTTAAGGATGATTGTTAGCTGCCTGTGGGTGCTGGGATCTGAACCCAGGTTCTCTGCAAGAACAGCCAGTGCTCTTAACAGCTGATCCATCTCTCCAGCCCCCATTTTAACTATTTCTATGTGTGTTTATTTGCAGGTGGATAAGTACCCATGTGTGTATAGATGCCCTTAGAGGCCAGAAGAGGGCATCAGACCCCCTGGAACTGGAATTACAGGCTATTGCAAGCTGCCTCTAGGTGCTAGAAATTGAACTTGCCTTCTGCAGTAGCCAGTGCTCTTAACCGCTGAGTATCTCTCCAGCCCCCATGTTCACTTTTGATGGTTTCTTATTTAACAAATGTCCCTTACTCCCATTTAGAGTTTGTCTTTTATATTTCCCTCACTTGGAATACTCTGATATACCATGTATTTTGTAATTTTATTTAAGAATTATATAAACATTTCTTAATATTGAATGATTTTAAATAGCAGTTAAATTTTGTTGTTTTGTTTTGATCTTTGGAATCACACTTTGGAAGACTTTTTCCCCCACATTCAAGATTATGTAAGTATTCAACAATACCTTCTTGTGATTAAAAAATTCCTTCTGAAAACTTACATTTTAAATCAATCTGGAATTTATTTTCACATTAAGGGGAAAGCTAATGTTATCGTTTCCCCATGGCTCCCTAATGCTTTCACATTGTTTATTGAGAGCATCATTATTTCCCTGTGAAGTTGAAAGCTCTCTATCCCTGCACTGAATTGTCAGTGCTGCTGGGTCTTTTTCTACCACTATCCCCAAGATACAACCATCACGGTTCTACAATGCGTTCCTTACTGTACCAGCATAAATTCTCAGTTCTTAAGCATTTGCATTTTATTATTTTTTATTTTTATGTCTATTTATGGGTATTGTCTGCATGTGGGTAGGTGCACCCATGTCATGCAATGCCCAAAGAGGTTAGAAGAGGGTACTGGATCCTTTGGAATAGGAATTACAGATGGTTGTGAGTCACCATGTGGGTGCTGGGAATTGAACCCTGGTCCTCTGCAAGAGCAACCAGTGCTCTTAACCACTTAGCCATCTCTCCAGTCCTGAATTCTCAGTCCTTTAAAGAAGTTTTATAGTAATTCTAACATATTTGCATTTCCAGGTAAACTTTAAAATTGCATTAAAAAATAAAATTCAGGGCTGAAGAGATGGCTCAGCAGTTAAGAGCACTGGCTGCTCTTGCAGAGGACCCAGGTTCAGTTCACAGCACCCACATGGTAGCTAACAACCATCTGTAACTCCAGTTCCAGGGAATCTGACTCCCTCTTCTGGCCTCCACAGGCATTGCACAACATGGTGCACGTATACAATCAGGCAAAATGATCATACCCATAAAATAATTTTTTTTAAAAAGTGAATTTAATGTGGATCCTAGAACCAGACTCTGATAAATAAGTATGCAACCAGACATAACTACAGGGACTAGGATAATGGAAAGGAAACAGGGAGGTAAAGGAAAAGAAATAACCTGAAAGAGAAGAACAGTAGGAAATAGGCCTTAATAAGGGAGATATGGGTAAAAATTGGGTTAATTTAAGGGAGGGGGGAGGGAAGGGTATACAAGGAACCTAGGGGATAAAGGGAAAGAAGGAGTTCAAGAGAGGTAGGACCATAGGAAAAGGGTATTAGTAAGGGAGAAAGGGGGGAAATGGGGGCACCTTAATTGGGAGAACCATGATGGAGGGTGAGACAATGTGAGAGATAAACAATGCCTAGCTAGTTTTGAAAACCAGAGGGAACCATATTACTCCTACAACCTACTGACAAATTATACATAGCAGATCAAGAAATATATGTCTAGGTAAGGTTTATCTGTGAACAACTGGTCTTTGCCCAAGATTTAGCTACATGACACACAGTAATTAGAAATACAGACTGGTGGAACTAACCTTTTTGGGTATTTAACAGACATACTTTGAGACCTATAATAATTTGGT
>NW_008331486.1:4199752-4202889 GCF_000622305.1 Nannospalax galili | reverse complement strand
TAACCAAAGATTAAAGGGGCCAATATAATTTCATAAGAGTCCATATGTGTAATCAAAGGCTACATAACAAGCAACAATGCCAGACAGGCGATACCTTCTTTTGAGTTGTTGGCCAGGGTGGCCAAAGGGACTCCCAGATAGTAACCCAGCATAGACTGGGAAAATGAACAGCAGACTCCAATCTTATCCAAAGGAATATTGACAACTGATTACCGCTAGATGAGGAACAGCTCATCCTTCTAAAACAAAGACCTCTAGATAGGCTGACTAGATTCACCAGAAGGGCAAGGGGAATGGCTGTGGGGGGCCGACAACATGGCAGACAGTAGCAGGGATATCAGAGTATAAGGGCTCTAGTGGTGGGAGGGAGGCTATGGGAGGGTGCTATCTGGGAAGTGGGTGTAAAAATAAATAAATTAATTTAAAAAAAGTTATTTACATCTGTTGAAAAAAAAAAAGCAAATTTAGAAATAAAATTCCAGGGACATTTCATGTGTGATTTTGTTAGATTTCTAGATCACTTTGGAAAAGATAGACATTTTTCAGGGTGTGGTGGCTGGTAGGTTGCCCATGTGCATGTAGACAGCACTACTTGGGCTCAGTGGATTATAAAAGACACTGGGAAAAAAAAAGAGGAAGAGGAGCAGGAGGAGAGACACGTGTTGCAGGGTGTCTGCTGGGAGTGGGAAGTGGGAGCTGGGGGTGGATATGAACAAGATATATTGCATATATGTATGAAATTCTCAAAAAAGTAAAAACACTTAAAATTTTTTTAATTTAGAAATGGCTCATGGGGATACTCCATTTATAAAGTATTTGTCTTGCAAGCATGAGGACCTGAGTTCCATCCTCAGAACCCACATAAAATAAGAAAAGGAAAGTAGGGCGTGGTGATAACATGTGTGTAATCCCAGCTCTGGATGGAGAGAGAGAGAGAGAGAGAGAGAGAGAGAGAGAGAGAGAGATCTTGAGGGCCAACACTCCAGGTTGGCCTCTGATCTCCGCATGCTAATGCACAGATGTATACCCACATGTGCATGTGAGCATACACACACACACACACACACACACACACACAAATAAAATAAAAGCTTCTCTGAATTCCTCAATAAAATCTTTAAGTTTTGTTTCTGTAGATCTTGTACATTTCTGGCTATGTTTATTTCTAGTGCTTTTATGGCTTTTAGAAATGAGATTTTTTGCCATTATACTTTCTAACAGTTGCTACTAAAATTTAGAAAACTCTTAAAAAAAAAAAAACTTATCTAAGCATGAGCCATTTTGCCAAACTCTCTTCTTATTCCGAATAATTGTCTTTCCCAGTACTGGGGATTGAACCGTCACCTCCCTGTGTGATAGGCAGACACTACACAGCTGAGCCATGCCCCTGCTCCTAGAATAATGTTTGATCTGATGTCTCGTGTTTACAGAAAATGACATCATCTGGAACAATGGCACCATCTTTTCTGATATTTGTACGTCATATTAGATCACTGACTTGTGATTTGAGATTGTGGTCTGGGAGTTGTGAAGCCTCTCAGGTGTGGCTTATAACTGCACACCATCTTCAGGGCTGGGGTGGCCACAAGGGAAAGGCCACATGCATGTGTGTCACGTCATGGACCCACGGAGGCAGAGAACTGAGGACACACAGCTTCCTCCATTGTCAGTCTTATTTTTCCTTCTCTCTTCTTTAGAGGCAACACTGGGTGTTGAACTCAGGACCTCATGCACTCTGCCCCTGAGCTCCCGCCCAGCCTCCATTCCTTGTTTCTTTATTTTATTTTGTTTTTTTCAGTGCTGGGAATGGAAGCCAGGGTCTCACATATGATAAGCAAGTGCTCTGTCATTGACCGACATCCCAGTCCTCATTTTCCATTTTATTTTGAGGCACAGCCTCACTAAGTTGTTGAGGCTGGCCTTGACCTCTGTAGCCCAGGCTAGCCTTAAATGCTAATTCTCCTGCCTCAGCTTTCTGAGTATCTGGAATTACAGGCCTGTACCACCATACCCAGATTCACTCTTTTTTACTTTTTAAAGATTTATCTTAGTTTCTTATGCGTGTGTCTGTGTCAGTATACACACATGTGTGTGGTTGCCTATAGAGGCCAGAAAAAGGAGTTGGGTCCCCTGGAACTGGTGTTATAGGTGTTTGTGAGCCACCAGATGTAGCTGGGAACCAAACCTGGGTCTTCTGCAAGAACGGCAAGTGCTGTTAACCACTGAGCTATCACTGTGGCTCCCAAGCTTCACTCTTAAGAAGAGTCTTCATATTTAAACTGAGAATAGCCAATTTAGTTGTGTTTAATTGGAAAAATAAAAATATTAGGAATTTGGATTATATAAATAGATTTTCCTCACCTTGACAAGCTATTTAATGACAGTGTGTTATACTTAAAAAACTCTTAAAATTACATTTATTGTGGTGTGTGTGTGTGTGTGTGTGCACGTGCCACGGTACCTGTGTAGGTCAGAGGACGACTTTGCAGAAACCAGTTCTCCCCTTCCACCATGTAGCTCTTGGGGACTGAACTCAGGGCATCAGGCTTGGCAACATGTATCTTTACCCACTGAGCCATTTTGCTGGCCCACAGTGCATTATGCTTTTAATGTTCTTGATTTTCTCTGATAACTTTTGGTTTTGTATTTTCCCATCAGTATTTATAGATAAAATTAGTCTGTGGGGTTTATGGAGCAGTCTTTTATTTATAATTTAATTTTTAATTTTAATTTTATGTGTATGTGTATATTGCTTGCATGTATACCCATGTGTATAAGTGTACCCATGTCCTGCAGTGTTTGCAGAGCACAGAAGAGGGTGTTGGATCCCTTGGAACTGAGGTTACAGATGGTTGTTAGCTGCCATGTGGGTGCTGGGCCTCGAACCTGGGTCTTCTGCAAGAATAACCAGTGCTCTTTAATTGCTGACCATCTCTCCAGTCCCTAGAGTAGTCTTTGATGGGTTATGGGATTTGTGTGTGTGTGTGTGTGTGTGTGTGTGTGTGTGTGTGTGTGTGGTGTATGTGTGTGTGAGATGTGTGTGTGTTATGGTCTATGTGTGTGTGTATGTGGTGTATGTGTGTGTGAGATGTGTGTGTGTTATGGTCTGTGTGTGTGTGTGTGTGTGGGTGTGTGGG
>NW_008331486.1:4195903-4197259 GCF_000622305.1 Nannospalax galili | reverse complement strand
TTGATTGCCTCAGGTAATTTGTTACCGGGATAAAGAGCTGCCACATCACGGTATTTCCACCATAACCACAGACAGCACCTCAAGACCTTGGCAATAAAATGAACTCCCCCTGAAGACAGATGAGCTTGGGGTTTTATCACTTTTGATTTGAATATCACTTATTAAATTGTAAATTTATATGGTGTGTGTGTGTGTGTGTGTGTGTGCTCCTGTGTATGGATGTCAGAGGACAACCTTGGGTGTTGTCCTTCAACCACCTTTCTGAGTTCTGAAACAGGGTCTCCCATTGGTCTAGAGCTCACCAATTAGGCTAAGCTGTCTGGTGAGCCCTAGGGGGCCTTCTGTCTCCACCTCCCCAGTGTTCGGATTACAAGTGCCTGCCATCACACCCAGTTCTTTATACAGAGTTTCTGGGGATAGAACTGCTCTCAAGTTTTCTCAAGGGCAAGAACTTTACTGAGTGCACGATCTCCTCACCTCCAAGTTTATAGAAATGAAAAGTTTAAACACACTCCCAACTCACAAAATTCCTGAACATTTAACAAGTTCTCTTTTGAGATAGGGTCTCACTATACAGACCCTGCCTGGAACTCACTGTATAGATGTGGCTGGTCTCGAACTCACTGAGACCTGCCTGTCTCTCTCTCAAGCTGTCTCTGTCTCCTGAGTGTTGGGATTAATGACAAATTCTTATAAACCAGTCTGAACTGACTGTAGCACATACTGGGACAATCCTAAAATGGAGATTTTGCCACTAGGAGGCGAAGGCAGGTCACCCAGAGAGCAGATGGCATAGTTGGCTTTTCTTTTTAATTAAAAAAAATTTATTTTATGTGTATGAGTGTTTTGCCTGCACATATGTAAGTGTACCACACGCATGCAATGTCTTCAGAGGCCAGAAGAAGGCATCAGATCCTCTGGAACTGGAGTTACCATGTGGGTGCTGGGATTCAAACCTGGGTCCTCTGCAAGAGCAGCCAGTACTCTTAATGTCTGAGTCATCTCCTCAGCACCAGTTGTGTATTCTTAAGCATGTCCCTGCCTTGGAGTCTCAGTTTCCTCATCTGTGCAATGGGGACAAGAAATGTCCCTTCCAGGGGGCTGCTGGAGACTGAGCTATTGCCTGAGCAACCAGCACACAGGCAATGCTTGGTAAGTTATTTTATAATTTTATTATTATTGTGTATGTGATTTGTGTGTACTATGGCACGTGTGTAGGTCAGAGAACAACTTTCAGGGGTTGGTTCTCAGTCCGCTGTGGAATCTGGGGATCAAACTCAGGTTTGCAGGCCTGTACCCTTTGCCTGCTTAGCCCTCTTGTGGGCCCTTGTTATTTTAATAATAACAAATGCAGAT
>NW_008331486.1:4193907-4195644 GCF_000622305.1 Nannospalax galili | reverse complement strand
GTGTATGTGGTGTGTGTGTGTGTGAGATGTGTGTGTGTGATAGTGTGTGTGTGTGTGTGTGTGTGTGTGTGTGTGGTGTATGTGTGTGTGAGATGTGTGTGTGTTATGGTCTATGTGTGTGTGTATGTGGTGTATGTGTGTGTGAGATGTGTGTGTGTTATGGTCTGTGTGTGTGTGTGTGTGTGTGTGTGTGTGGTGTATGTGTGTGTGAGATGTGTGTGTGTTATTTTCTGTGTGTGTGTGTGTGGTCCGTGTGTGTGAGATGTATGTGTGTGTGGTGTATGTGTGTGTGAGATGTGTGTGTGTTATGGTGTGTGTGTGTGGTCTGTGTGTGTGAGATGTATGTGTGTGGTGTATGTATGTGTGTGGTGTATGTATGTGTGTGTGGTATATGTGTGTGTGTGTTTGTGGTCTATGTGTGTGTGAGATGTATGTGTGTATGTGTGTGGTCTATGTGTGTGTGCACACTCAGAGGCCAGAGGAGGATGTCAGGTGTCCTGCTCTATCATGCTCTGCCTTTTCCCCTTGCAACAGAGCCTTACCAAATCTGGAACTAGCAAGCTCCAGCTCTGGGGTTGTAAGTATATAGAGCCTGGCTTTTTGTGTGAGTGTTGGGGATTTGAACTCTGGTCCTCACACCTGTGTAGTGAGTGCTCTTACCCACTGAGCCACCTCCCCAGCCCCTGATTTGTACTAATCTTCTAAAAGTTCAGGTGAAATGTCCCCAGCTTTTCCATTTTCTCGGGAACATACGAATTACATGCTCCTTCTCTAGTCTTTGCAGCTCTTGTATAGCCATCCGGGCCAGGAGTCCATTTAAGCATCATTTCTTTAGAACTGAAATCTGGCTAAATTCAACAGCTTCTCATCATTGACTGCTAAAGTGCAGATTCTTTACTGTGACGTCAGCTCCACAGGTCAGCTGCACGGGTTCTCATTATTCCCCTTCTGACACTCCCCCCATGCCTGGCTTGTTTAAATTCCTTAAACCCCTAGTGTGGCGACTTAAAAGTCAGGGGAAAGACTAGCATAGCATCCATCATCTGTCACTTGGTGGGGATGGGGTGGCATGTCCTCCTAGTGTGTCCCTTGGTCTGCCCAGGGTTCCACCCAAGCACAGTGGCCACAGTAAATCTTCTTTCCTTCCTTCCTCCCTCCCTCCCTCCCTCCTTCCCTCCTTCTCTTTGCATTATTTATTTACTTATTTATTTAGTTGGGGGAGGGGGCACATGCCAAGGCATTCACATGGAGGCCAGAGGACAACTTGCAGGTATCAGTTCTCTTCTTGCACCATATGGGTCCTGAGGATTGAATTCAGGTCCATTAGGCTTGGCAGCAAGTGCCCTCACCTCTGAGCCATCTCACCAGCCCAAGAACATTTTTTTTTTTGCCAAGTGTTCAGTATGTTTCTGGCACTATATGCAGAGCTCTGTGGAGATTTCCTCATTGGTACATCTATCTCTACATCTCTAGATCCAGGGATGGGCTTGTACCTGTCTCACATTGGCTTTCTAAGAGTCCTGAATCACGGAGCTGGCTGGTTTCAATGGCGTAAATACCCCCATCGTGACTGCTTTCCAGCAGCAAACACGAGCTCGCTGAATGTGGAGTTGATTTGTGGGAAGTGCAAAGAAACCATGTTTGGACCCTGTGTCCCCCAAAGGCCCATGTGGTAAAGGCCCTGTGTGTGGCAGACTGGAAGATGGTGGAGTCTTAAGAGGGTGAAGTCTAGGGGGA
>NW_008331486.1:4170855-4192791 GCF_000622305.1 Nannospalax galili | reverse complement strand
TTATTTTATGTGTATGAGTGTTTTGCCTGCACATATGTAAGTGTACCACACGCATGCAATGTCTTCAGAGGCCAGAAGAAGGCATCAGATCCTCTGGAACTGGAGTTACCATGTGGGTGCTGGGATTCAAACCTGGGTCCTCTGCAAGAGCAGCCAGTACTCTTAATGTCTGAGTCATCTCCTCAGCACCAGTTGTGTATTCTTAAGCATGTCCCTGCCTTGGAGTCTCAGTTTCCTCATCTGTGCAATGGGGACAAGAAATGTCCCTTCCAGGGGGCTGCTGGAGACTGAGCTATTGCCTGAGCAACCAGCACACAGGCAATGCTTGGTAAGTTATTTTATAATTTTATTATTATTGTGTATGTGATTTGTGTGTACTATGGCACGTGTGTAGGTCAGAGAACAACTTTCAGGGGTTGGTTCTCAGTCCGCTGTGGAATCTGGGGATCAAACTCAGGTTTGCAGGCCTGTACCCTTTGCCTGCTTAGCCCTCTTGTGGGCCCTTGTTATTTTAATAATAACAAATGCAGATCCTACCCTTAAGATAGTTGAACTTAAAAGAGGGGGATGATGGCACGTACAATAGAAGTTTGTTTTTCTTTTGGATGGGGTCTCTTGAAGCCCAGACTAATCCCAAAATACTATGTAGCCAAGGATGACCCTGAACTTCTGATCCTCTGGCTTCCACCTCTGAGTACTGGGCTAACAGGCATGCTCTACCATGGCTGGCTTGTATGGTGCTGGAGGGTCTCAGGCATGCGAGGCAAGCACTGTACTGGTTGAGCTACGTTCTTAGCCCTTCACAGAATTCTGATTTAGGAGAAAATGCTGGTTTCCTGAATGAAGCCACATCTGAACAGGGCCCAGCAGGTTGGGAGACAAGGCTGGAGCCAGCTCTAAGAATGCTGCATGCCATGTCTGAGTCTGTGCTTTCCTGTGAGGACAGTAGGGAGCCCTAGTAGGCTGTTCAGCAGGGTGCAATGCAACCAGATTGGCCTCCTGGAACCTTGGTGTGACTTCAGTGAGGAGGAAGGCCAGGAGGGGGCAAATCTGGCAATGACCATCTAAGGAGATCTGGGTGGGGCTTAGGGCATCCAAGGTGCCCTTGACCCTCCTCTCCTGCATTCTGAGTCCCTCTGTCTCAGCTCCTACCCTAGCTCAGGTCACTAATCCTGGTGACACTGGGTCCTGAGGCTGGGGTAAGGTGGCTGGGCAGCTGGCCTTAATTAGCTGAGGAGGCGGGTCTGGACAGTGTCATTAGGAGAAATCCAGAGCCTAGCCATAAACTCTAATGAATGCATTAATGGAAGGCTTGTGCGCCTCAAAGGGGGGAAAAAGCAGGTCTAAATAAAGTTATTAACACAGCCCACCTGTGTTCGGCCCTTGGCCGCTATTGTTCAAATAGCCCATTAGCTCCCCGAGCAGCCTGGCTTGGAAGGCAGCTCTGCCTCTCTGAAGCAGCCGTTTAACTGCGTTCATATAATTCAATTAGGTTCCGCAGCCCTGGTCCAAAGGCATGACCAGGGCTTTCATCTCAGTAATGGCCTGCAGGCCAGAGTGGGGCACAGGGGGTTAAAGAAGGGCTCAGAACCTGCTTGTGGCTCAACTCACCAGTGCTCAGAAGACCCTCAAACGAGTTTCCAGGGCGGCACCCTCCAGCCCTTGCATAGGTTCATAGCCAGCCTGCCAGGCTCAGAATTTGCACTCAGACCCCTTGTGTGCAAGTTCCATCTAGTGTCCAGCCCCACTCTCCCTGTTTCCCTCCATCCCCCTTGTCCAAGAGTCCAGCTTGCTTCCCCTCCCTCCCTTCAGTCAACCCTATTAATAAAGAGTTAAGAAAATTCATTAGGAAGTGGGCCTTTTATAGATTCTGCTAAAGCCTTCTTCCTACTTCTGTCACTGAGAAAGGATAAAAATCCTTTTATCACTCTACAACTTGTTAATGTCCCACCCCGGGAGCACTTCATCTGTAATAAACATCTTCACAAAATATGCATCCCCAGGGAAGAGCCGTTAATTTCCTTGAGGCCTCACACATGTGAGGGTCTTTATTGCCTGCAGGTGCTCCGTGGTATGGCGGGAGCCTCTAATAAATGGCCAGTAAACTTCAGGTAACGCCTCTCAGACCAATGGGTCAGTGCACCTGTCCACCAAGGGCCTCCACAAATGCCAGCCTTTCCCTTCTGAGGCCCAGCCCTGGCCTGGTTCTCTCCTGAGCCCAACCTGCCCCCCAACCTGCCCCTCGGGGACGCCTGACAGGTAAGTTCTTCCTCCTCTCACCTCCTTGATCCACTTACAGGACCCTGGGAGGAGGCAGCGTTCTGGTAACCATTGGAAAATTTCACCCTGGAAGTTTCGTGCTTTATCAGGAATTCCCCAACACACCAAGGCGTTTTCTTTAGCTGCTCTGATTTCCTTCTGTTTGCTTTGGGTCCCTCCTGTTATGCATCGCTGAGGAAATGTGATTACAGACACATTTAACTTCCCATTTTCTTAATAATCGAGATGGGGGAGAGAGCAAGCTTGCCTCTCAAGTGGGATTCCTGCAAAATGTGGCTTGCATATCTTAGGGGCAATTTCCCGAATGTTAAAAATAATCACTAGAAACATGCGTTGTAGCTCAGTCAGTAGGAAAAAAAAAAAACCCCAATTACTAAAGGAGTAATTAGAAGTTTGCATTTAATAAATGTCTCTCCGTTCTCTGGGACTCCTTCCAAGTTTTGATGGAAGAACAAACTACCAGGTCCATGCTGGGGGTCCACCCGAGGTTGTGACGGGTGGCAGGGAGCTGTAGATGATGCTATTGGCTCTCTGCTACCCATGACATGAGGTGAGCTGGGGACCAGGCCCAGGCTCCCCGGGTTTTGCAGAGACTTGGGGAGAGAGTGACTGGTCAGGTCATAAGCAGGCAAGATGACCTCTCCAGGTTCTTCTAGGACAAGATGGCTTTGAGAACCAGGGTTTGATTTTCTAAGTTAAAGGCCATGTGTGTTGTGCCTTGATTTGAATCCATTGGCCTGTTCAGGGCAACTCCTTGCAGGTAGGGCTCAGAGGGCCATGAACTGAGGTCAGGACAGTGACTGAGACCTGGATGGTGGCTGGGGCTCCTGGAGCCTTTGAGTGATTGTTCAGATCTGTAAATGTTGAGTGTTGATGTTCAAGCCACTGGACTTGCCAGGTGGCAACTTGGGGCGTACACATGTTGCTCTGGTGAAATCTTCTAGCTGGGAACAGAAAAGAGAGGCCCATGGATTGATTTAACCCTCTTGTAGCTCGCAGAGACACCACACCGGGGTTGTGGAAGCTTCCAGAAAGAGGAGGTCGCTAACCAGATTTTCTTACTGTTGTTTGCAGGCTTTTCCTTCTCAGTCAGGGGTTGGGGGCTGCAGAAGGGTCTAGCAGGCCTAGAGCCCAGGCTCCAAGATGGAGCCAAGCCTGGCAGGCAGACTGCTTGGTCTGAGATGGGAAATACCAATATTCAATGTGGTCACCAGGGTAGAGAGGATTCCCGCACTCCTGCCCAGCACTTATGGGAAGTGGTTGGTAAGTGTGCATTTGGGGGAAGATGTGAGGCAACTCATTAAGGCCTTGTTTCTGGCATTCTCACATATATATACATATATATGTGTATATATGTGTGTGTATATATGTATATATATATGTATATATGAAGTTGGAACCTGAAGGGAAAGCCATTTGCCCAAGATTCCCCAGTGAAGGTTTGAGAAGTGGAGGGTGGCCTGGAGCTGAAGCTGGGTTCCACCTGAGCCATTCCCATCTTTCCTCTGACCAGCCCTCTCAGGGGGCTATAGAGTCCCCATTTTCCAGATGACAAGCGAGGCTCACCTTGGCTATGGGGGGAGCCTGGCTTAGTCCTACATCTGACTCTTTCCCTGAGACAGGTTTGCCCTCCCCCCCTTTCTATGGTCAGTAGAAGAGAGGTCACTTACTCCTGTTCCACCCCCGCTGGCCAGCCTGGCTTGGCTCAGCTGAGCCACAGGAGGGCCAGGGACCCCTGGAATGCCTTCAGATGAACATTGGCCATGATGAAAGGCCTGAAACGTGGGGCCCAGCCCAAAGGTTAGAGGAAACAGGATTATTCTGCCTGGGGAGCGGAAGGCCCAGGGGGCAGGGGCCCTGGCTAATGGAGAGTACCAGATGCTGGCCAGCTGTTCTGTCTCCCTGGAGGCCCAGCGGGACCAAAGGGCTTGTCCTACAGCAGGATGGAGGATAGGAGACAAACCTGTATCTTCTAAGGATGTGACTGAATCAGGACTCGGCTTGTTGTGTCCACATCCCTGTCATGGAGACCTAGCCTGAGGTCCTAGGTCTCCCATAGGATCCTGTGTGGTATCTTCCCCGAGTTCAGTGCAGAAAAGGAGAAGTTTGGGAGATCTCAAGTCTCAGGGGCCTGGACCAACTACTGGTAGGGGCCCAGCAGCCTAATCAAGAACTTCAGCAGTCAATACCCCTGAAATGTCCCAGTCCCCTGGCCCAAGAGGCCGTCCAAACATAAGTCCTCAGCCCCGAGCTCAGCCTTAGGGAGATCTTCAAGGCTTGTATCTTTACTCAGGAAACTCCTAGTCCTTTAAGAACTTTCTAAGTTTCAGGGTCAATCAGCCCTGTGCTGCTTTCTTACTCGGGGTCAATCATCAGCCCTGTGCTGCTTTCTTACTCGGGGTCAATCATCAGCCCTGTGCTGCTTTCTTACTCGGGGTCAATCATCAGCCCTGTGCTGCTTTCTTACTCGGGGTCAATCATCAGCCCTGTGCTGCTTTCTTACTCGGGGTCAATCATCAGCCCTGTGCTGCTTTCTTACTCGGGGTCAATCATCAGCCCTGTGCTGCTTTCTTACTCGGGGTCAATCAGCCCTGTGCTGCTTTCTTACTCGGGGTCAATCAGCCCTGTGCTGCTTTCTTACTCGGGGTCAATCAGCCCTGTGCTGCTTTCTTACTCGGGGTCAATCAGCCCTGTGCTGCTTACTCAGAGCCTCAGTTTCCTCATCTTCAGCACAGATGGGGTCGACTGATCCAGAGGCTGAGGAAAATAGGCTTGAGCCCGACCTGGAAAACATCGCTCAGGGCCTGCTCCCTGCATCCCTTCCTACAGACCTCAGTCCAACCCCAACTGATGGTAGGAAAGCAGATGGAGAGAGGCAGGGCAAACAAGGCCCCTCTCCCAGCAGGCCGATGGCCAGTTAAGTGTTGTTCCCTGCCCGGCACGAGGCACTGTTTCCCTGCTGGCCTTGATTTTGTTTATAGATATTAAAAATGGAGCTGTTTTCACTTAACCTTCTCCAGCCTGTTTGGAACCCAAGACCTGGGCAACAAAAAGAAACACAGGACTCACAGCTCCTTGTGAATTGCAGATAAACAACCAAACAACAGTTGTCAGCATAAGTCTGTCTCATGGACTCTTTGGAACATACTTAAACGCAAAAAAAAAAAAAATAATCCTTGTAAGTTGAAATTCATATAGAATGGGACATTCTTATTTTCCTTTGTAAACTTAATAATTCTATCCTGAGTCCCCTCCCTAGTGGAGTGGCCCCATAAGGGAGACCCTTCCAGGCCCTTCTTTGGCAATAGAAACCCCAGTCAGAGGCACTTGCCTTCAGCCCGCAATGACACTGGGGGACAAGGGGAAGCTGCCCCTTTCCTGTTGCAAGGAGCAGAGAACTATCCCTTTGCAGTGGGGTTCTTGAACTTACATATTTTTTGGAGGGGGGCTCCCTCACCAAGGGACTGGGTAGGGAAATTGATTTTTGAGTTTCCTGTTTATAGAGCTCACAGCAGTGTGTGAGGGGAGAGCTGGGATCTCCATTTCAGAAAAGAGCCCAAGGATGCCTTTTCTTTTGGACTTCTGGGTTCTTAGCGTCTCAGCTGCGACTTCCTGGGACACTGGTGGACTTCTCAGCATTAAAAACGAAACAAAAGGAAAACTCAAATTTCCCCAAGTAGTCCTTGGAATATAGCTCCTCGGGGCAGTGCTATTTCTTTTAAAATTGTTGATTTTTTTTTTCCAAAAAAATTGTTTCCCAAAGGGCTGCTCTGTTCACTTAAGACTCAGAAAATTTTCTCTTATTCACCCTTTCTTCCTTCTCTTTTTTGAGCAAAGACAAAATGTTGAAGACAGAATATTTGAATTGAACTAAGCAGGCAGGCAAAAATATTTGCAGGGTTAATAAGTATCAACTGGACATAAAAAAAGAACGAGGAAAAGTAAATACAATGCATGATAGAAAAAGTCTATTAGATCCTCTTAAAAATATTTTCCCATTTGAATTTCTGATTTGTGCTATTTTACCCACATATACATAGATGCCGTAACTGAAGTTTCAAGCCTAGGCTACTGTCTCTCAAATGTTTCCAAATATTTGATGGCCTTTAAAAAAATCTTCTGGGACCAGGAGAAATATTACAATGTGGGAAGCTGACATGTGCCGATATTTTCTTTTTGGAATGGTCTTCAAGGACAGTTAAGCTCTGCTCTTAAGAAGGCAAGTTTTGCAAAATCCTAGCTCCAGTTTACACCGATGTGGAAACTCATTACCCACATCCAGCGAAGGTAGACCATGGGAGGAATCAGTATTGATGAGCATAGTGCAGGCTACAACCCAAGGGGCCAAATCTAGGCTTGTACCCCAAATCCTCACTCCTTCCTTTTGCTCTCTGAGCTCAGGTCACAGATCAGAACCTCAGCGGAGCCTGGAGCCGGGAGGGCCGGCTTGATGTCAGTTACGGCCCAGTTCCAAAGGTACCATCAAAGAGTTAACTAGGATGTCCCAGTGTGCAAATGTGGGATAATTGGGAAACAAATTCTACAAACATCTTGAAAGGGGCAAAAGACCTTTGATCTTGCCATTGAGAGGCAGACACCACCATGCTGTCAGCCTTTCAGGGCCTTATACATCTCATACCAGGCTAAAGGATGGTATCTTTTTGAGAAATCAGCCGACACCTAATTCCATAATACCTTAATTATCCTAACTGGTTTCATATGGCCTGAGGCATTTTCCCCAAAGATTAGAGGAGAAAGAAGGTTGACACAATAATTAAATATGCAATTTGCCAAGCGTGGGCAATATGGCTTTGAAATCACCTTCGCAGGAAGTTTTACCGCTTGTTCATTGACAATGTATATTGCAGGCTTCAGACTTTTATTTAAGCTCTTTTGATTGCCTTAATGGATTAATACCAAGCACCATCAACGAGGGGGCAAAGACTCAGGGACTGTTTTTAATTTTGCAAATATTGCACCCGCTTCCTCTGGTGTTATGACAAAAACAAGTTGTGTAGAGCTTGTCTCTGCCTTAAAATAACACGCCGGCTGTAAGAATACATGCTTACTCGTGGTGTTACGGGAAGCCTCTATGGTGCCAGGCCTAGGCACTGGCTGTGGTGTAGGCAGGGCTAGGTGGCATGCCTTTGGGGTTCCCTTCCATTTGGGTGGCATTCCTGAAATAAGCCGGTGTCTCTGGGGAACATGATGCCTTGCCAATCAAGGGCTGGCAGCATCCAGGGATAACACAGGAAGGTGTTACCGTCCTTGCTTATAACTCCTACTGTGGGTAAGAGACATTCCTCAAGGTTGGGGGCGAGGGAGGCTTCTGGTCGGGATTTGAAGACTCTCAGGCCCGGGCTGTGCTTCTGGCATCTGCAGGAAGTTTCGGGAAACTTAAGCTCAGAGTTTGCTCCGAAGGACTAATTTGCTTTCTGTGTCCAGATTGGGGAGAATCCAAGTTCAGGACAGGGGATAGGTATGGGCAGGAGATCACAGTGGTGAAATGCCGGTCATGTCACCAAGCTGGGTGCTGGAGTAGTATCCTAGGTCTCTCCTAGAACAGGCCCTCCTGGGGGAAGCTTTGTAGGGTACCCTGCAAAAGTAGATGGGGTGCCCTGTGGGCAGAAGATAGGTTATTATGGGCTGTCAACAGTTTAGTTCTGTGAGAGGTTAAAGCACCCAGTAGGGAAGGAGAGAGGCTGAAAAAATTTAAGAAATAAAAATAAAGGAATTGGCAAGAGGCTTGGTGGCTCCCACTAGTAATCCCAGCACTTGGGAGGCTGAGATAGGGAGATCACTGTGAGCTGGAGGCTAGTCTGGTCTATATAGTGAGTCCAAGCCAGCTTGGGTTAGAGAGGGAGACCACATCTCAGAAAACACAACACACAACGAGAGAGAGAGAGAGAGAGAGAGAGAGAGAGAGAGAGAGAGAGAGAGAGAGAGAGAAGACATATATATATATAGATACACACACAAGCTCCCCTCCCGCGCGAAGAGACACATCGCGCCCCTCGTTTTTTTTGAGAGAGAGAGAGAGAGAGAGAGAGAGAGAGAGAGAGAGAGAGAAGACATTCATATACATAGATGCAGTCACAAGCTCCTGCCTCCAGCAAGCAGAGGCATCAGGCTCCTCGCCTTTGAAGGAGGGACAAAGCCTAATTGTCCCTGGGGACGTGCACAGGGGGCTGACTTTTTCATCCTTTCCGCATGCCCTAATGAGGCTGTGGCCTCTCCTGGTGGGAACTTCGCTCCCTGAAACCAGCTTTGATAAAGTGGACAGACCGTCTGGGACGAGTTACCGGTTTTTCCTCTTTCCCTTTTGAACCTTGTGGTGGCTTTGCTCTTTCATGGCAAGCTGAGCGGGGACAAAGTGTCTGGCCTCGGTCCTCTTTGGTCTGCACAGGCCATCCTACCTCCTGGGACACTCCCGAGGTTGGGGGCAGGGAGACCTAGGCCACTAACAATGGATCAAAAGGGGACTTTGGGTTTCTGTGTATTCAAATGTCTTTGTTCACTTTGGAGGAACTGCAAACTCTGGTTTAGGCAACCTAGCAAATCCCAGCAGCCCAGGGGCCATGGTGTGGGGTGCAGTCACAGGCCTAAATCACAACATTGTTGATGATGCCAGTGCTTGCATCTTTCTGTGCCAGGCTTGGAGCCAAGGATCTGACAAGGTTCATTGATTGTGGCAGCCAATTGGGCCCCTTGGCAGAGGAAAAACTGAGGCTTGGAGAATTAGGTAGCTTATTGGTCAGAGGCTGGAGGGGGCCAGACCTGCATCCTATTTTCTACCATCGTCCTTCTCCCAAACACTGGATTTCAAGAGGTGGGAGCTCATCTGGCTCTCAGGTCCCTGGACACCACAGGCTCCTAGTTGTATGTTGCTTTCACCTGATTTCTTTTCTCACCAACATCTGAGCTTTCTTAAAGGCCACAGCTGTGAATCAGCAGCACCTTGAATCTAGGGTCCCTGGGCACCTGTCCTTGCCTCCCTCTGATCCTATGGTGGAATGCAGGGTCTCAGGGGGCATTCCCTTGAGCCCTAACTGCCTGGACAATTCTGGAAGAGGTGGTTACTGAGCCAGCCACACATGGGAAGAAGGAGACGAAAGGGCCCCGTGCTTGTGCAGCTGTCCCCTGGAGGACTAGCGGCTCAGTGGCCCTTGGCTTTGATCTCATGATTAAAACCAACTCCCTCTGGATAGGCAGCCCCTTATTTGAGGATGCCCTCCTTCCTGGTCAGCAGACATCGAACAAAGTATGGTGTCCCTATCCAGTCAGGAGCCTCAAGGGAGACATCCTGATTCCAGGGCAGCTATGTCGTACCCAGGTATGGTCTGGGCAGACCCTTCTTTGCCCCAGCAGACCGTGTCTCCAGCTGATTCCCTCTCACCATGGATGGTGTCTAATGCTTTATGTCCCTCCACTGAGTTTCCACAACCTCCTTTTGGTCAATACCTTCTCCTTTTCCACTGATACTGCCCAAGAAGGCAGGTGGCAGGGGGTGTGCAGTCCCCTGTCACTGGGCCACTCACCCCTTCTCTCTGTAGATTTCTGTGCTATGGAGAATGACTTTGACTCTCTTATAACTTTGGGAAATGGAACATTCATTAATGGTGAGCTGTAATTCATTCTGTGGAGTATCTGCTCTGTATCTGGGAGGTGGTGTGAGATGGAGGCGTATCTGCATCGGATTCTCCTCTGCGATGACCTTTATGCAGCCTCTGCACAGCTGCTTGGGGTGCCCCAGAGTGTGGCCATACTGTGGCGGAGGAAGCCAGGGACCCTCTTGCTTGGTGTCTGATGGTCATTCTTCTGCTGATCCCTGGGGACAAAGGATGTGACAGTGTCACACTGGCTGCCTCATGCTTCCATATTGATGGACCTACTCAGCAGCTCACAGGCAGAACCTCAGGAAGCCTCTGTAGATCTGTACCTTTCCACATGCTCCCCATCAGCACACTTGTGAGGACCACTGGGTCTCTCCATGGTTATAGACTGCAGAGAGAAAAGAACCGAAAGAGGGAGAAAGAATTTCCTTCAGCTTAAAAATATTTTTTTCTGCTGGAAAGATGGCTCAGTGGTTAAGAGCACTGGCTGCTCTTGCAGAAGACCCAGGTTCAGTTCCCAGTACCTATATGGTGGCTAACAATATCCGTAACTCCAGTTCCAGGGGATCCAACACCCTCTTCTGACTTCTGTGTGCATTGCATGCATGTGGTGTGCTTGGACACAAGTGGGCATGGAACTCTCTATATAGACATGAGAATTTCATATGCGTATACAATGGAATATGATCATATCTGGCCCCACTGTCCTCTTCTACCTTCCTTATGTCCCCTCAGCATGGCCCCTCTCAAATTCATGTTTTAAAAAATTCCCTCAGCTTTTAAAAATGAAAATATGAAAACATAGAAAAGCTTCCAGGAGATCACAAAAGAGCCCTGCCCCCCATTTACCTGTCATTTCACTTGCCGAGGTTAATTGCCTGCACTAAATCTGGGTTCCAAAATATAAATATTATGACTTTTGAAAGAAAGACCATGTTTACATAACTTTTACTTATCTTTAAAAAATTACATTTATTTTGTGTATGTGTATGCATTCACATGTAGAGGTCGGAGAACAACTTGTGTAATCAGTTTTCTCCATCTACCATGCGGGCTCTGTGGGTCCGGCTTCAGTCATCAGGATTGGCAGTGAGTGCAGTTACCTGCTGAGCCAGCTTGCTGGCCCCTTCTATAAATTTTACTATAGCAAATTGTTATAATTATTTCAATATATTATTGTTAATCTATTATGTCTAATTTATATATTAAACTCATCAGCATATATTGGTGTATTTACAAGAATACACTGTGTGTGTGTATTCACGGTTTACAAATGAATTGTAGTCCCAGGCATCCACAAGGGTCTTGGGATATATCTTTGGAGGATGGGGGGTGATTATGCAGTCAGTGCTGTTGTAGAACACTGTCTTTGAGCATAACAGCTCTCATCTTCATCAGAGAGGTATGACTACTGCCAGGGATACAAAAGATGGGCCTGTTGACTGTTGATGTCACCTCACCGAAAGAGTTGTGGGGAGAAGGGTCATTGCCCCTCACCTGAGCCCAGCCATTCCCTCCTGTACTGCCCACCTAGCTGCAAGTAATTCTGCCCTAATTGCACTTGGCCTCATGGTCTCAGAAGGGACAGAGCATGTGGAAGGTTAACCCAAGGGAGATCTCCATCTAGTGTGCTGTAAGGAAGTCCTCATTCATGCAGAGGAAGTTCCAGATGCCATCCTCACATACTTTACTGTGCATTTCCATGTGTTAGAGTCCCCCTTTCTCCCCCTTGTTTTTTTTTTTTTTTTTTTTTGGTCCCAGCTGGCATGGAACTCTCTATATAGACCAGGCCGGCCTCAGTCTTTATAGAAATTTGCCTGTCTCTGCCTCCCAAGCGCTGGGGATTGTTTTAGATTTTTGTTTGTTTTCTGAGATAGGATCTTACTATGTAGCCTTAGCTAATCTAGAACTTGCTATGTAGACCTGTGTCCTAGTTTGTTCCTTCATTGCTGTGACAAAACATTTTGACCACTACCAACTTGGGGAGGAAAGGGTTTATTTAGCTTACATCTCCCGGGTCACAGTTCATCAGGGAGCCCTCAGGGCAGGAACCTGGAGGCAGGAGCTGGAGCATGGAGGCCATGGAGGAAGGCTGCTTTCTGGCTTGCTCCCCTGGCCCCTGCTCAGCCTGCTTTCTTAGGCAACACAGGCCCACCTGCCCAGGGGTGGCACCACCTACAGTGGGCTGAACCCTCCCACATCACTCAACAATCAAGAAGATGCCCCATGGACATGGCCACAGGCCAGTCCAATGAAGGCAATTCCCCAATTGAGGCTCCTTCAACCCAGGTGTGTCAAGTTAACATCAAAGCTATCCAGTACAATCAGGATGGCCCTGAACTCAGACTCGCCTCCCTCTACCTCCCGTGTGTTAGGATTAAAGGTGTGAGGCACCATTGCCCAGCAAGTGTATTTTCTTAACCACAAACCATTTGAAGAAAATGAACAATAATCAGGGAGGGAGGGATTTGGTGATTGTCGGGAACCTAATACTGGCATCACAAGTAGAAACATGAGGCTTTGCAGAGTGCTACCCACTGAAAGGGTCCCTTTGGTTCAGTCTCCTGCTAGGTAGCAGGAGAAAGATAGACAGATACTTAGGTTACAAAGCCCAAGCCAGAAATCCTCACAAGAGCCTGAGGGCAGCTGACACACAGCAGCCTCTCAGCTGTGCCAGGAGGAAGGGAAAGCATCCCTCCAGAGCCCTGTTCTTCTGGCTCTGTCCTGTCAGAAGAGAGGGATTGATGGGAGATCAGGGCCAGGAACTGGGTTCATTCCCTGTGAGGGAAGGCTGACTAAGGTCCTGGCTTCCTTGGGGTCACGGAAGCTGAGTTTGGACAAAGAGAAGTAGCCCCTTTTACTTCTGCAAAGGGAGCCTGAAGACAGCACGGGGTATGCCGACAAGGTCAGAGTTAAAGAGCTAAAAAGTCCTCTAGTTCCCAGTGTGGAGATGGGTCCTCAGACAGAATTTCCCATAACATATGGAGGTCTACAAGGGTGTCTCCTTCAGTGTGTGATTGTTTCTTACAAGCCTAGGAAAGCGGTCTGCATGTGTCCATATCTGTCTGTATATGTGAGAAAAATTAAACAGAATATGTGTATTTTGGTGTGCATTCACTTATGTGACTGTGGACTTAGAGGTCTTGGTTTGTACCTCTGGGTTCCCATATAAGAACATGGACCTGTACTCATGTGTGATGTTATGGGTAGGGCTTGAGTATGACACAATATTATTTACCCTTTAAGAGAAGAATTTTTGGCCTGAAGAGATGGTTCAGTGGTTAAAAGCACTGGCTACTCTTACAGAGGACCCCGGTTTGGTTCCCAATACCCACATGGCAGCTGACAACTGTCTGTAACTCCAGTTCCAGGGGAATGAAATGCCCTCTCTGATCTCTGAGGGCTTTGCATGACATGGGTACACTTACATACATGCAGGCAATGTACTCATACACCTAAAAAAATTTTTTTTAAAAGAGAAGCATTTAAAAAAATTTTATTTTGGGGGCTGGAGAGATGGTTCAGCAGTTAAGAACACTGGTTGTTCTTGCAGAAGACCTGGGTTCAAATCCCAGCATCTACATGGCAGCTAACCACTGTCTGTAACTCCAGTTCCAGGGGATCTGACAGCCTCTTCTGTTCTCCGTGGGCATTGCACAACACGCAGGCAATACATGCATACACATAAGAATAATAAAATGTTAAAAAAATTTATTTTAAATTATGTGTGTGGGGGGCTGGTGTGTGCACATGACCAAATCCCAGGAGCTGGAGTTACAGGTGGTTGTGAGCTGCTGACTGCTTGTACTGGGATTCGAACTCTAGTTCTCCACAAGAGCAGCAAGTGCTCTTAACCACTGAGCTATATCAGCCAAGGGAGGAATTTTAAAACTGGATGTAGTGGTATACACCCATAATCCAAGCACTTGAGAAGTAGAAACAGCTGGATCAGACATTCAAGTTCATCCTTGGCTACACAGTCAATTTGAGACCAGTCTGGGCTTCATCAGACCCTGTTTAAAAAAAAAAAAAAGGAACTGACACACGTTACAACATAGATAAACCTGGAAATCTTATGCTAAGTAAAGAAAACCAGTCAACAGAGGAGTTAGATGCCTCTTAGATGAGGCACCTAGAGAAATCAGACTCAGAAAAATGGAACAGTGCCTTTCAGTGACTGAAAGGTGGGGGATAAGGAGTGAGCATCCGACAGGGACAGTTTCAGTTTTGTAAGATGAGTTCTGAAGCTGGCTTCAGGGATGGCTGTGCAGCGCTGGTTGTGTGCCCAGTGTCTCGGCACTGGACTCGATGGTTAGGAGGGGAGATGTTACATGTATTTAAACACAATTTAAAAACACAACAGAAAAATGAAATGGTAATTTGGTGCTGTGACTGGCTGCATTGCCATGTTTCCTGTTTCAGGATGGTGATACCCTCCCCCGCCCCCAGGGCCAGAACACTGTCAGTGAGAGACATAGCACTGCAGCCAAAGCCATGTTTTAGGGGTAACCAACCCCCAGCCAGCCCCATCAGTTTCTGCATTTGAAAATGCATCTTGATAGCCAGGAACGCACAGAGGCATTTTGTCAAAGGGAAGAAGTTGATGAAAAATTGTTTTATGAAACCCGAATTCCAGCATGTTTGCACGTTCCAGTTTGTCAGAACGCGGGGCCATAAATGTTAAACATGTTGTTTGTTACTATGCATGGCTCATTTCTTTACGATGACAGTCTTATTTTAGACTTTGTCACAGAGTCACTGCAGGACGGGGTGGGAATTCTAGAAGAATTCTAGGGTGAGGGCGATGTCTTACAGTGCATCCCAGGAGGACTATGGAGAAAATAGCTTTTATTTTAGAAACGAAACCAAGAAAGAACTGGGCAGCTGAAACCCAGCCCTATTTTGTCAGTCAGGAGTCTGTGTGGTGCTCTTCTGAGGTCCCTGGCTGTGAAGGTCAGGCTGGTAGCTACTGATGGAAATGGGGGTCAGAGGGACCTGCCACTTGCTGCAGGCAGGATCATTGATGCCCTGGTGATGGATGCTCAGCCCTTGCTTTTTGTACTGGTAGATGCTGTCCATCCCCAGGAGCAGTGACTAGTTAGTATGGCAGCGACTTTCCCATTTCAACCCCTCAACAGAGGTCAGGCTCCATCCAGCCTGCAATTAGCTCTGTGCTGGGGAACCTGGGAAGGGCACGGTGTTATCTCACAACTAGTCCTAATACCTGAAAGCTAGGCAGGCCTCCCTCCCTCTAAATGTCTATTTCCTTCATTTGAAATTGAGTGTCTGTGCTACCTCCCAGTCCCCTTCTTGGGCTGGCTGTGTGAGCTTGCACTTCCTGTTCACCTGGGCTGGGTGTTTAGGAAGCAATGGTCCACCCACAACCTAAGGTAACTGTTGGATCTCATTTTCAGACCACACTACCCAAATTGCCCAGCTGTGGGCATCAGGCTGGCTGCCCCAAGTCTGGCTGATTAGAACCCATGTGGGAATTGGGGTGTTTTCCCCACTGGGTTGCTGAGGTGGATGCTCTGGCTCCAGGAGGTGGCTCAGTACCTGATTTCAGGGCTATGGAGGATGGAGGATGGACAGGGAGCTTGACTCTGAGCAGAGCCAGGTGGACCAGGTCTCATTCAGGTGGCTTTGTAGAGCCCAGAAGGGCCTCTTCTCCTTGTGCCGTGGGCTCCTGGTCTGTATCTGTGGCCGAGGTTCAGGCAGCCCCACACAAGGATAGTGAAATCTAGCATCTACTTGTGCCCTGGTCTTTGTTGGTAGATTCTGAGCTAGGAAGCCAGCTCCTGGTGGCAGGGCAGTGAATATATTGAGATCCTTTTCTAGATAGGAGGGCACAAAGAGACTATGGCCTTGCTCTATGGTTATCATTACTAGAGGGGCTTCCTGCCAGAGCTGTCTGAGGCTGGGGTTGGTGGGGCTAGTAAAAGTATCTCTCACCCTCCCCCACCCCCGATCACCACCTTCCCAGCTTTCTTTGGCATGTTGGTGAGTCGGGGGCTCGGAGAAAGGAAATGTACCCCATTCCCCCACAACATTATGCATCACATTCCTGCTTCTGCTCATAGATTTGGCTCAGAGGAACTGAGGAGGCTGATCAGGAGTTAGCTTGAGTCCTTCCTCCAAATATGGGTTCAGAAACACATCTCAACAACTGTCAGGACCCCTGCACTTCTGGGCCACCATCTTGTTGTAGAAATGCTTTTAAG
This sequence comes from Nannospalax galili, assembly GCF_000622305.1. NCBI lineage: Eukaryota > Metazoa > Chordata > Mammalia > Rodentia > Spalacidae > Nannospalax > Nannospalax galili. The sequence continues at coordinate 4,176,677 of NW_008331486.1, read as the reverse complement.
AGAGACAAGCTGGGGGAATGGGAGAGATCAGGTGGAGAACGGGGCATCCCAGCCTCAGCCTGGCTGCCAGTTGCTCACAGGACACCCGGCTCCTGCCCCTTCTGACCCCAGGCTCCTGCAACCGCTGCCACCACAGCCCCAGCATAGCAGCCAAGCCTCCATAAAAGGATGAGGAGCGCATTCTTCACGTTTTAAGTTGCACAAAAGCTGTATGCATAATTAATGTGCAATAAACGTGAGCGGCTGGAAATTAACTAAATGAAAAAAGGAATATACTTAATTGTGAAAATTTAATTTTGCCTTTCTTCCCCTCTCCCCCTCCCCTTCCCTGGCCCTTTTACAACTTGTTATATTCTCGGAGCCGTCAGATCTTGCCAGAGACCATATTGAGAAAGCCCCCTGACCTCTTACCAGGGAGCCATGCCAAGATTAGTTTTCAGCTTCAGCCCCAGTTGGTGACTTGCGGCCCAAGGTTCAAGAAAGCCCAGGAACCGATGCTGGGGTTTAGTGTGAGGCACAGCGGAATGCTGTCGTCCTTCCTTGGTGCCTGATTTTTCAAGGCTGTGGTGGATACAGTTTTGAGAGTTACCTTTGGAAGAGTTAAAGAGAAAGCCTGTCACGTATTTAAAATTTCTCAAATGAATTCAGTGCTTAAAAAGCCAGAGGACTAAATACATTTACGTATATTCAAACAAGGTATTATAAGCAATAGAATCCATGGCTCCTTCTAGTTTTTTTTTAAGGACAGGACCTTCCAAGGTGGTAAGATTGGGTGGTAAAATTTCCCAGTGGAAAATAAATGCATCAACATGCTCTTTATTACCATGTGAATCTCAATAAAACCCAAAGATCTGACTTCAAGAAACAATCCAGATACTTGAAAGAGAATTTATAAAGATTAAAAAAAAAGACAATTAACCGATATTTTAAAATGTGATTTGTTGCACACACTGACAATAAATGCAAACATCAAATCTCTGGAATTAAGTCACTGCTGTTCTCATCTACTCTGCATGTTTGCTGTTTTCCTGCCTTCGCCGTCTTTCCTGGCCCTGGTCTGTATGTGAAGATAATTAATCAAAGTGGTGGTAGAATCAAGGGATGGAACCCAGAGGCAGCTGGGAGCTTGGGCAAAACTGCTTTCTGCGCGTCCTGGTTTGTTTAGCATGGTGCGCAGCTAGCTGGCCCTTCTCAAGTCTTTGCTAGGAGGGACTGTACAAAAAGAAAAGAGTTATTCAATACCGCCTTCTCCTACATGCTGCCAGCTCTGCCCCATACCTGATTCTGAAGTCATCCAAGAGCTGGGTACCCAGGAATGCTTTAAACAACCAGATTGGTGGCTGCGGGTCACCACTAGCTGGCCAGCTTTGCAGGCAGGCTCCACCACAGCTCGGCTGGCAAATTCAGCTGCTGCTATGAACAGGTGGTCTGCAGGGGCAAAGGATGGGCAGTGGGCTGGGGCACAGGCAGGCTCTGCAGCAGTCTTTAAGGATCCACATGGCTCCAGCCTACAGCCTGCACAGTACCCAGCTGGACCGCAGGCTCAGACCTTTGCACCTAGTCCTAGACTCTAGGACTCTAGGGTTGCTGGTGTTGTCATAGGAATGCAATACTGTCTGGAGTTCCCCTCATGGCAAACAAGGCTCATTGCTGTGCTCTGGAGAGATTTCTATCCCATTTGTATTGATCACAGGGAAATGTCTTATTCCCTGGGTGACAAATATTTTCAGTTGGGGGCTAGTAAGCATCAGCAGAAAAATATTTATTTGCACAGCAATCTGGGGAACTCTTAGCTGAAGCTGTGACGACAGTCCTGAGGTCAGAACGGGAAAGCTGTAGCTGGGATGCAGAGTCACAAACGTGATGATTGCAGTTCCACAAACGACAGAGCTTGCCAGCGACTTCAGAGGTGATTGATGCAGCCCCCTCATTTCAGACTTGCAGCCAGCGACAGGACTTTGATCTACCCAAGGTCACAGAGGTAGTGGTGTTTCTAGGAGTTTATTCTACAGATGACATCTATGGGTATGGGCAGAGAGGACTCACCCCAGCTCTACTGAGAAGACCATCATGAAGGAGCTGCCTCCATGTCCTTTGCTGAAGATGAGCTAAAGGGGGAGGGTATGGGGTAGTAAGTGGTAAATTGCCATTTTTGTTAACAGTGATTGGATATTGATAGTCACATAGCAATCTCTCTCTCTTCTTCCTTTTTTTTTTTTGGTCTTTTTGAGACAGGGTCTCCCAATAGCTCCAGCTGGCCTAGAACTCACTATGTAGACCAGGCTGGCCTTGAACTCACAGAGATACGCCTGCCTCTGCCTCCCTAGTGCTGGGATTAAAGGCATGCGCCACCACACCTGGTTTAGGAATCTATTTCTAATGCATTTATTGAATGGAACAGTCTACTGTCTTAGGGGAGAGATGGAGTGATATATTATTACATGAAAAAGCAAGCTGTAGAGTCATATGCCTGTTACATGCACGCACACACGCACACTGGTCTCCACTCTGTGAAAATGGCCATGAAAGATTGTCCAAGGCTTACCTTGAGGATGGGAGGAGGAGGCGCAGGGGAGGGCGATGATGGAGCTGACCCTTTGCTTCATAGCCTTTGTGCCTTTCAAATGTCACACTGTATGTGTGTTGTTTGGGGAGACAGGAAAAAAAAATCACCATTTAAAACAAAGAGCAAGCTGTCCCAGAGCCATCCTTCCTAGTGCTAAAAGCTTAGCGGGTTCTGTGGTCTGAGAATTCCTGGCTTCAAGGCATTTCATCTCACAGCGCCTCAGTTCCCTCATCCGGCAAGTGGGTGTGACACGGTGACAATAGTGTTTACTCCTTAGAGACACACATAAGAGACTCGAGAACTTGGTAAGTTCTGTGTGTTTTATAACTTCAATTGATTGACATGGCACTTTGGTCTTCCTGAAAGGGGCTTGAAAAGTAGCTGTGTGTGTTCAGAGTCTGACGCCAACATGGCTGAGTGTGATATAATCCGCCTGGGGGACTCTGTCCCTGTGGCCCACGCTGGGTTTGCAGGGTGGGTCTGCTGCTTTTTCTCCTGAACTGGTAAATGGTCTTCCGTGCCTCTGCATACACGGGCAGGTGACCTAATAGAATTAAGCTTATTGGTTTAATTCCTCAGGGCCCCCTTGGCAAAGGCAGAGCAGCTGGATGAATATTTTAATTTAGCTCTGACACCCAGAAGTCAAAGTCCCCGAGTGGTCCCATTGGGCATAGTCTCGCAGTTTGGGGTTTAATCAAGTCTGCCTTCAGAGTTCAAATTTCTTCCTGGATAGAAATATGTCATTAGGCGTCCAAGATTTCCACTGGAAAAAAAAAATACAACTTGACTGTATTGTCTCTGGAGAATGGCACCATGATTCGATTAGCCTTTTTCTTTGACATTTTGCCCACTTTATTAACTTCTGCCCCGCTTTTAAGCAGGCAACTACTGTTTTACTTCCCTGAAGAAGCTCATAATATTATAATGCAAGTGTCAGGACAGATTAGGTTAAATGAACTGTGTAATTCCCGAAGGAAAACAAAACTTCAAAACGGACGCGGTTAGCCTTGTAACGTGCCATGGATCGCATTAGCGTGGAGCAGGCAAGCCTGTCACCTAATGTGCTAAAGTTGGCTCAGATGTCCCCCCACTCTGCAAGGTGAGAAATTACTTAGCTAACAAAACATTTCGGTTTTTTCTCCCCTCTTTGCATTCTTTCTTTATGAGATCCTGAATTCTGACATTCGCACCGAAAAATCTCTGTGCTTATTTGTGAAAAATGTATATTAAAACCAAAACCCATCAAATGGAAAGAAATCACAGATGGTTTTATTCACAAGCAGTAGAATTAATGGCCTCTCTTCTCTTTATAAATATTAGAAGCAGATGAGTTCATTAGGACTTCACCCTAATAAAGAAAACCTGCTTGATTCTGACAAGACAGTCACTTATCTAATATATCTACTAAATAACAAAGCTACTTCCGAACCCGTAAAACACGGCCCCCAAATCACCAGCATTACCTGGACTGTTTCTAAATTAATGAAAAACATGCCAATTCCAAATTTTGCAAAAGAAAAGCTTGGGGTGGTGGTGGGGAGGGGGATGGAATTCGAAGGATTTTTGAAAATGTGAGTGATTTTGAAAAGCGAGGGTTTTGAAATGTTTACTTTGTGGTGGTTTGAAATTTTTACATCTTTCAACAAAGAGGGCAGAGAAGTGAAAACATGTGAAAGGGCTTTTGAAAAGCACGATTCAGCAGAAGTTGGGTGAAGCCACTGAGGGTCCTTTATCTGGGGCAATCTGTGCATCATGGGGTGGGGAGGCCCGAAGCTCAGGATTGCTGCCCTGCCCGAGCCCGAGGCCTCAGCTCCAGCTTCAAAGCACAGTTGGTGGAGCATCTTGGGAGGGAATCGGACACCTCCGCTTCAGGGACCTTTCTCCCCAAGCACGGCTGCCTGATGTGGTCATCTCGTTAGTCATGGGAAGCCCGGGGAATTTCTGTTTGTGCCTCTTTCCGCACTTGTTAAGCAAGAAGTGGGAGGCTCACATGAGAAACTGCCAAAGATGTTTGTTGTCCCCTGGGCTGCGGCATTTGGGGCCACAGCCTATCCATCACTGCAGAGGAGAAATGGAACGAGTCAGCCCTCCCCAGGGGGGAGAAAGTGAACAGTCAGGGGCCCTGTCCGCCATCATCTTGGCTGGGCTCCCGTGGCAGGGTGTGGACTCCTTAGTCTGAGAAAGGCATGCCTTTGGGGAGGCAAGCCACAATGTAGGACGAACAGCATGCCACCAAGCTCTGCTCTCCCGTTCTGCAGCTCAGACCTCCACTTTCTCCAGCTAGGGGCCAGCAAGAAGCTGATGCTCAGTGAGCCCAGACACCTGTGTAAGCCTGTCCCTGCTATGGGAGAGGACCAAAGTGGAAATAATTCTTTCTTTCCTTTCCTTAGGCAGTGCTGGGTTTGGAACCTAGTGTTTCATGCCTGCCTGGCAAGCACTCTACCCCTGAGCCGCATCCCTCCCCTCCTACCCCACCCCCCACCCCCAGCTTGGAAATCCTATTTCTAAGCAGTTCCTTTAAGGTACCATCCAGTCCCAGTACCTCCACATCATCCTAGAACCTGCATCTTTCTGGAAGTCCTATGCTTTCTTCTTCCAAGCGAGGTGCTGTGGTGCTCCCACAGGGAGGCCCAGGTAGAATTCTGAGCTCTGAGATCATCAGAGTGGCCTCCTTCACGCCCCAGTCCTACACATATCAAACTTCTGGGCAGATTTTTGGGGGAAGCAACAAGTTTGAGCCAAAACCCCATGATTGAAATTCTCCAATAAATCCCTCCCAGCTGAGCCCTCAGGGTCTGTAGCTAGCTTTAGCAAGCAGCTTCGGCGGAAAGGGGGGTTTTCACAAACTTCAAACGGGACCTGGAGTTGTGCGGGTGAAGGGGGCCTGTACTGAGAAGAGGCCACCGACTAAGGGCTTGGAGTTAATTAAAGAGACTGCATGCTTACACCTATAAACTGGGCCCTGTGTATATTAAAGAGCCTGTTGCTTGGTTCCTTGCAGGCACCTTTAGCAAGCAGCTTCGGCGGAAAGGGGGGTTTTCACAAACTTCAAACGGGACCTGGAGTTGTGCGGGTGAAGGGGGCCTGTACTGAGAAGAGGCCACCGACTAAGGGCTTGGAGTTAATTAAAGAGACTGCATGCTTACACCTATAAACTGGGCCCTGTGTATATTAAAGAGCCTGTTGCTTGGTTCCTTGCAGGCACTATCCTTAAGTTGGAGGAGACCCAAGCCATATTGAGAATAACCACCGCCCC
>NW_008331486.1:4161346-4170803 GCF_000622305.1 Nannospalax galili | reverse complement strand
CCCCCCCAATCCCTCAGTCAGAGCACATTGCCCTTCCACCAGGAGCTGAGATTCTGTTCAATAGCCTTATTGAGGATCTACAGTCTTCAAGACACAGGGCCTAGCACATCCCCTGGGATATAGGGGCTACTACCTCCCCCATTTATCAGATGAGGAAACTGAGCTTCAGCGAGGAGGCAGAATGACCAATTCAAGATCTTTTTGCAGCGTGGGAGAAAATGGGATTAGAACTCATAGCCCTGTGCTACTGGCTGTAGATAGATGTGGATGGGGCACATGCCGTCCTCACCCCGGCCCTGCCCCCTCGCACTGCCCGTGACATTCAATCAGGTGCCGGTGATGCCTGGCCCAGCAGTCGGGGCAGGGCCTCCCCAGCTTCCCGCGACAAATGGTTCTCATTTGAGAGGGAGGTTATAAAAACACTATGCCCAGAGACACTGTCCGGGAACTGAGGATTAATCTCATTTCAGTCAAAGACCATTCCAAATATTTTTCTGGGGGCTGGAGGAGGGGGGCAGCGAGTAGGGTAGGGAGCAGTCCTGGCTGGGAAGGAAGTCAGGTTCCTGGGGTGTACACCTCAGGCTGGGCCCTGGGAGTCAAGCTCTGGGGTCTGGGGTTACTCGTATGTACCTGGCACGGCTGGGTCTGATCAAGACTGTTGCTTGGTGGCACAAGTCCCTGAGGCTAGCTTTGCAGGAGGCCGCCAGGCTGGCTTGGATGTTCACATCAAGTCCAGGGTCTTGGCTGCATTTCAGAGTAGTGAAAGTTGCCAAAAGGAAGAGAAGGATTAGACGCTGGGGACATTTTCATTTTCTGAATGGTGTCAAAAGTGGAGTATTTTTTTCTGGCCTCTGGAGCAGAGAGGACTCTTCAGACCAGCCAAAGGAAGGTTCTGTCTCCAAGATGTTTACCTGGACACACCAACCACAGAGCAAGTCACTTAATAAAGCCCGGAACCCAGAAGCACCGGCTCTTCAGCTCCCAAACTGAGTGCACAGGGGTGTGTGGTGGTGTATTGAGGGCTTATCCTTACAGTGACCCTGGAAGGGCTTTTATTAAAGCCCATTTCCCACCATGGCAACTGAGGTTCAGGGACTTGCAGGTTGCCACACAGCCGTGATATATCTCTTCAACCTTTTCAGTAACCTTTCAAAGTAGGGACTGTTAACCTTCCCATTTTATGGATGTAGAAACTGAGGCTCAGAAATATGACATGTTCAAGCCCTGCCCTGCCGGTGAGGGAGGGCAGAGCTGAGGATTTGCCTTCCAGAGGCCCTGGCACTGGGCCCTCCAGCTGATAATCTGTGTTGTAAGCCAGGTGTGTGGAGCTGGGCCTGGCTAGGCCCTGCTTTCCCTCCCTTAGAGTGCTCTGGTCTATGTCAGCTGCTCCTCCATCCAAACTGGCACTGCAGGGGTGGCACTCCCTAGAGACGTGGATGGGCACTCCATAGAAGACTGGCCTCCTTCCAAACACATGTCAGCATCATGAAGACGGTGGATTTATTTTCAGTCTGTTAGAGGAGTCCTACAGAGCTCCACTTTCTTTGTGAGAAGGGTCTAAGGGGACTAGATTCATTATAGCACATGCAAGGTTATGGCCATCCCCGTGGGGTCCAGTGAGGGTCGGCTGCAGGCTGGACCTACTTAGCTTAGTAGTCTCATGTGGCCTGATCCAGCATAAGCTGGCTGCCCAGGGTCATGGTGGGCTCCCATCCAGCTGCCCCACACCCTGTGTGGGAGGTGCTAGAACAACCCTCATTTACAGAAAAGGATCCAGAGACCCTCCTCACTGTCACTAATGGGATGGGATGGGGTGGGGCCTGTATAGCTGTAGTGCTTCTTCTCTGGGGACCTAAAAGAGGCCTACATGAGCCCTGTGGGGACCATCCCTAAGCAGCCCCCTCTAGGTAGCAGGGTTCTGTGCTGGGGTCCAATCCTGCAGCTTTGGGCCAACCCGTTTTGTTGCAGCAGGAAAGCTTAGCCTACAAACAAATTTCAGACTGGAGGCTGGGATACTCTGGCAAGATAGGGCAGCACATAGGAAGAGAACATCTGTGTGCACAGGTGTGTGTGTGGGGGGTCACAGACCCTACTCCCTCAGACCTCTCTTCCTATATACGGTGGAGGGGTTTTGAGGGGGCCACCCCAATGATCAGTGGGCATCCCATCCCAGGATCCTGTTTAAGCATATAATGGGTCTGATCTCACTAGCTCCACCAGGGCACCTCAAGGTGACTGACTGCTGTTCTTCCAGAGCCCTGGGTCCACATCAAGGGGAAGAGGCAGTCCTCAACTACCTGATGTCAGGACTGCTCCTGTCCTTAAGGCCCACACAATGGGACATCACCCTTCATATAACATCTGGGCTATGTCTGAACACCAAAGTTAGGATATATGGGTTGCCACTCTTGGCTGGCTGGAGTCTTCTGGGTACCACCTGGGCCTTGGTTTCCTCCCTGGTTAAATGCAAGATTCTCCGGCCACAGGACTGTGCTAAGAATACCCAGTGAGACACTGGTGCACCTCCTCAGGTGGAGCCAAACCAACAAACACCATCTCCTCCCCCTTGACATCTGTTTACCTCACATTTGGGACTGCCCCCACCTTAGGCTCACCCCTGAGCTTCAGGCACACCACCTCCTTCCAGGAAGTGCCCCTACCCCCCACAACCTGTCTTAGAGGAAATGTATTGGCAGAATAAGGGACATTTTGAAACTATTTGGGAAGACAGGCAGAGTTTTAAAAAATTGATGTGTATATGTGCTTGTGTGTGTGTGTGTATGTGTACGTGTGTGCGCGCACGTGCTCTCCTCGGTGTCTGCATGTGTGTGGTGGCCTGTGGAGGGCAGAGGTCAACATGAGGTGTCTTCAATTGTTTGCCAGCTTTTTTTCAGTCTTTTTGAGACAGGGTCTCCCTGTAGCCCCAGCTGTCCTGGAACTCACTATGTAGACCAGGCTGGCCTTGAACTCAGAGAGATCTGCCTGCCTCTGCCTCCCAAGTGCTGGGATTACAAGCATGCGCCACCACGCCCGGCTGTTTGCCAGCTTTTAAAAAAAATATTTTATTTTATTTTGTGTATGAGTGTTTTGCCTGCATGTATGTAAGTGCACTTGTGTTGTGTAATGCCTGCGGAGGACAGAAGAGGGTGTCAGATTCCTCTGGAACTGGAGTAATGGATGACAGTTGTTAGCCACCATGTGGGTACTGGGAATTGAACCTGGGTCCTCTCTTAACCGCTGAACCATCTCTCCAGATCCATAGGTTTTTTTTTTTTTTTTTTTTTTGGTGACTGGGTCTTTTGCTAAACCTGGAGTTTAAGGATTTGGTTAGACTCACTGGCCAGCGAGCTCCAGGGATCTTCTTGCTTCTGCCTCCCTGGTACTGGGATCATGAATATGTGCTGCCATCCCAGCTTTAATTTTTAAAAAAATTATATAAATTTATATTTATTTTTATGCGTATATGTATATTGGCTCCATGTATGTAAGTGTACCTGTGCCATGCAATGCCTGCAGAGGACAGAAGAGGGTATTGAATCCCCTGGAACTGGAGTTATGGGCACTTGTTAACCACCATGTAGGTGCTGGGATTTGAACATGGATCTTCTGCAAGAGCAGCCAGTGCTCTTTAACCACTGAATCATCTCTCTAGCCCCCATGCCAGCTTTTTAAAATGTGTGTTCTGGAGCTCCAAGTCAAGCCCATGCTTTACCAATAGCCATCTGCTCAGTCCCTTTTAATTCTGCTTTTAAGAAAAAAAATTTTATTTTTATTTTATGTATAGGATATTTTGCTTGCATATAAATGCACCCATGCATGCAGTGGCCATAGAGGCCAGAAGGAGGAGTTGGATCCCTGGAACTGGAGTTACAGACAGTTGTTAGCTACCATGTGGGTGCTGGGAACTGAACCCAGGTCCTCTGCAAAAGCAGCCAGTGCTCTTAACTGCTGAGCCATCTCACCAGCCCCTTAATTCTGTTTTTAAGATTATTTATTTATTTATTTAATGTGTGTGTGTGTGTGTGTGTGTGTGTGTGTGTGTGTGTGAGCGTGCACATGCGCACGCCCATGGAAGCCAGGAGAGGGCGTCAGGTTCCCTGGAGTTGGAGTTATAGGCAGTTGTGAGCTGCCCAGTGTAGACACTGGGCACTGAACTAGGGTCCTCTGCAAGAGCAGTAAGTGCTCTTCACCACTGAATCATCTCCTCAGCCTCCCTTTGAACTTTGTTTTATTTTTAAATTAAATTAAATTTATTTTCGAGACAGGGTTTCCCTGTAGCCCCAGCTGGCCTGGAACCCATGTAGACTAGGTGATTTCATAGAGATCTGCCTGCCTCTGCTTCCTGAACACTGGGATTAAAGGTGTGTGCCACCACTCCCAGCTTCCTTTTAATTTTTTTCTTTTTAAATTAAGACAGCATCTTGCTTTGTATCCCTGGCTGACTTAGAACTTGCTATGTAGATCAGGCTGGCCTCAAACTTGCAGCGACTCTCCTGCCTCTGCCTCCGGAGTACTGGGATCAGGGTTTTTCCACCCCATTCCTGGTGTGCACAGATTCTTAAGTAAGATACCGAAGGCTCTAACCACAAAGGAAAGGATGGATAAATGGACTGTATTTATTACTAAGTCTTTCATGGAAAGAACACTACAGTGTTGGAAAGGTAAGTAGCAGAGCAGAAAGTATCAGCATAAATGTAATGAAGGGGCACTTGGAGATGCAGAAAGAAAGAACACGAGCCAGCTGTTGTGACATGCATTTAGAGCCCCAGCTGCTTGGGAGGCTGAGGCAGGAGGATCACTTGAGCTGAGAGGTCTGAGGCCAGCCTCGGGGAATTTGATTCCACATCTCATAAAGAAATAAAATAAGGGGAAGTTGCAGAAGTCTCCCTTCCCTAGAAATGGGTGAAAGACTTCCAGATCTGTACAGAAGCCCCACTACTGATCTGTAAACATGTTAACATGAGTCCAGCCTCACTTGTCGGTGGAGGACACACATGGCAGACCCAAGATGCAACTTCACATTCACTCAATTGGCTGATTCTTAGGTCTGGGAAATATAGGAGTTTGTTAAGGAAATGGAGCAACTGAAATGGTCACGGTCAGCTGGTGTGAGGGTAAATGACTCACAGGATCTAGGAAGCCATTCGGCCGAACATGGATGCTGAAGCCCTGCACCCTCAAGGGCCCAGCAATTCTGCTCCCAGATACGTGTGCCGCAGTGTACACGCGTCCACAACATGAGAACCCCCTGACTGGCTTATTATTGCCCCTCTGCAGCAGGGTCAGTACCAGACTGCTTTCAAGCACTGAAAACAGTGTTAGAACAGTTTCAGATTTATAGAAAAATCAGCCATCTCTACACAGCCCACATGCAGTTTTTCTCGTGTTAATGTCTTACTGTTTTCTTTAGCTGTGCAGTGCCAATGCCTGGAGGGAAGGGGTTAAAAATGTTTAGGGCTGGGGCATTCATGAGACTTGGGTTCAAGTCCCAGAACCCCACCCGACACAAGATGTGCCAGTGAGAGAGTTCAGTGGATAAAGGTGCCTGCCACAAAGCCTGATGACCAGAGTTCAATCCCTGGGACCCACATGGTGGAAGGAAAAACTCTTTCAAGCTGTCCTCTGACCTCCACACACGTACCATGGCATATATGCATAAACACACACACGCACATGTGTGCAAAGTAAAAATAATTGAAAAATTTAATGTAATTTTTTATTCTTCTATAAACATTTTGGCTGTCAAATTCAAGCGGGATTCTTGAATGAAAATTCATTACTCTTTTTTTTTTTTGGTCTTTTTGAGACAGGGTCTCCCTGTAGCCCCAGCTGTCCTGGAACTCACTATGTAGACCAGGCTGGCCTTGAACTCACGGAGATCTGCCTGCCTCTGCCTCCCAAGTGCTGGTATTAAAGGCATGTGCCACCATGCCTGGCCAAAATTCATTACTTTTACGTTTTATTTTTTACTTAAATTTTGATTTCAGATGAATATATTAATTGGAAAACAGATATTTTCACATTAATTCAATAAATAATTAACAAAGGCACATTTTATGCTAAACATGGTCTTGCTTGTTTTTAAATTTTATTTTTATTTTATGTGTATACGTGTATTGCCTGCATGTAGGTAAGTGCACCCGTGTGGTACAATGCCCATGGAGCTCAGAAGAGGCTGTTGGATCCCCTGGGACTGGAGTTATGGACAGTTGTTAGCTGCCATGTGGGTGCTGGGACTCAAACCTGGGTCTTCTGCAAGAACAACCAGTGTTCTTAACCACTGAGCCATCTCTTCAGCCCCGAGGATTCTTGCTTTTATGGAGTATATGATGGTCTTAGAATAAGATAAATTGTAGATGGGCTGGAGAAATGGCTTGGTGGCTGAGAACGCTGACGGCTCTTCCAAAGGATCGAGGTTTGAAGCCCAGCACCAAAATTGTGGCTCAATCATTTATAACTCCAGCTGCAGAAGATCCGACACCCTCTTCTGGAAGATGAGGGAACTGTACAACATGGTTGCACTAATGTCCATGCAGACAAAATAGACAAAAAAGGAAAACAAAGATAAATACAGGATATTTTCTGATAATTTAGATATCCTTTGTTATGAATGTTTAAAAATCTTCACAAATGAGTGCCCTTTGTTAATTCCTAGATACTTTGTGGCTATGTATTTGTTTTGGTTTTTTGAGACAGGGTCTTCCTGTAGCCCCATCTGACCTGAGCCTTGCTATGTAGACCAGCCTGACCTTGATTTCACAAAGCTCTACCTGCCTCTGCCTCCCAAGTGCTGGAATTAAAGGTGTGTGCCACCATACCCGTCTATTTATTTTTTAAAGTTTTAGTTATTTTTATTTTATGTATTTGAATGTTTTGCCTGTATGTGGGTACGTGCACCGTGTGCGTACAGTGCCTACAGGTGTCAGAAGACAGCAGCTGGAGCTGGAGTTACAGATGATTGTGAGCTGCTATGTGGGTGCTGGGATTTGAACCCAGGCCTTCTGCAAGAACAACCAGTGTTCTTAACCGCTGAGCCATTTCTCCACCCCCAACCAATGTTGAACCTTCTTGCATTCTGGGATGACCTCTACTCAGTCTTAATAATGTTTGAATACAGAGGTGAATTCTGTTATATACTGTTTTGTGGAGAGTTTTTGCACCCATGTTCCAGAGCAAAACAGGCCTCAAATTTTTGTGTATGCACATTGTCCTCACCTGGTATAGAGTGAACGTATTCCTTAGGGTGAGTGGACTGCTGTCTCCCTGATTCGGTTGTGTAAGAAGAGGCTGTTGTGTCTTGCGTATGCCACTCAGCTTTCCATCGGTTGTTCAACAACCACCTGAGATAACTTACAAAGAGAAAAGGTTTATTTTGGCTTACAGTTTTAGAGGGCTCAGTGCGTGATCAGTTGGTCCTGTTGCTTTGTGCCTGTACTGGCACATCATGGTGGGAGTGTGTGGCAGAGCAAAGCTGCTTACCTCATGAATGGAAGCAAGAGAGAAAGAATTAGGGTTTCACTATCCTCTTTGAGGGCATAGTCTCAATGACCTGAAGCCCCCCCCTACTAGGCCCCACCTCTTAAAGGCTCTACTGCTTCTCAATAGGATTACCCCAGAAAGTAAGCCTTTTGCATATGGACTGTGCTGGACAGCTTTAGTTGTCAACTTGACGCACCTGGGTAGAGGGAGCCTCAACTGGAGAATTTCCTCCACTGGACTGGCTTGTGGCCATGTCTGTGGGGGTATCTTCTTGATTATTGAGTGATGTGAGAGGGCCCAGCCTGCTGTGGGTGGTGCCACCCCTGGGCAGGTGGGCCTGTGTTGTGTAAGAAAGCAGACTGAACAGGGTCCAGGGGAGCAAGCCAGTAAGCAGCGTTCCTCCATGGCCTGTGCTTCAGCGCCTGCCTCCAGGTTCCTGCCCTGAGTTCCTATCTTGGGCTCCCTCGGTGATGAGCTGTGACCTGGGAGATGTAAGCTGAGTAAACCCTTTCCTCCCCAGTTGGTGTTGGTCAGAGTGTTTTGTCACAGCAATGGAGAAACAAACTAGAACAGAAATCCAGGTGTGTCAAGTTGATACTAAAGCTATCCAGCACATGGGCCTTTAGGTGACACTAAGACCAATCCTGCAGGGTCAGGAGTCTGAGTAAACTTGGCTTTAGGATGACTTGGTCTTGGGCATATTATGAGGGTTGGAAAGAGATCTTGAATAGTCATTTATTTTTCTATTATTGTTGTTATTACTACTACTGTTATTTAATGGTACTGGGGCCTGAACCCATGCTAGGCAAGTACTCTACCACTGAGCTACATCCCTGACTTCTGCTTGTTTTCTTAGGCAAGGTGTTGTTATATAGCCCAAGCAGTCTAGAACCCACAATGTAGCCCAGGCTGGCCCCAAACGCCTGCTCCTCCTGCTTCAGCCTCTTCCATGCTAGGATTAAGAGATGTGCTACCATGCCTGGCTCTTATACTAATTTCAACATCTAACATTTTTCTAGATCATGATAGTGGTTGTGGATAATCTTACTGTGCTCTGTGTCATCATCTAGTTTAATTCTTATTTTATTTGCAAATTCTTTCTTTTCAGGAGTTTACCTATGTTTTTGTCTTCAAAGAATAAATCTGTGACATAATTTTGCTTTGCTCTATTTCATCAGTTGTTTTTTTATTTAAAAAAATTTTAAAAATACCATTTTATATCTATAAATGTATTGCCTGCATGTATGTAAGTGCACCCACATCATGCAATGCCAGTGGAGGTCAGAAGAGGGTGTTGGATTGCCCTGGAACTGGAGTTATAGATGGTTGTTAGCTGCCATGTGGGTGCTGGGAATTGAACCCGGGTCCTCTGCAAGAGCAGCCAGTGCTCTTAGCCGCTGAGCCGTCTCTCCAGCCCCTACTTTCTTCAATTGTATTACCTCCCATTTCTTAGCCTCTGATCTTTTTCTGTCTTTGTCAGCTAAGCTTGCATTAATCTTTCTGTTCTGATATGAATTTGAACGGTAAATGTCATTGTGTCTAAGACTTCCCATGTGCCCTATGCATTCTGTTTTGTTTGGGGTTCTTTGAGGCAGGGTCTCACCCTGTAGCCCAGGCTGGCCTTGAACTCAAGCTCTTCCCATCTCAGCCTCCCGAGTGTGCTGGGATTACAGGTGTAATCCACCTGCTGTGTTGTGGATTCTTTATCATTTTGGTCTGTGATGTTACTAATGCTCCCATCATTCCATTGTATGTTTTGTTTTCCAGTCACGTGTGTTCTTAGAAGCTGTTATTTGTTACAAGTTTCTAATTACATCACTACAGGGGCAGAGACAATTTTGGGGTTTGCTGACTCTTGATAATTGATTAAAGCATCTTCAGTGACTTTGTACAGTAAGTTTTAAAAGACTGGGGCTCTGGGGCTGGAGAGATGGCTCAGTGGTTAAGAACACTGGTTGTTCTTGCAGAAGACCCAAGT
>NW_008331486.1:4157391-4160287 GCF_000622305.1 Nannospalax galili | reverse complement strand
TCCACATGGCAGCTAACAACTATCTGTAACTCCAGTCCCAGGGGATCCGACAGCCTCTTCTGACCTCTGGGGGCATTGAATGACATGGGTGCACTTACCTACATGCAGGCAATACATGTATACACATAAAATAAAAATAAAATAAAAAACAAAAAGAAAAGGCACATTCAAAGATGATTAGCCTTAAAAAAAAAAACTGGGCCTCTGTGTTGGGTTGTTATACTTTATTAATCAGGGTGTTCAAATTGTGTGTGTGTGTGTTTGTTCATATTTAATCAACTCTAGTACAATTCTTTACATTTATTTATGTGTGTGTTCATGTGCCATGGAGCACACACATGGAGGTCAGAGGGACAACCTAGGGAGTCAGTTCTCTCCTTTTACCACATGGGTCCTAGGGATCGAACTCAGGTCACTGGGCTTGGTGGCAAGCACCTTTACCCTGTGAGCCATCTCGCTAGCCCTCGACTACAATTCTAAGTGTATTAAGGTCTTCAAGTGCAATTGCTGATGTCTTTTTTTTTTTCTTTTTGGGTCTCTGGAACCTCTAAAGTTCCAAGCTTATGTTTCCACTGCCCCCATAGCTCTTGAATGACACTTTGTGTTTCAGTGTTTCAATTAAGCCCCTGCTCTGTCTGGTCTAGAGTTCCAAGGCCGGCTGCTCAGCTTGTTGTCCTCTTGGTAGACAAGCTCATCTGGTCTCTATTTGCTCCTGTCAACTCTTCCTTCCTTGGAACACAGCTCCACTGGCTGATAACATGTACCTGGATGTGTTAGCTTTTAGTCGCTATGACAAAATACACAAGACAGACACCATGAAGGAGGGAGGGTTTATTTTGGCTCATAATTTCAGAGATTCCAGTCCATGCCATGTGGCCCTGTTGCTCGGGGCCTGTTGCATGATGGAGGAGGTCTGTCTACTTCATGGGAGCCAAGAGACGGGAGGGATGGGGTAGAACTGGAGTTCCATAATCCCCTCAAGGACATGCCAATGATGACCTGTTTCTGCCATTTCCTGAAGGTTCCACCTCCCAACAGTGCCACAGATGGGCAACTAGGCAATTAACACATGGGCATCTGAGGGCTTTGAAGATCCAGGCTACAATGCTGGAAAGTGTTAGAAGCCCAGGCTTTAAGCCTTCATCTGAATTGCAGTTTGAACTCATGTTCAAACTTCTTGGTGCCACCTTCAGAGTCTTGTTTGATCCCTCTGGGTATGGGTCTGGCCCAGGAATTAAAGCTCTCGGGGCACAGTGGTGGCTGAGGTTGAACCCCTCACTCTCCACCTGTGGACAAGGAGGGTGGGGGATGGGCATGCCTTGGGCCATTCAACATGTACAGCCTCTGTCCCCATCAGAGGGCCTATGTCTTCAGAACCTTCTAGACTTCTGCCTCAGCCCTGCTGTTCCCAAAGGCTGCTTTCTGATTACATTTCCCTGCCTTAAGGTGAGAGACAGGGGAGGTGGGAGGAGTTTGGGGTACAGCCTAGCTGACTGACTGGTGCTGTGTTCTGGCCCACACCTGTGAAAGGCCTCACATTGCCACCCAGGGCCAGGTAGGAGAGAAAGGGCAGAGCCAGAAAACTGGCCTGACATCTATCATATGAGCCACCCTATAGCTTTCATCTTGGCCCCCTGATGTCCCCAGCCTCTGGCCCCGAGCCCCCTGTAGGCTTAGGTGGGGTTCATCAATCTCCTTCTGCTTTTCATCTCAGAGCTGGCTGCCAGGAAAAGCAATGCAGCCAAGGCCCGTCAACTCCCATCCCTGCTTGGAGCCAGGCCTGTGTCTGGATGAACCAGTTGAGGCCTGTCTTTCTTTGGGCTACAGCAAGACTTGGCCAGGGAGGCTGGTGTGGGGTGACATGGGATCATCAGCATCTGAGCAGGCCTCCTATCTAGCCACCCACTTCAAGGGACTTAAGCAAAGGGCTTATCAGATGCTGCAACTTTTAGAGGCTGCAATCCAGTGACACATAGGTCCCCGTGTGAGGCTCACCTGGCTGGAGGTGGAGAACCTTTAACTTTGCCTCAGAGAGGGGAAAGGCAGGTCTTGAAGGATGAACAAGAGTTTACCAGACAGAAGGGTAGGGAAATGCATCTTAGGTGGAGGGAACAGAATATGCAAAGGCACTGAGGCACCTGAAAATCTAGGTGGAAGGCTATAGGCAATTCAGCGAGGATGGCGTCAGCAGAGGGGCGTCACATCTAGGAGGAGGGGATGGGGATTCTGAGGGACTCAGACTTTATTCTTTGGGCAAGAGGGAAGTAAGTAGCAAGAGTGGAAGGTCCTTCTGGCTGTCAGCTTCCGGGAAGATGGACAGAAGACAGGACAGTGTGGCTCACCTCTGCTGGAGGCTGTGTTAGCTGTCTGTTGCTATGGTAACATACCTGAGAAAATCCTGCTTTGACTCTCTAGAGGCTTCAATTCATAGTCTCTAGGCTCTACTGCTTTGGGCTGGTGGTGAGGCAGAGCATCATGGTGGAAGGGGTGGCCGAGGAAAGCCGCTCAATTCATGGTGGCCAGGAAGCAGGGAGGAGCAGGGGTAGGATGGAGTGTGGAGGTCGGGGACAAGGTACAGCATGAGAGGCACACCTCCAAGGATCTTGTCCCTTCAACTAGGTCCTACATTCTTCCATTACCCTCCAATAGCTCATCAAATTCTGAGGACTTCAATGGATTAACCCCTACAATGAGATCTGAAAAGCCCATCAACTGACAACTAAGGCTTTATCACTTGGCCTTTCAGGGAACTTTTTAAATCCCAAATTATAACCACACCAGTGTGCTTATGGGTCCCAGCATGCTGCTGTGGGGAGTGTGGAAGGCTGCCAGATACCACCTAGGCAGTGATCGATGAGGCTCATCAGTGAGGATGGGCACCAACCACTCAGTTCTA
>NW_008331486.1:4144788-4157322 GCF_000622305.1 Nannospalax galili | reverse complement strand
CCCCCCCCCCCCCCCCGCCCCAGGACACAGCAGCATCAGGCTTGGGCTCCATGTTCACGTCCTGGCTTGAACCACTCTGCCCACCTTGGCCTAGGCTGGTGGCCATGGATGTAGCTCATAGGCCTTGGGCATTTGGGTATCAGTCTGTCTTCCCAAGTAGTGCCTAAGGCCTCTGCCCTCCATGACCAAGGGCAAAGGAGGGACTCTCTACTCTGTGGCTGGGTGACAAATTGCCCAGGCCCCAGAGAGAGGCCTACATGTCACTCAGCCTCTGCCATGTGCTCAACATCATCCCACTCCCTCCATCTTCCCAGGGGAAAACTGCTGTCACTAAGTGTTCTTAGGGATGAGCTGAAGAGGGCCACAGAGCCAGAACCAGCACCCAGCCTGGATCTTCTCACAGATGTTGGGGTGCTGTGCTCTCCCTCCCTCATGGAACTCTTGACTGCTATGTGGGAAATAAGACCCAAGGGCTAGAGAGTGGAGGCTGCAGGGATGAAGTTGTCGCTAAACTTTGGGGGAGCCCAAGAGAATTGAGTCAAGTCAATGGTCACCTGTTCTGGCTCCTTCCCACCAAGGGTGGCATGGAGATGGTGACAGCCAGGCTGTGATTGGAGCCCTGTGATGTTGAGGTCATGGCTGAGGGGAGCAGCTATGATAATGAAACCTGAACTGGGGGCCCCTCAGGGAAGGATCCCTGCAGGTGTGTCGGCCTGTGGCTGTCTCTCTCGGTTCATGGTGGCATCCTGTGGCAGGGGAGCAGTCAGGACAGGCCCCAAAGCACCTGGAGCTGTGTCCCTGATGCTCTGATAGCCAGACACACCCTGCGGCCACAGACAGGGCTGGGGCAGCAGGGGATGAAAGCGCCTTCTGCATTCCTCACAGGCCTTGTGTTCGCAGCCACAGGATTTCTCCTAGGAGCATCTAAAGGCCACTGCCAAGGGCGTCAGCAGCTTTCCTGACTCCCTTGACAGCCAACCAGCTCTTCTAAAAGGCTGAAAGGCATGCGTAGGGGCCACCTGCTCTTGAAGAGCGCTGGCCAGCAGTAGAGATGGCTTGCAGCCGGGCACTGGGCCTCCTTTGGGGGACACTAGCCTCTGGTGGCTTCAGACACAACAGCAAACTGGGAGAAAGAGGTTAAAACGTTTATTTAACAAATTATATTAAGAATACAACCACACAGTGAAACCTCCCTTTGCCAAGAAGTCACCTTGAATAAATATGCAGGAAAGGAGGCCACTCCATGTCCCAGCACCACACAGTGGCCTGGCAGCTCACAAGCCTTTGAAGGGAGAACAAAGCTGGGCTCCTGGAGGTGATGGTTGCAGCTGCTCAGATGCCTGTGCCCAGAGTAGGTGAAGCAAGCTGGGCTGCTTCGAGGTGCCCAGGCCACCTGGGAGGGGGCCTGGGTACAGCGGGTGTTGGGCCTCCTCCTTGGGCTCTGGGGTCAGATGGACACAAACTAATTTCATGAGCTCGGCTCTGCATGGATTGGTGGCATGTAGCTGTTTGTCAAGACCTTTCTACCCTCCTCCCTGGCTGGCAGTCCCCAAAGGTGGCAGGGGATTGGAGCAGCTGACAGCTAGAATGGGGAGGAGCAGGGCAGGAGGGCTCCTGGCCTGATCCATGCCTAGTGCCCACTGCCATGGTGCGGTGACTTGGTGACAGAATAAGTTCATCACAGGCTTGGACACAAAGGCCAGTCTGAGATGTGTCATAAGATAGAATGGTTGGCCCAGGGGTCTTGGGGTCAGATCTTACCTCTGCCCCAGGCCAGCTTGTGCCTGGGGCAGTACCTCAGGCGCTTCATCTGTGACAGGGAGCAAAGAGCACCCCCTTCTGGGCTTGTTTAGAGGGGAAGGATAGAGAAAATGTGCTTAGGCTGCCCAGCCTGGTGTTAGTGGGGGTGGGATGCTGCTGCTCAGTCCCTCAGGCCCCGTGTCCTCACGCCCTTCTGACAGAGGGGTTGCCAATCAGCCTATATCTTCTCCTGGCAAAATGACCTTGGCCACAGGGTGGCTACACAGCTCTGGCCATCAGGAAGGTAGGGTGGTGCTGACTTATTCTTTCTTCCCTGAGTCTGGGCTGTTGAATCTAAGTAGCACAGGGTGGGCTGCCATCAATTCTTGGACATGGGGCAGGAAACAGGCCTTCTGAAAAATTTGCAGGTGACTTGGAGGAAACCTTCTGTTACCCTGTGTGCCATTTCCAAGGCTGTGAGAAAGGAACTGAATTTTCAGAGTGGGGACAGTGGGGCTGGGGTGCTGTGCTCTGGTTAGTCTTTTTAGGACAGACAGGTATGATGGGCAGGGACAGCAGCTGTAGTGGGACATGCTGGTGGAGGAGGGGGATCTAAGAGAGAGGCTGTTGCTTTTCCTATCTCCCAAAGAATCCTTGTGCTTCCCTTCCCACAGTGGCCATGGGGTGGTGGAGAAAAGCTCTCTCCATAACACAGGACAGGCCACTCAATTCTGGCCTGAGCCACAGCCCCCACCTCCCAGGTTTGGGAGGTACTTCACACTGGGTGGACACTTACACACGACACACACACTACCACCACCTCTCAGAAGATGAGGAACAGGAGGGTTGGGTGCTGACTAGAACCTACCACAGACACCACCTTGACCTTACCACCACCTCTGCTTCATTACCAGAGCTGTGGAGGCTGTGACGTTCACAGTCAAAGTTATTCTTAAACTACGTCCTCCATGCCTCTGAGGTCTCTCCAGCTTGTTGGAGCAGTTTGCCCTCTTCCTGGTGGCCATGAGTCTCTAGGGATGAATCAATGGGCTGCAGCACCATCTTGTCTCCAAGGACCCCTTGTTTGGCCTTCTTGATCACTGGCAGAGGGTCCCTCGTGGTCACATTAGTATTCCAGGGCCTATAGGAGCTGCTGAGAACTCATGTTCTCCATGAAGGGAGGTGTGAGGGTCATCTGGGGTCACCTGGTGGAGATGATTTCACAACTGGGGAGTGGAAAGACGTTGAGGGACAAAGTGTACAAACCAAAATGAAGTGTCCAGGAGAGCCTGGAGCTCTGCCCCCAACTTTCCCATCGTCCCCTCAGACCACTTGAGGTCATTCCCTCTCTGCTGGACCTCAGGTCACACAGGCCATTTGGGGTTAGACCTGCAGCAGTAGACACAGGTCCTGGGCTCCCCAGCTTTTTGTGGCACCATCTGGAGACAGTTCATCAACTCTGTCCTGGTTGAGCACCAGCAAAGTCCCACCAGAGACCCTATGCTGAGCCCATGGGCCTCTGACAGGTAAACTCCCTTTTCCTGTTCTGTGGGAGGTTCTTGGGGCCCATAGGCAAGGGGCTAGTGGTCACCCCCGGATCTTGGGGGAAGTGAGGTGATCATTTCTAACACATATTAACGAAGTACCAAATGGTGAGGCTGATGGAGGAAGGTTGGTCCATGAAAGGGCCTGAGGGTCTGGAGTTGAGGGGCCCATGCAGACAGGTGAGGTATTTTTGGCCCTGCCCAGGCCCATAGCCATCCTGTTGGCTGGCTCTTCCTCTTCAGCTGCCCAGCTGCCTGTGGCCATCTCTGAACTGCACTGGCAAGGTGTGTACGGACTGATGCAGCCGCTGCCCGCAGCCTACCCACACTCCAGCCACCGACCACTCTACACACTCCTGTATTCACAGACCTTCAATGGACAGATGTTAGACAAACTCCAATAGCCAATCATGGCAAAGAAGCCCATCAGGGTGAGGCTCAGTGTCTGGGACAGTAGTGACCACTGTTCTCATGGCAATGCATGGGGGGTTGAAATTGGCACCTCAGATGGACACTTGTGAAGAAGTGTTAGTTCTGACCCAAATTCAGAGGCCTGGGACAGAGGGACTTTTGTTCAAAACAACATGTTTGATCCTGCTAGCAGATGCTGCAGACACAGTGAGGTGGGCTTTGCTGAGTGTACTTGGTGCCCTTGTGCTGAGTCCCTGCAAGGCTTGGTACTGTGTCTTTCAGAATCTGCCCTATGTCAGTAACCAGGTCAGGGCACCAGGCTGAGGAGGGTGGAGTTGTTGCTGGCAGGCGGCTGGCAGGGGAGCCCTTTGCAGGAATTAGAACCCGAGGCCAAGTTCAGCACCCGGGGCCAAGTGCAGCACCCTGGTAGCCAAGTTCACATCCAGGCAGGCACTCGGTCACCTCCACAGAAAGTGAGATATCATCTGTGTGGTCGCTGGATGTCCTGTGTGCGCAATGAGGGAGAGTCCACAGTTGTCTGGAGTGAAGTAGGGTCCCATTTTCTCAGGGTCACTGCAAAACATGGGCCACTTGAACCTGTTGGCCTGGGTCAGAGGTGGTCAGTGTCTCTTGCAGGGGGGTCCTGTGTGAAGTGCCAACTCAGATCTTCCGGGAGAGAGACAACGGCTTTGTGGGATTCCCATAGTGGGTAATGGTCAGTTGAAGGGGAGCCAGTGGGCATCACTGGGCAGCTGGAGCAAGAGTCCAGGCCCTTGGAGGTGACTCTTGGGGTGGGGGTAAAGACGTTTTGCAGGATAAGTGGTCATCACACAGACACGCTAGGAGCCTCTGGTCGCTATAGCACACACAGATTAGTCGCAATTATGAACAACACCCCCAGGGAGGCAGGGGAGTCTCTTCAGGCAAGCCAATGTGACCACTCAGCTGCCCAGAGTGTCTAGATCAGTGGGGAGGGCAGGCAGGATGGGCGGGTGAGGGAGGGAGTGACCCACACCCCAGCCACCCCATCAGTAGTCTGGGCACTGGGCAGGAGGCATCTTCTCCCTCAGAAGGCCATGGGCTCCTCAGGACTGGGGGATCTGCTGGCACCGGGTAGGGCTGGGTGGGAGCCGTGCCGCTGCGCTCTGCTCTGTGCGGAAGCTGTACTCATACTGTGGGAAGAGGAGGGGACAGAAAGGAATGGTCAGGCCAGGGTATAGGTTGAGGTCAGCCATAAAAAGGGCTTCCCTATAGAAAATAGGAGGTCCAAGCAGAGCCACCAACTTTGAACTTGGCCACTCTGGAGAGGACACCCACCAAGCATGCAGCCTGGGAAGGAGGGTGTGGTTAAATCCCAGCAGAAGAAGATACAGACCCCAGCCAGGTGGTGTGGCCCTGTGCTGGACAGCTTCAGTTGTCAACTTGATACACCTGGGTAGAGGGAGCCTCAACTGGGGAATTTCCTCCATTAAACTGGCCTGTGGGCAGTCTGTGAGGAATTTTTTTTTTTTGGATTGTTGAGTGATGTGGGAGGGCCCAGCCACTTATTGTATAAGAAAGCAGGCTAGTAAGCCGCGTTCCTCCATGGCCTGTGCTCCAGCTCCTGCCTCCAGGTTCCTGCCCTGAGCTCCTATCTCTGTCACCATTGTCACAGCAATGGAGAAACAAATTAGAACAGGCCCTATGCCCCTGCATCCAGGCACACTGGTCAAGCAGGGCCCAGCAGCGTTACCATAGGCCCATAGTGAGTTGCTGGCAGCAAGGAAGGCCTCCTGAGAAAGGGGAGCAGCCAAGAGCCAGAGGGCCTGAGGGGCAGTGCATGACTAAGAAGCTGCTCAAGACAGGCCTGTGGTCCTGCACCACAAGGTATAACGTGGTCCTACCTGACAGCATCTGTTGCCAGGAAGGGTGGAGGGAGGGAGGGCTGATGCTGCAGGAGGCCTCAGGCAGATCTCCCCTCTCTGGGTCTAGATGGACTCACCTCTAAGGTGAGGTGTGACCTGCTACTCCCAGGGTGGACCAAGGCCCATCCTTTGCATCAAGCAAGCACTCATTGAGCATCTGGTGGCTATGAGGGTGCCCCTCAGAGAAGCCCCTTAACCCCCTACTTTCTGGCCCTCTTGTGATGATTGTGGACACAGGACACCATCCCGTCCTGCTTTAGTAAGCTAGTGGCCCAAGACAACAGCTCCCAGCAATGGCCAGGACAATACTGCCACCTGGTGGTTGCTTGGGTGTGTGCCTGTCAGTGAACAGCTGCAGATTGGTCCCTCTGTTGCAGGCCTCCTCCAGCACCTGCAGGCCTCACTGTGCTGGGGGAGGAGGGACAAAAATAAGCCCCATGAATCCCACGGCTCAGACGGTGGTGGCAGAGGGGCCCAGGAACCCTCCACACAGCCAAGCAGGGCTGATACCTCTTCAGGTGGCTGCATGGGACCTCAGAGAGAACAAGGGTGCTTTCCCAGAGAGGTGGCACTCCTGCTTCAGCAGGGAAGAGGCCTGTCTGGAGAACACTGGAGAGTTAGAGGGGCAGGCAGGCCTGGCCTGACTGCATGGACTTGAGGGCGAAGGGCCCAGGTGCCATTTCCACTAGAACAATGGCCAGAATGCTCAGGCCATCAGCTCAGAATGAGCAGGTAGAGGGCAGGGAGAGAGCAGGAGTGGTTTGCCCGTGGCTAGGATAGGGTCCCCAGGAGAATGGGGGTGGGGTGGGCTGAGCAGTAGTGCTGAGGCCACAGTGGGGTGTGACAAGAGCACATGGTGAGAAGACAAGAGGCCAGGCCTGTGCCCTTGGGGTGGGGACTGAGGCCCGGGGAGCAGGAAACAGTCCTGGAGAAGCAACGAGGTGGTCTTGTGAGAAATTCGTTACCAAAGCTCCTCACAAAGAGCCCACCAGCCCCAGGCAGATGGGATGTGATTCTGATTGGGAGGAAGGGGGCTGGAGGGGGGCCTGGAGTGTGTATTTCCAAGTGGTTCCCAGGTGACTGGATGTTGGGGTCAATTCTAAGGGCCAGTTTGACCAATTCCATGACCAACATGGCCTAAGAGTGATATGGGAGGGTGCGAAGAGAGGGAAGGGCCGGAGACCATGTATGCTTGAGTAGGGGTGGAGGTAGATTTAGAGGGAAGGAGGGACCAGGGATAGAGAGGGCTGAGGACTAAGATGTAGCAACTCTCACATGAGGGAAGGGGAAGGCTCCAGCCAGGCCTCTCTAGTGTCAGTGTCATGGGCTGGAGCTGCTGGGGCCATCCCTCTGCCCTTTAGGGGGCTCTACTGTGCCAGGATCCCAGGGTAGGAGAGAGCCCAGAGGAGGTAAAGCTTTATTCACTTGCTACTGGCTGGTCAGCTTGGCCACTGAATGTTCCAGCCAGGGTGGGGCCTGGGTAGATGGAGTGGGTCCAGAACAGGGAGCCTAGCTTTCTTGGTGATGGGTGGGGAAGCAGTTGCCTGAGCAGGCAGAGGGGCCTTGTTGGGGGGTCATGCTGCCCATCCGTGTGGCTGGGGGTAGGACAGGGTCTCTGGGAGGGTCAAGAACCAGTCTTCCCTCCTAATTCTTTTCTGTGTGCACCCTGGGGTGGCTGGAGTAGAGTGGGGCAGTCACAAACACACCCTTCCTGCCCTACAGCCTGAGCACGCAAAGATCCCGCCCCCACCCCGGGACTGACACGGCATGAAGATCCCTGGGTCCCCCACCTCTCTCCCTTGAGAGTTTTTCCCTTTTAAGGCTATCTTGGCTGGAGAAAATCACCACCCCCAATCTGTTTTCCCTAATTCCCCAAATGAAATTTCAACATATGTCCCTCGACATAATCCCCCTCAGGCTGTGGATAACCTTCTCACAGACGCTGTCCTCCACCCGGGATTGCTCGTCCCCAAAATGTTTGCCCAAGAGACTAGGGCCGCTTCTGGAAGCCTTTCACTCCCTTGGGCAAACAGAGAGTACCTTTGAAGGTGGATTTGGGCCCGGATCTGTTTACTCAAGACATTAGTCTTCTGCATAAGGGAAACCTGCACTTGAGTACAAACAGCAAATCCTTTTTGAATTAAAAAAATTTTCAATTAAAAAGCATTTGGTTTGTAGAGCCCAGTCCAGCTGAGCAGTGCCAGGCCAGTGCGCCCTCTGGTGGGAACAGCCTGCTATTGCTGCTGTACTGTTGCTAGGGGCCTGCACTGGCTGAGGAAAGAGATGTCACTGTCAGGGGCTCTTGTGGGAGACTTTCTTAGGGCCCCCAGGATCTTGTAACTGACCATCTCAGGCTCAGAGGGACACTGGGGTCAGGTTCTGAGCTAGCCAGTAAAGTATGATCAGCCAAGAGTAAACACCCACCCCTCGATGGGCTGCAGGTGGGAGGTAGGACCAGACAGTCACAGCAAAGGCAGGTTGGCACTGCAGAGGCCCGGAAGGGCATGTCTGGGGGGGCCCTGGCAGGACCACAGAGGCCTGGCCAGGTGAGGACAGCGGAGACTAAAGGACCAAGACTTAAGTCACAGAGGTGGTCCAGTAGAGAGCAGTGGAGGATGGGCTATCACCAGGGCAGAAGGAGGCAGAAGAGGCTGGACCAGGCAACCCAGCGTAGCTATGAATGCTGCTAAAACAAAATTGTAAATTTACTTAAAACATTGCTTTTTTTGGTTTTTCTGGCATTTTTTAAAAAGCTGTTACACTGTTCTTGAGCACAAACTGACTTGAGCACAGTCATTTGTAAATGACTGTGTGGCCCAGAGAAGTCAAAAGGTTGGACATGGTGGCCCACCTGTCTGCTCTCCCAGGCTTCCCTGGGGGCCTACTGGATCATCCCCCACCTCCCAGGTACTGCTACAGCTTGGGCCCAACACCCCTGTCTTCCACTTGTAGATTCTTAGACCTCAGCTCCTTCCCACCCCCTGCTGGGTCCTCGGGAGCCTCTGTTCTAGAAGGTGCCTGTCCCCACTCAGGGGGTTGTGTCCTCCCCCTGGGCCTTGAAGCTGGTTCTAGGCTCACCCCAGGGCAGGGCAGGGCAGGGCAGGGAACCCCTGGGTTCACCCACACCTTCAAACAAGTGAAGGGCAAGCCAAGGGAAGGAGAGGGGAAGGCTTGTGGTCGGTCTGTGTCTTGTGTTGTTCCCCATAGGAGCTCGGGTTCCCTGCTTGGATGATGCTCAGACATGGGCAAAAGTGTGTTATTGGATAAAAGCAGATCCTGGGAGATACTGTTCACATGCAGACTGGGGAAAGCCAGGCCACTAACAGGGCAGGCTGAATGAGGACTGCCACCCTGGGCCTATTCTCTCTCCATGTGACACAGCCAAGCCATCTTCATCAGTCCTCTAGCACCCTGCACATTTCACTTCCAGTTCCGGGTCTAGGACTTCCACAGGGGATGCTGCCATGGAGGGACCGTGTCTACAGGACACCAGCAACCCTGTTCTTGGTCCCTGGGCTCAGGGGGGACCCTTGGGTCCCAAAGCCCTTTTCCTCCAGGACACGATGGGGTGGCAGGGAGCTGGTGAAGTGATTCCAGCTACTGAGTCTGGAGCCCCTTGTCCTGGGTGACATCCTTGCTCAGTATCTTCAGTCATTCCCAGTATGGCTTTGGGGACTCACCACCCCCACCACTGCCATGTGCCGATTCCTTACTGTGTCTACTCCCTGCCTTTCTGAGCTGCACAGTCTCTCTGGAAGACAGTCTCTCCTGTGAGTGTTGAAGCCTAGTTGTCTTTTATAGACTAACTGGAGGGACACATGCTCTGGGAAGTACCCCTTCCCTTGGGCTCCCCAGACCTTTCCATCTGCTCCTCCAGTGTGCAGCAGCCAGGGAGTCACTCCACAGCTCAGTGGAGGTCACGGCCTAGAGCAGATGAGTCAATGAATGAATGAATGAATGAATGAATGTCAGATGGATGCACAGGCAGATGGACAGTTTCATGAAAAGGAGAGAAAGGAGTGAGCACAGAGGCTTAGTTCTTTGGCAGGTCCTTGTGGTATTCAGTCTTGTGTGGTGTTTCATAGAAGCTATGACACTGGAAAGATGGGGGACTGCGTAAAGTGCCAACGCAGATGCAGACTGTCGAAAGACAAGGACCCTCTGTGCACGTGAGGCTGCTCTCATGGAGCATGCTCTCACGGAGAGATGCACACTTCCCAGCCAGGCAGAGGGTCACAGCTGTCTCATGTTGGTGACAGTACTGCTGTCAACAGGGACAAACTATGCAGAAGGTGAAACGTCTCTTGTACCTGTGACTACTAAAAATTGGGAAATAAAAAAATAGGCTGACAGGCTGGAGAGATGGCTCAGTGGTTAGGAGCACTGACTGTTCGTGCAGAGGACCCGGGTTCCGTTCCCAGCACTCACATGGCAGCTAACAACTTTCTATAACTCCCAGTCCCAGGGCATCTGACACCTTCTTGGCCTCCATGGGCATTGCATGCATACTTACATACATGCAGGCAAAACACTCTGACACATAAAATAAAAACGATAAGCTGAGAAGCCACACAAGTCAAGAACAGCAGGAGTAAGCACACTCTGAGGACACCAACCACGGCCAAAACTGGGGCCCTGGAGGGTCGGCACCTGTGGGCACAGCCTGCTGCGGGGGGGAGGGGCAGGAAGGACTCGGGTGGGGGGAGGTGTCTTTGCTTCTGAGTGGACACTACAGCTGAGCCCCAGACATTGAGAAGCATTTCAGAATTCCCTCTTCCAGGTCATTTGTAGAAAATACTGGAAACACTAGCGCCTTCTGGCACACTCCCGGGTGGAGAATGTGAAGCTGGGGCTGTGTAGAAATACTCTGGGGAGGCCCAGAGTCTTGTCTTTAGTGCTCACTTTTTACATCTGTGCCTGGCAACATCTACTAGTTCAGTTTGGGGAGGGGAGGACATTCTTTTAAATGTGCAGGGTCAAAGTTCCAAAAACCTGGACAAAAGGGTGGAAAACCCCTCCAAAAAGGGCTCGTCAAAGACTGGATGTTTTAGAAGAGTAGGCACGTGGTTCATGACTGTGACTGGGACAGGGCTTCTGACTGGCGGGGCCCATCTCTGCTGTAGTTACAATTCTACTGCCCTCTTACATGCTGGATGCCCTTGGCCACCATGGGTTCAGCCTCAGTGGCAGCTGCTCTTATGTGATGCTGCCACCAATAAAACCCAAAAGGCAATGTGGAGGGAAGAACCCTGAGACTCAGACTCGGGGCTGAGGATGTGGCTCACATGGTAGAGTGCCTGCTTAGCATGCATGAAGCCCAGCACCACGTAAACCTGGCATGGCAGTGCATGCCTGCAGTCCCAGCACTTCAGAGGTGAAGGTGGAAGTATCAGCAGTTTAAAGTCCTCCTCAGCCACATTTGGAGGTCAAGGACAGACTGGGCTTTTACTATGTAGCCCCGGCCAGCCTCAGAACTTGCTATGCTGGCCTTGAGCTCACAAAAATCTGCCTGCCTCTGCTTTCAAGTGCTGGGATTAAAGGTGTGTGTCACCATGTCCAGCTTATGGGAACTCTTCAAAGAAAATGCTTCTGTTCCACTGGACAACACACAGAGCCCGGGGTAAGCAGGCAGACCTGTCTTCACGTCCTCCATGTAACATGTCAATGATTTTATTACCTATGGGTTCAATGCAGTTCCAGTAAAAAATGCATGATGAGGCCAGTGAGATGGCTCAGCAGGTAAAGGGGCTCGTCACCAAGCCTGATGACCTGAATTCTATTCCTGGGTCCTACATGGTGGAAGGACAGAATCAAATCATGCAAGCCGTCCTCTGACCTCCATATTCATACCCTAGCACGTACACATGCACACACGATAAGTAAATGTAGTGAAAATAAAGGCTGGAGAAGTGGTACAGAACCGTAATTCCAGCCCTTGGGTGGCAGAGGCAGGTGGATCACAGGCTCAAGACCAATCTGGATTCCACAGTGAGACCCTGATCTCAAAACAAAACACCTCCAAACAATTTTCACAATCTCTTCCTTGATTCTAAAGTTCAGCTGGAAGAGTAATCACACCACTATAATTAGGAAAATTCTGGGAGGAAAAGGTAGGAACTAACCCCATCCTTTCTTAAAGTTTATTACAAAGCAAAGAGCCAGAGTGTGTGGCCAGAATGGAGAAGAGAGCAGAGCACACTTAAGGAAAACTCCATGTCTACAGGCTGCCCATGGAGTGGTATGGTAAAAGTAAAGGTTTAGAAGTCACAGAAGAAAATGATCTGAAGAAACCTGGCTAACACATTAGGAGAAAATAAAACCAGTTCTAGAACTTCCTAATGCATGTCAAATAGCCTAAGTACTTAAGTATTTAATATTTTAATACATTAAAATATAAATGAATAGAAGAAAATGGGGTCAATGTAAGAATGATGTAAAAACAAATCCCAAACATTACAACCTTGCCACAAAAAGTTAAAAATATATGAAGAGCAGGAGACATTAACAAGGGCGAAAGATATTGGTAAAAGTGTGTGCACACATGTGTGCAAGTATTTGAACATAAGGAGAAAAGGTTGCTATCTTTAAAACATGAAATAACATTAAAAATGGGCATGGTGGTGCACACCTTTAATCCCAGCAACCGGGAGGCAGAGGCAGGTGGAGCTCTGTGAGACTGAAGCCAGCCTGGTTTACATATCAAATCAAGGGCGAAAGATATTGGTAAAAGTGTGTGCACACATGTGTGCAAGTATTTGAACATAAGGAGAAAAGGTTGCTATCTTTAAAACATGAAATAACATTAAAAATGGGCATGGTGGTGCACACCTTTAATCCCAGCAACCGGGAGGCAGAGGCAGGTGGAGCTCTGTGAGACTGAAGCCAGCCTGGTTTACATATCAAATTCTAGGCCAGCTGGGGCTAGGAGAACCTGT
>NW_008331486.1:4031558-4144271 GCF_000622305.1 Nannospalax galili | reverse complement strand
AAAAAAAAAAAAAAAAAAAGTTCTGGGGAGATGGCTTGGTGGGTGAAATGCTTGTTGTATGAGCTTAAGGGCCTAAGTTGGGGGAAAGAGAAGGCTCCCAGGGTGGAGGTGGGGGGGCTAGCCAGCCAGTCTAGTAGAAAACAGTAGCTCAAAAAAATAGGGTGGAAAGCTATTTAGGAAGACACCAGATGTTGACCTCTGACAGCCACAGGTATGTGCATGGGCAAGTGCACCTGTACATACATGCATCTCTACACACACACACACACACACACACACACACACACACTATGAAGAAATCTAAGTAATCTGATAGAAAATAACCAAGCCCAGAGCATAAACATGAAAGATTCCCCAGAAAAACACACGGATAACAGCAAATGAGGAAGCCTTCAACTTTAGAAGATATTAATTAAACAAATGCCCAACGTCAAACTGCAGTGACACCTGGCTAAGGCTGGGACGAGGAGAACGCTACCCTTGTGCTCCCTGTGCTCCCTTGGGGGTTTAAATGAGATCATCTCTTTTGGAAGGCAAAATAGTAATATTTCCTCTCCTAAAGAAAGATCCAGGGTGTGTTGTGTGGGCTGACAGCGAGTCACTGAGGACAACTCCAAACTCAATCAACAGGAGGCTAAATAAGTCATGGTGTAATCATAAAAGGGCAGGGTATGTGGCCATTAGAATAAGGCAGAGCTGTAAATGGAGAGACTGGGAAGTGGGAAGCAGGTTATAGAACTGTGGGTACAGGGTGAGCTTGCCTAATGTGTGCAGGATGTGTGTCAGACTGGAGAGCAGGGGGACGTTTGCTTTAGACTGTGTTTCTAGGTTTGCATCTTGTAGATGTGCAATAGTTGTCTGCAGGAAAAACACTATCAAAAGTTGATTCCTGGGCTGGGGAGATGCTGTCGATAAAGTGCCTGCCATCAAATATGAGGAACTGGGTTCAGATCTCCAGTACCTACATAAAAGCCAATGTACCCACAGTGGTGGAGGGGCTGAGAGAGATGGATACCTGGAGTCCACTGGCCAGGCTAACCTAGCTGAACCACTGAGCTCCAGGCTCAGTGAGAGACCCTGTCTCAAATAAGGTGGAGAGGGATGAAGACGCCCTACATTGACCTCAGACCTCCACACACACACGTGTACATAAGTGAACACCACAGGAGCAGACACCCACCCCATACATACACAGACTGCTTCAAATCATAACATGCTGGCAAGGTCTTCTACCAGTCGCTGGAAGAGGGTTAATCCCTGTCTGTGACACAAAATGTGGTTCTCATCTGGGGTCAGCAGAGAATGTGGTGGGGTGGGTCCAAACCCTGTCCCATATTTTAGGAAGACTGACTTCTGCACCTCCGGAAAGGCTAAGGCTACCTGCTCATTCACTAGGTTTCTTTAAAATAAAATTTAAAAAATTAAAAAAGGAAAAAAAAAATGAACCGACAGTCATCACGTACACTTACAGGGCACAATGTGAGGTGCATTATAAAATGGTCATGTCAGCTAACCAACCCCCCCCCCCCACCTCATCAATGCACAATCTCTTGGGGTTTCTTTGGGGCTAGAATGATCTCTTTAAAATTTAGGTGGCAGCTAGGGTTTTGAACCATGTATGGAAGGGGAAACAAGGTTATACTGATCTAATTACCGTTTGCTTAGCAAATGAAGTAGGCACATTTATCTTCCCAAATACTTCACCTTTCTAATTGAAAATAAAGCCATTGAAAGCAGGTAGATCATGCAGACTCTTATGAGAGGGCCACATAATCCTGTTGCAGTTCAAGATTCAACCACTAGATGGTGGAAAGGGATCACAAATTTTGCGCCTGCAACAGCCCAGTCTTAAAATTCTTTAACGTTTATAAGCTCAAGGAAAGCGTTCCAAAAGTAGAATGAACAATTGTGCTGGGATCGGAACATTTTGCTTTTATAAAATTGGGACTCTGCCATTTCATTACAGATGCAAAACTCTTCTGCTGCTCTTTCTCCCGGCAGGATGGCGATCCCCAACCTACCCTAACTTAATTCATTTGCAGAGGCCCAGGCAAAGGGGATGTCCAAAACTTGAATCCGAAAATTCTTTTTACTTCACACTGCTACATGTGTTTTTATTAATTTCACCTCCATGTCCTGAAGTAAATGTTAGGGGAGTCGGCCCCGAGCTAAATAAGCAAGAAGCCCCATTTTTCAACACGCAAACACATAAAGATGTCAGCTCAAACTGTTTACTAATTAACACTTAAAAAGACACAAATTAGATATGCGTGGCTAAGAGCAATTATAATCAAGACGAATTCCTCTAGTCATTTGGGAACTGAAAAAAAAATGCCTAATTGCTGGAACCAATGTTTTAAAAACTGAAATCATGCCAGTTAGCAAATATGTTCATTTAAAGAGCGTCCCACGTGACTCTGCTCCTGAGGATTGAACAAACATGAGAACAAGGATAATATTTAGGGATAAAATTAAAATTTTAAGCTCTCTTAGATTTATAACTTCTTCATTAAATACGTCTGTAAACAGCAGCCCATAAAAACCTGTAGCAATTAAGTGGTTAAATGAACTGCCTCCCTTGTCAATTTTAAGGGAGTGATTAATATTAGATTGTCCCTCTGCTAATGAGACTCTGCCTCATCTTTCAGCTTTCAAGTCCTAGGAAAATGGAGGCTGTCTGCTCTACCAGGAAGCAAGGTAGGTTAATGAGCGCTCCCCTGGCCACAGCCCTGTGCATCTGTGAAGGCTTCTGGGTGAGCTGGGCCGGTGGGAAACTGCAGAGCCTGGAGCTGCTGGTTTCCCAAATGCCCATGCCCTTCCATCACAGGGGCTCCTGCTTCTGATGCAGAAGGCTTGCAGTGTGGGGGATGTACCTTCACGACCCTGCCTCTCAGCCCACAGCCAGGGAATGGAGAGCAGAGAAGATGGAGGGCACCAGGCAGGGATGGTTTTCAAAACAGTGGTTAGAGAGAGTGGGGAGGACCCACCCTGGCTGTGATGGAGAATCCATCAGAAGGAGGAATGGGGCAACCACTTACAAGAGAAATAAAGAGCTTCAGAGACGGGGAATATTTATACACCCATTGTCCCACTCAGGGAAGACGCTTCATCACAGATTGCTGCGGAATTGCAATGCTCTCCATGGAGCCGCCTCTGCTGGGGCAGAGGGAGGACAATGAGGCTTGGTGGGAAGAGCAGCCCCACAGGGCCCACACCATCCTCCTGCAGATCAATGCTATGGGAGCAAGGGGACAAGGCCAGGGCAGGCCAGAAAACCCTCCTGTGGCTCCTTGGTCACTTCTTGTGGTGAGAGGGCACAGCAAAACTTCATTCTCTTGCCCTAGATGACAGGTGCGCTGCTCTGTGCAGCGGATGCATGAGGGTTTTCTGGAGGTGAGCAGACAGGAGGCTGTGCCACATCATTGTGAGCCAGGAAAGTGATAGCCTTTGCATCTGAATTACTTTATTAATCACAGCTTTGTTCATTTTCTACCTCCCACACCTCAGACGCTGCCTGAATGGAGAGGAATTTCATCTTTACACTGACTTCCCCCCTAAAATCTGCTAGATGGCATGCGTACTAACTTTAAAACGCCACCCCCCTCCTGAGTGTCTTCTTGGAACTTGAGGGCTGTGCATGCCACCTGTTGGGGGTGGGGAAACCCTTGGTTTGTGGCAGTGGAGTCATTTCGAGATGCTCTGCCAGCTGTGAGGTGCCCCATGGTGATACCATGCACCGTGTGTGGGTCCAGGGGACCTGTGCTCAGCTTGAGGTGGTGAGACTAAGGGATGTGCCTGGAGTCAAACCTAAGGGCACCTGACCACAGGCATGTAGACTGTGGACCCATGTCCTGCCTGTAACACTATGTCCCCCTCACCATCAGTGCATCCACCAAGAACTCTGTGCACAATTGGGGTTTGAGTGCTGCTGGGCAAGCCGTGCAGTCAGCCGTACACGCTACCCTCTTTGTGCTCGTGGCTGTCCCTGCCTATCAGGATGTGTCATACTCTCCCTTGAACTTGTCAGGCTTCTGGGATTGGAGGTACCACTGCCCACCATGACCAGGGTAACACCTTGTCCCTCCAGCTGTGGTTACTCAGTGCCAGACCTGGTGGGTCCAGGCTGTGGTGGGGACACCAGGGAAGTTGGTGTGTGCCTTTAGGCACTGGCATTCCCTGCTCGTGCTTGGTCCCTGGCATGCTCAGATGACAAGATCAGCAACTCCATGGGTAGACCAGCTCCTGAGGACAACTAGCAGAGATGGGACTTGGAAACTGAGCCCAAGAAAGTCCCCCAGACTGGGTAGGATGGCAGGAAAGTACACCCAGTCTGATGTTAGGTGGACAGACTGATAGGCTGCCTTCGGGAATGGGCATTCTGTTCTAAGCTCTGACCCCCTCAGGAGAGGAGACAATGATACATCCAGTCAGGGCCATGCCTGGACCTTTTGTTTTTACTGGGACCACTTGGTAACAGCTCAGTTGTTGGCAGAGACTTTGGCAGGTCACTAGACGTCAGTCTGGGGTGGATGGATGCCATTTCTGCCCATAGAGGAAGTACTTTCCCAACACCTAGCACAGGGCAGCCCCTGGCTAGACACCCCGCTCCCACTGTGCAGAGGAGCCAAGGGCAGGCCCCTAGGAAGCATGTGGGTTGTTAGTCTGTGCCCCAAACTCAAAGACAGTGATCTGGGCTGGTTCAGATGGCTCAGTTGGTAAAGCCATTTGCAGTCAACCCTGATGACTGGAGTTCTACCCCCAGAAACCAGATGGTATCAGAGAGCCAGCCTCCACACATTGTCAGCTGATGTCCACATGACACGGTGGCACAGCCTTCCCCAAATAAATACATGTAATTTTTTTTGTTTTGTTTTTTAAGGCAGAGTCTCTCCTATAGCCCCAGCTGGCCTGGAACTTGCTACGTAGACCAGGCTGGCCTCACTTTCACAGAGGTCTGCCTGCCTCTGTCTCCTGAATTCTGGGATTAAAGGTGTATATAACCACCTTTTTTTTTTTTTTTTTTTAAAAAGTAGTCATTTTATGGTTGTGAGCCTGAGCCTTTAACGACTGGTCATGGGGCTGGAGAGATGACTCAGCGGTTAAGAACACTGACTATTCTTGCAGAAGACCCAGGTTTGAATCCCAGCACCCACATGGCAGCTAACAACTGTCTGTAACTCCAGTTCCAGGGGATCTGACAGCCTCTTCTGTCCTCTGCGGGCATTGCACAACATGGGTGCACTTACCTACATGCAGGCAATACAGGCATACATGTAAAATAAAATTTTTTTAAAAAGGTAGTTATCTGTCTTGCCCATCCTAGCTTGTTTTTTCGGGGGTAGGGTGGTTTATTGGGAGTAAAATACAACCGTGACAATGAACAAAGCAAATTTCCAAACGGAGATGCTGGGGCCCCTCACCAAGGACAGCAAGGCCTGTTGGGAATGAAGAGAAAAACAAATGTCCTGGCCCAGGGACAGCCTGCAAGCTCTGGGATACCTGGCTTACTCTAGAAGACCCCTTCCTGCTCTTCGGCCTGAGGACGGAAGCCACAGCAGCAGGTGGTCTCCTTGGGTCTCGAAGTCCTAGGAGCAATACTGAGCTCAGGCTAGGAGAGGCAATGCCAGGCATGCTCACATGGAACCCCGAGGTGGTCGCAGGAAGGCACTGTTCACCATGACATGCGGCACATGGATATAGGTGACCTTCAGTCAGTGACAGACCCCAGGCACTCCCACCCATGGTGACCCTTGCTTTGTTTTTACATCCTATTTACTGCTTTCCCTCTCACCCTTTCCCTAATCGTCTTTAAAGCAGCTTTAATGTAATTCACCAGCAACTTGAGGCTGCTGACTGGGGTGGGTGAACACTGCCTTGTGCCCTGACCCATGGAGAGGAGGACAGAGTGATGGTGATGACGGCTGTGCTCCCCACAGTCTCAGCTGAGCCCCGTAAGTACTGGGGTATTTTCGTTACAACCCCAATTTGACAGAAAAAGAAACTGAGGCACAGAAGAGTTGAGATGAGGCCCTCAGTGCTATGTCTTGAAGGGAAGCCACACACACAAGAACACACACTGCAAGAAGATCCTGGCCAGATTCCAGCCCTTGAGGTGGGGGAGAGCCTAGACTGTTAGCGTTGCTCCCACACACCTGGGCCCTAAATGGGACGTCGCCCTACTGTCCCCAGATAGCCACTTTCAAAGGACATAGACCCACAGACTTCCAGCCACAAGGAAAGGACTAGAACTCCATCTTGCTTGGGTAAGTCACTCCGGAGCCTCACTTTCTACTCCTCAAAAAGGGGGAAGGAGGAGGTCACTTGGCCACTCGGAGTGAGAACAAATGAGAATGTCCAGAAATGCCAGGGTTATGCACACAGCAGGTGCTTAAATAGAAGATGCAAGTGTCAGGGCCCACTGGCAAAGGAGGAAGTTTGGCATTGGGGATAACCACCCCCTTTTCTCTAGTACCCAAACCACAGCATCAGTGCATGAAGCATTGTCTATCCACCGCCTGTTGTCAGCGGCCAAGGAGTGCCATCTCAGTTGACAGAGTCTGGTTCTGTTTCTTGTTTTTAGTGATAAAAATAACAGGCCTGAATCTGCTGCCAAATTATATTAAAGCTGCCCTAAAGAAGATGAGGTGGCTCAGCGGTTAAGAGCACTGGCTGCTCTTGCAGAGGACCCGGGTTCAGTTCCCAGCACCCACCTAGTAGCTAATAACCACTTTTAACTCCAGTTCTAGGGGATCCAATGCCCTCTTCAGACCTCCACAGGAACTGCACGACATGGTGCACTTACACACATGCAGGCAATACACTCATACACATAAAATAGTTTTGAAAAGAAGGGGATGTGGGGAGAGTGGAGCAGTAAGGATGTAAAGCACAGCAAGGGTCACCTGTTCACACAGCACTCACCAAGTGTCCCATGACATGGGTTCTCCTGTGCCCCCCACCCCAAAGACAGGGAGGCAACCTGCCTGGGTCAGGCAGTCAGACCAAGGTCACACAGACACTGGAGCTGCCTGTCTTTAGGGTGCCAGGGCCCCGTTTTCCCACTGCAGAAGCAGCCCACCTCAAAGCCTCCCCTAGGTACTCATGAGGCTCTAACCCGTGCAGAGCCCTGCCCTGTGCGTGGCTCCTTGCAAAGGCTGTTCGTAAGCAGGCAGACCTCAAAACTGGCCACAGCTACCTCGATTTTAAGGGCAGATGTGGAAGTCTATACACATCTATATTTCTAACATTGTGGTCAGCCATTTCCCCTGTTGCCAGCCAGCAAACAGAACTGTAGGTGACAATCAGGTTTTTATGATTTACTGAAAATCAAAGACAAAAGGGGAGTTTTTTGTCTTGTTCTTGCTCTGACAGGTTTAGAAATTTGTTGTACTGCATTGATTCAATTTTCCTTGATTCCAGCCATCTTTCAATAATGCAACCTGCTTCTGCTGGTTGGGTACATAAGAGAAAACCCTAAGGATCTGAGGATATTGAAATGGTTCTACCATTTCCATCTTTGAGACAAATGTTTCTCTCCAAGGAGCACTGGCTGCAGCATGTGACTGTGTGACAGCCTCCTCTGCATGGAGGATGCAGATCCTGTGAACAGCGGACAGTCTAGCAGGCTTGGCCTCCTGTGCACCCCACTGTCTCAGGCCTGTTCCCGCCCCCAGCTCTCCTTCCACTCTGATCCTCAATGTCTTTCTAATTTATCAGGAAAATGCCCACATGCCCTAAAACCAGCCTACCAAATGAGGGTCTGGATAACCAAGTGTGAGGGACCTTGGACCCTCCTCTGAGTCATAAAGAAGTCTGGTTAAATCCCCAAGACCCTTCCCACAGCAAATGATCAGACACAGGAGGAAAGGAAGATACCTGTGTCTGTTCTGCTCCTGACACCTCCATGAAGTGGAGACTTTTTTTAAACAGTGGAACCGACCTCATGGCTCTGACTGGGCTTCGAACCTCTGACTTACAGAAGACAAGGTGCTGGTCCACTGCAAGTAACAGGTGTGTTCAAAGTGACTCACTTTTTCTAAGGAATAAGTCCGATTAAAATGGTCTTTTTTTCCTCAGAAGGACTTCTCCCACCAGCCATTCCTGGAACCGACCCTGATGTGTGACAGGGACCCTAGGGGAGTAAGCAATGACCCAGGCCTGGAGAGGTCGTGTACTTACCTCCTTTTCAATTTCTGCCAGAGACTTGATGGTGATTCCCAAG
Source organism: Nannospalax galili (assembly GCF_000622305.1). Classification (NCBI taxonomy): domain Eukaryota; kingdom Metazoa; phylum Chordata; class Mammalia; order Rodentia; family Spalacidae; genus Nannospalax; species Nannospalax galili. Next base: position 4,136,050 of record NW_008331486.1, on the reverse strand, counting down.
AGGTCAAAGGGCTGCATCTGAAAAGACAACCCAAGTCACCCTCTTGGTGGCTGGAGAATGTCCCTTCCACACCTGCTTTTGTGACAATCGTCAAGTTCCTACATCCCTGGTGAACCAGTGTTCCCTCCCACAGGAACTGTGATGCAGCAGTCATTACATGGTCAAGGCAGAAGTCTCCAAGACCATGGAAGGGTGAGCCCCTCGGTGTCACAGGACTACTGCTCCACCGTGATATGTCCACCGCCCCTGGGGGGGTCCTGACCTCCTGGAAGGTGTGCCTATGGCCAATGAGCTCTGCTTGTCTCCTGCTGTTGAATAAGAACACAGGTGAGGGTTATGCTTCCTTGTTGGAGTAGGGGCTAGAGGTGCCTCCACAGAATGGTGGAGGCCTGAGGTGTCCCAGGAATCTGGGGTATCCAGGGAAGGATCAGGGGAATTCCAGACTTCGAAAGTGACAGGAAAAGGAAACAATAGTCCATCAGCTAATGGTTCGCAAGGTCAACAGTGGCGAAAGTGATGACACTGCACATTAATGGGGTCTGCCATTCCACAGGGATAGGGACCTTTCTTGGCAAATGACGACTCTCCAACTGAATGAAAATGCATGAGCCATGAGAATCAGCTGGAGGTCCAGAGAAGCTGGGGCTGAAATGCATGAGCCTCCCTGTCTGTGAGATGAGACCCTGGGCGGAATTCCTTCCAGCAACAAGGAAGAGAGCCCAGACTCTGGTCTAGGCTGGTGGCAGCCTGGATATGAAGGTGGAACCCAGGGCCTTTGTGGCTCTGACCAGCAGCAGCCCTGGAGAAGGTGTGGTGCTAGCAACTACACTGGGCTGCAGGGTTGCCCTGCGTGCCTGGGGCCTGGAGCCTGGCTCTGGATTGTAAACTGGTCTCCTCATGGGCAAGACAGGTTAGTCAACCCTTCTGTGTTGGATAGTTTTAGTGTCAACTTGACACATTTGGGTTGAGGGAGCCTCAACTGGGGAATTTCCTCTATTGGACTGGCCTGTGGCCATGTCTGAGGGGCATCTTCTTGATGAGTGATGTGGGAGGGCCCAGCCCACTGTGGGTGGTGCCACCCCTGGGCAGGTGGGCTTGTGTTGCATAAGAAAGCAGGCTGAGCAGGGACCAGGGGAGCAAGCCAGTAAGCAGCATTCCTCCATGGCCCGTGCTCCAACTCCTGCCTCCAGGTTCCTGCCCCGAGTTCCTACCTTGGGCTCCTGGATGAACTATGACCTGGGAGATGTAAGCTGAATAAACCCTTTCCTCCCCAAGTTGGTAGTGGTCAGCGTGTTTTGTCACAGCAATGAAGAAACAAACTAGGACACCTTCCTTCCTTCCACCCCTCCATCCCTCCCTTTCCTTTTTAGTGTGTGAGTGTGGGTGTACACATGGAGGTCAGGACAACTTTCAGGATTGGTTCTTTCCATCCACCCTGTTGAAGTGGTCTCTCATGTTGTTTCTGCCATCCTCTATATCCCAGGTTACTTGGCCCATGGCTCTCATCTTACTGTAGGGTGCTGGGATCATACAGCATTCAGCTTTCTTATGTGGGTTCTGGGAATTGAACACTGCTGGTCAGGCTTGTGCTGCAAGCTCTTTTACCTGCTGAACCGTCTGGCTGGCCCCTTTACTTTAAAAGCCTGTTAAAAGTGGCATGGGTGGGCCCTTCTGGTTGGACTGCAGGGGATTAAACAGAGAACTGCTTGGAAGGGCTTAGCACTGGACTTGGCCTGCATCCGTGGCCTTGAGTACGTGCTGAGTTGGCAGCAGCACATTCTTGAGGGTGAACTTGGGATGGGGCCACCAAATTAGGCCCTGAGCTCCTGGGGCTGCTCTACCAGTAGCCACAAAACAGTCTGGCTCCGATGGAGCTGCCAGCCTGCATGGCATGAGGATGGGGCTGCTCGCCTGCCCTGCCCAGGATCCAGCAGAGGTCCAGCTGTTGCATCGTTAGGCTCTAACTATTCCACTAAACTTTCCCAACTGGAGCTGGTGAGTGGAGGCAGGTGCCAGCATCTCCATGGCAACGTGGCCAAGTAGAGTCTGAGGAAGTTCCTCAGGCTCCACATGTCATGTCAGGAGCATTTTTCAAGATTAAGCTGCTTACCAGAAGGGTTCAGAGGAGGCCTATTATATTTCACGAAAATGGAAACGACAGAGCAGGTCAGATCGCCAGCCTGGTGGTGGTAAGCTGGGTCTAAGAAAAACACACCGGAGGAGTCTTTAGCTGGTGCCCAGACTTGGGCCCTGGTGTTTAGTAACTCCTCAAGGCAATCATCTTCAGGAAGGATAAAAGCCAGGAACAAGATTACTAACCCAGCATGGGCCAGGCTTACACAGCTGAGGGAGGGCCAGGGCTGTCCTGGGGACCAGGCTGTCTGAGAGGTATCTCTAAGGACCAAGGGTCAAGAGAAGACGCCAGCCCAGCTCGAGGCCCTGACTACGGCAGGTGCCTTTCATGGTCTGGATCCTGCCTGGACTCTGCTCTTGGCTGGCTCAGTCCTTCTCTCACCCAAGTGGACTCGGGGCTCAGCCTGGAGCTTGGTGGCAAACAGACACCACAAGCAGAGGTACGAGGCACTAGGAACCAGAGCATGTAGTGCACACAGAATGAGGAAATTATAGTGGGAATCCAGGGCAGGCTCCGTCACTGTGAAATAAAAACGCTAAAATGACGAGCTGAACTTGGGAAAGACACCCTCCACAGCTGGTGAGACACCCAATTTACCATTGCACGTGGAATGAAAAGGCCCAGCTGTATGAGCGAGCGTTTAACACCTCGCTCTTCTCCACAGGCCTCACTCACTCTTTTCTTCCACTTTGCAAGCACTTGCTAGGTGCAGGCAGAGTAGAAAGGCTCAGAGATGACCAGAATTCATCCCAGCTCTCAGGAACTGGGCCTTCTGCTTTGGGGGTTCAGTCTCCAGGGGATCAGAGGACCCTCAGAAAGAAATAGTTCAATGGGCCCAGGGAATGGAAGGGCGCCAAGAACAGTGCATGTGCACAGGGGCAGAAGAGGAGGGGCTCATGTATAAAACTTACACTTTCTGGAACACAGGAAAACTTCTCTGAAATCATAAAAGGCACGCCATCCATTGCTGCAAAAGAAAGAGGAGGAAGGCACTGAAGACACCATTGATGCTCAGGAACCCAAGCTGTCAGCACACGGAGGACCAATCAGTCCCTGGATGAAGGCAGGTGATGCCCAGCTCAAGTGAATGGGAGCTATGGGGTGGGACCAGGTGACCACAAGCAGATGCCTGGTGGCGCATCCTCTGTGTGCAGGCAGACATGCAGATGGGGCTCAGGGAATAGCATGGTAGGAGCCCCTCCCACCTCACCCAGGAGTCTGGCCTCCACTGTAGGTGGTGGGAGCCACCAAGAGGCCAACGACAGAAGGAAATGATACACAGCTGGGGGGGACAGAGGTGCACCCTGGGAGGAAACTGGCAGTAGCATGTTCATTGTACGTTCTCTGGGCTGAGCCAAGGATCCTCTCCTGGGCAGTGCTGGGCTCCCAGTGAGCTAACCAGTTCTAGAGTCAGGATAACTGGATTTCAGTCCTGGTTGGGACTTCTAGTGAGCATGTGAAGTCATGTGTAAAGGAAGTTTGGCTATGGCTAGAAGGTGTACTGTGGGTCTGCAGTAGAGCACACCCAGGGCCTGGCAGTCATGGCCACCACCACTGATCCTCTGTCCCAGTCCCAGGCTTCAGGGATGACTCAAGGCTTGCCAATGTGATTGATATGGAATGGGTACCCAATGAATGAGGAATCCAGGGGCCTGGAGGGGCAGCTCCTTTCTGTACCCGATCCCCAACAATCTACCACAAGTCCAGGTCACCACTGCCAAAGGCACTTGGAGAAAGTTGCCACCCAGTGTGTCTCCATGAATACTAATATTAGAGAAGGGGACTGCCGGTGTCACGCCTGGTGGAAATCTTGCCAAGGAGGAGAAAGAGGTGTGATGCAGGGCCCTTACATGTGACCCGAGGGCACACAAGTGGGCTGTTCAGATGCTGTCTGGTTTTTGTCTTAGAACAAAGCAAAGTCAGGGCTGAGGCAAGGTCAAATTCAGCCTGCAGATCTGGCCTGCAGCATAGGGACCTGCAGCCTACAGTGAGAGGGACATTTTTTGAGAGATTATAGTTTTAGGAAGAAATGTAGCGAGCAGAACAGAGGCCTCCGAACAGTTTCCTGGGAACTGACGTGCACCTCCCTGTTTCTGAAGTGAAGCCTTCCCTGGCACGAAGCGCCCCAGGGAAGGAGAGCAGCAGAAGTGGAGAGAGGGAAGGAGACACAGGAGAAAAATAGCGTCCTAGCATCTTTGATCAACAAGATGCGCCCAACCTTGCTCATGTCAAATTTGCCCATAATGACTTCAGGAAGGGGCAGACGGCAGTGCTGGCTGGCACTGGACCTCCAGGCCACTCCTGATAATCACATTTCATTAAAAAAATCTACTTGGGTCAGTGAGATGGCTCAGCAGGTAAAGGTGCTTGTTGAACAAGCCTAGCAACCTGAGTTTGATCCCTGGAACCACATAAAGGTAGAAGGAGAGAACGGACTCCATAAAGTTGTCCTCTGGCTTCTACATGTGTGCTGTGACACATGCATACACCTCACCCACACCCTGATATCATATATGCACATACATAGTAACAATAAATGTAAAAACTTAAAATCTAGTATATCAAAGATTATGGTCAGCTGAAAGCACGCAGATTTTAGGAAGGCATCTGACAAAAGTTCTCATGTACATGATACGGATAAACAGCAGAAACAGGTATGGCTCACAGAATCCTTACCTAGTGGGCCTAGGCAATGGAGACTGCTCTGAGTGGGGTCAGGGCACTGTCAGCAACCCAAAAGACTCTTGACTGATGGGGGGCCCGGCAGGACCGCTTGCTAATTGGCTAACAGTGAAATCTGATAAAGGACTCAGAATGTTGATGTGGGCTACACTAGAGGGTCGAGTTCATGAGGTGGGGGTCAACGTAGCATCCTGTAGTTTAGGTCCAGCCACGCAGGATGGAAAAGACGACATGTAAGGGAGAAAGGGGAAAGGGCTTCGAAGGCATCTGTGATCTGATGATGGAGCAAGGAAAGTGCCCTCCAGGCCACAGCCTCACAGCTCGGCTGCAGGACCAGAGCACCACTGGTCTTGGTCTGCTCAAGCCTAAGTTGTGCCTCCAGTGCTGACAGGACATTCTCTCATGATCATTCTCACAGCCTTGAAGACAGGCAGGACAGCAAGGGACCAGAAACTGATACCATGAAGAAAAGGAGAAGCTGACCGGGACTACTGCTCCAAGGAGGGGAGACCCCCGCCACTTTCCTTTACCACCTGTGCTCCTGCCTGACACCAAGAGTTCAGCACTGTGCCTGGCACGTGGAGAGTGCAGACTGGGCCTCTGATGGGCATAAGCCAATGTCTACCAGGAACCCAGAGCCTCGGGGAGAAGGGCTGGTCAGATCAGCCCTGGTTCAGGGGCCTCACTTTCTTCCTGGAAGAGGCACCAAGCAGAGTGAACAGGCAGAGTGCTAATGCTAGTTGGGGTCTGGGTAGGGTCTGCATGCATTGCAGAGTTCAGCTATGGGAGGCTAAGGCCTCTCCTAGCCCTCTCATCTCGGGGGCTGTTCTATATTTGAAACCATCCAGAGATTTGGCAAACATAATCCTTAAAATCGATGGCATGTATTTTCATGTGATTTCCCAAGACTGCTCACAAGTGATCTTCGTCCCACTCTCCTGAGAAGCCTTGTTCTCTTCCTGTCTCCTTCCCTGGCCAGAGCTGGTATGTTTTATGTTTTCCCCTCTACTGTTCTATTCAAGGCCACACACTGTTGATGGACCTGGTGACAGTTGAGAGAAGTCACAGCTCACAGGGCCTCTCTGCCCTGCCAGTCAGCAGGAGTTAGGGCTTCTCTTTCCTGCTTGACCTGTGCATGGCCACAACCCAGAAGCAGGGTTGACGCCTGTCTTCCTTCTTTGGCACCAATGGTGGCCTTTCCAGCACTGGTAACTGGCCCTTTCTTCGGGCCTTGGGGTCCCCAGGGTGACATTATAAAGATTCCCCCAATCCTGGGAGGTAACAGGAATTCTCTCCCAGTCCATTGCAAAAAAGAGAGGAAAGGTTTGAAACCCAAGATTCTTTTCCATGGACTGGGTCATGAACTTGCATCAAATACTCTAACCTTCAGCATTTCCATTTGCAAGTTCTATTCATGGAAGTGAGGCGTGGAGGCGTTCTGGAGTTGGGACAGAGCCAGGGTTTAGAACCACAGCCTGCCCTGCACCTGTGCTGTGGTGGCTATGGTGTGGAAGGGTGGGCTTGGGAGCTCAGAAGTGAATTTTCAATTCCAGCTTAGTACATGGCTGTATGTCCATGGCAGGGCCACACAGCTCTGGGTCCTGCTGTCCTGTCTGTAAAATGGGTCTAATACTTGAGCAGCTCATTCTGAAGGCGTCTGTGCGTTAAAACACAAAATCTGACAACAGAGATGAGGTGCCTGGCATGTGGGGATTGTTGCTGGGTACTGTGGCCCCCAGCCACTCTCTGGGTAGGTGTCCCTTTAGTATCAGCCCACTGGTTTCTTCTTTTTAAAAATTTCTTTAAAAACATGTTTTGTGGCAGTTTTAACAAAATGCTGATCCATGGACTGAGCGATATGGAGCAGATGAAAGCGAGGCTGTGCCGCGGGCTCCGTAGCGCAATTAGCATTCTCCTAAACAAACGAGCTTCAACAGAGCTGTAATTAAGCAGGCCTGTAATTAAGTATATGCCCTTTATCATAACGATCATGCTTAAAAATGGCACGATGCACGGAACTGTGTTATTAATGCTGTAATCCCAGACTGAAGGAGGACATAGAAATCTGCGTGTCAGGCCTGTCACCGCGAGTGTTTGTAAAATACATTAAAGAAAAAAGCTGGCAAACAATGAGCTCATTCAACTGTTCTTTTTACCACCAGGCAGCACAAGTCAAGAGGACCATGCATGCTTACAGAGTCTGCAAGGTTTAAACAAATAAAGCGCAACTCTGCTACTGTACTAGCCCCACCCCATGTTGGAAAGCAGGAAGAGCAGGGAGCCGGTAGTTGTGTTTTGTTTTTCTTTTCTCCAGCTGACCCAAATACCTGTCTTTGCTATTCTTGGGGAAAGAGTGGATTTGCATGCTGCATCTGTTTGGACATAAAATTGGAGTTCTGCTCCCACAGATTGCTGCCATGAATCTGCAGAACTCTGCCTGGAAACAGGATGGGATCTTGGCAATCCCCAGAGCCGGCCTCAGGTCCCTGTCTCAACACATGCCCCATGGCTTTTTCAGGCTCTGCACAAACCGACCAGGTCTGGACTGAGGGTCCCCTCCATCACCCCTGAGTCCCCGTAGGTCAGGACAGCTGACCCCATCCCTCCTAGACATCTGAACAGCGGAAAGGACAGGGAAATGCTCCATTCAATGCTGGGATTTCATGTCAACATGCTTGATAGTCTTAAAACCATGTTATAAAAATGTAAAATTTAAAACAAGACACCATTACCAGAATCTCAGTTGTTACCTGTTTATAGTCACCACGTGGTGTTAAGTGAGTCCAAGTAACTGTACATCCTCGCTGAGATGATGGTGAACTGTGTGGCTTATTAGCAGGCAGTTATTTTCAGACTGAAATTAAATGTGGTTGGAGTAGTGGGAGGTTGTTAATCCTGTGTACCTGCTTGGGGCTCAGAGCAGTAAATAACCAGCATCCCAACTCCTTCCTCTCCCCTCCTCTTCCCTCCCTGTGGCATTCCCAAAGTTCTTTACAGTTTGTGATGGGAAAACTGGCAACAACTCGAGATCTCAAGGCCATTTCTCAAAACTCATTTGCAAACCAAAACATGGAGCCTGTTCTGCCTTCTTGGTGACTTGACTTCGGGGATAATCCGTGGAAGGCATTTGTAGACGCCTCCAGAGCTGTCTGCTCCATGACACTCCAATTGAGTTTACATAAGGCCAACAACTTCCTTTTAGGTCCCCAAAGTAATTTGTTTTGCCATGTTATTCATAAGCCAAAAGGAGTGATTTATCAGCCACAGCCGGAGCCTCACGAAGGAGGCAGCATCGTGGGAAGGAAAAGTACAGGTGCTGGTGTCAGACACACATGCTGTGGCACCAGCTCAGATGCTCGTTAACCATGTGGCTCTGGGTAAGTCATTTAACCCTGAGTCAATCTGTCCCGGGGCAACCATGTCCAGTCTTTTGCAAGATGACATGAATGCACCGAGCACTTGAGATGCAACTTATTTTCATATGCAAAGCAGCAACTCTTTCTTTAGGGAATGTGTTCAGATGAGGTCTCTTAGACCAGCAGTAACTAGGACAAAGGTTGATCTTTCTGAGCCTTTCTATAGAAAAGAATGATAGCTTGGCATGATGGCACTTTAATCTCGGCATTTGGGAGGCAGAAGCAAGCAGATCTCTCTGAGATTGAGGCCATCCTGGTCTACATAGCAAGTCATGGCTACAAGCCCAGACACCGTCTCAAAATATCTATTTATGAAAAAGAAAATCATAATACCCAGGCCATTATGAAGTTTCCATGACACAGAAACATAAAGCCTCTGTACAAAGTAGCTCCTCAAGTGGTTAGGCATTATAGTGATTAATATTACTGCACAGAGGAAGAGGCCCTGCTGTGGTAGGCCTCTCCTGTCTTTCACACAAATTGTTCGTGCAGCCATGTCACATCATCTAACCCCTGTGCCCCAATCCAAAGGCTTCCAGAGGCACTGACACAATGCCTGCCCTGGTATAATTCATAGGGGACCCTAAGTGGCTCTCCCTGGCATCTGTCCTCCCTGGAGTTACAAGTCAAGCTCGAGCCGTAAACAAGGTCCTTGGCAGAGTCTGATTTCAGATGAGTAAGGAGTTAGATGTGAGGGAACCGAGGAAGACAGCAGCAGCATCTTAGAGGTCTTCTGGACGGCCCGATGCCCTTTGTGGTTAAAATATCCTTGACGCTCCAGCTAGGTTATTTGTACATGTTCAGGGCATTTTCCCACATGTGCACTGATGAAGGGTCTGCCCCCTCAAAGGTCTGACATCATTAAAATATCATTTGTATTGTGGTTCTGACCCTGCTCCCCAACCCCATGGGCTTTCTTAGAGGATCACGGGAAGAAATACTCTGAAAGTGAGATCCAGGCCACCATGATCTGGTGGGGGAAATGGGTCACTTTATCCCATGAATAAGACAGTTCATAAATATTCATAAAACTTGAAATTCCACAGCACAGAATGCACTAGGCTGCTTCCAACCTTGGGGCAGCCCACTCCAGTTTTCCTCTGGAATGTTTTACTTTGTTAAATAAACTTCTGCTTAAACTGTCTATGTCTCTTAACTGAATTCTTTCCTTCAAGAGAACCACCCTCCATAACTTGCTTGATGTCCCCTAGAAAAGCATCCCCAAGGGCTGGGAACATAGCTTGGTGATGGAACGCTTCCCTTGGCATGTGTAAGGCCCTGGGTTCCACCCCTTGCTTCATAAACGAAAAACAAATGAACCAAAAAAGCTGCTGTGAGGAAGTCAGAGGTTAACAAAAGGCTTTCACACCACAAATGAACACCTTCCACGTTCTGTTTGGCACAGGCAATCTGAACCTTGCGCACACATAATCATCCCCAGACCCTATCTACACAACATGCTGGGCACTTCCTCTATATCCCCAGTACCCTGGGAAGAATCAGGCCCCATCCCTCAGCTCAGAGCAGCCTGTCCTCTAATGTAGACACCTGGGCACGTGAGGGAGATTTTCTGAAAGCCGTGGGAACGGGAAGAGCAGGGGGCATATCCCGCATCCAGAAGAAACTAGACATGTGCTAGTCAGAACCACACTCCTCACAGGAGAGCCCTTTAATTTTCTCTCTTGATTTGGGGCTAAGACCAATTGCACTTGGCTCGAGGGGTCTCTATGGTCAAGAGGCTTTCAGGTTAGTGGTCACACCTGCTGTCCCAAGGAGCAAACCCAGCAGGAGACAAAGATCTTTGTATGTACAGGATGCAAAGTAGAACCTGAGGGCTGAGGAAGGCAAATTACCCAAGAGCCCCAGGGAGGTGGGCGTGGACTAAAATGACTAGTCACTGTTACTGTACTAGAGGCAAAGCTCAGTGGCCAGTAATAGGCCCCGCTGGCTGACCCTCACACACAGTCACCTGCTTGCAAGGCAGGCACCTCAGGAGGGACAATGGACCTTCCCTTCCTGGGCCTCTTTCCACCTTCTTAAAACCAACACATGTATTTTTAAATTGTATATTTAAAATTTCTCATTCCATGAATCTGTTTTCCAAGGAAATTATTCCCAAAGGACAGCTAAGTTAAAGTGCCCATAGCTCCCAACCCTGGGGTTAATGGTCTGTATAGGCCTTGGAGCCCCAGCCATTTTCTCTGCCTTTACAGGTATGTCTGGTTGTGTAAAGAAATACGCTTTGCATTTTTTTTTTTTTTTTAAGCAAAAGTGGCACGGGGCATAACTGATGTACACTTCAATTTTTGCTTTGCTGTGGAACTTAACCATGTTGGAAAGTATAGCTCTAACTTGGACATAGGAGTAGGGTGCAGAGACCCAAGGGGCTCCTAAGTGACCTTGACTGTCCTCCTAGATGGCTGGAAGGTAAGTCACACAAGAGCTTGTGGGTTAGAGAGATAGCAGTGAGAGTCAACTCCAGGATCTCACCCTTGCTGTGGGGTGAAGATGGACTGGATGAGCGAGGCCACAGGCAGGGTCCAGGAGCCATCCCTCTGAACCTGAGGGCATGGGTGGGTGGTCAGGGTGAGAACTGTGGCAGAGGGAGGGGGCAGGCTGAAGCGTGCACTTGGAGAACTGAGACCTGGGCTGGAGGAGGAATCCAGGGCAAGAGGGGGATGCCAGAGACTGCTTGAGGGTAGGGGAGCCAGCAAGAGGCTGGAGCTTCTATTTGCCTCTGCTTTTGTGTGGGGGGGTTGTGAGATCCCCAACCAAAGAAAACTGGTTCATGCTGGTCAGAACACCATACCAAGAACATGGGACTAGCTGGTAGGGACTGTCTGGATAGAAAAACAGACACTAGGCCAAGTAGAGTGTGTGAGTGAATGAGAGTGTGTCTGTGTGCATAAGTATGAGTTTGTGTGAGTCTGTGTGTATACACGAGTGTGAATTTGTGTGTGTCTGAGTCTGTAGTGAGTGTAAGTCTGTATATGTGTGAGAGTATGTGAGTCTATGTGAATGTCTGTGTATCTCTGTGTGAGAATGTGTACTTGTATGTGAGAATGTGTATATGTATGTGAGTGTATTTGTGAGTGTGTATGAGAGGAAATGTATGTGTGAGCATGTATGCGTATGTGAGCAGGAGGATTTGGGAGTTACAGCATTGTGATAACAGCTGTACAGAGCAGAGAACATGATCTGAAGGAAAACACTGAGTAGAGAGGCTGGTCCAGGACAGAGCCCAGGACAGACCGAGGTCAGGGCCCAGGACAGAGCCCAGGACAGACCCAGATCAGGACCCAGGACAGACCGAGGTCAGGACCCAGGTCAGGGCCCAGGACAGAGAAGCAGAATGCTATGGTAGCATTCAGTACTTCAACTGAAGAGAGGTTGTCAAAAATCATGCTCAGATCAGAACACACTGTGTGATATGAACCAAAATTGGAGGTATCAGTATGAACATGGTTTCAATATGGAGATGGAGGGAGCAGTATGTTCATATATATATGTAACTTTAATACTGACACATGTATATAGGTGTATGCACATGCATCTACATGTACACATATACAAACACACACTTCTCAGCTGAGGGCCTAGAGGCAAGGACAACTTGGGGGCAGTATGTATACCTAAACCTTGGTTTTGGTTTCCCACATCCTGTACTATAATAGCAGCTCTTTAGAGGAGTGACTGATGCTGGACTGGCAGGAAAAGAAAAGCCAGGAGTATCTTCTTGTGTCAGAAATGGAAGACAGCCTCACAGGACTCGGAATATGGCAGAAGGACAGAGCATCGGCTTCACTGAACTCCCACCTGTCAAGTACGGAATGATTTAAGCATACAAGTAGATGGTGATGGAGCCAGGTGTGGTGGAGCATGCCTGCAACCCCAGCATTCAGGAGGCTGAGGCAGGAGGACTGCAAGTTCAACACCAGCCTGGGCTACACAGCCAGACCCTGTCTCAAAAAACTACAAAAGATGATAATGAATGAGAATTCACTGGTCCACGCCAGTGTAAACAGACAAATAAATAAATACACGGGGCTGAGAGAAAGGTCCTCCTTACAACCAAATGCCTGGTCATAAATACTGAAAGAGTGATGAAAGTCAACCCATGTTAAATGTGGGGAAAAGGTGTGTGTGGGGGGACTTGCTGAGGAACAGGCTACTCATGGTGTCCTGAAGCATTTATATTACACACTAATTACACACTAATTATTGAGGGAAAAACAGTAACTTTACAGTGAAAAATTGGACAAACAACTTAGCCAGGGAACCTGAGCTAACCACAATGCTGAGCTGTGCCAACCCCATGGACCTCTGATGTCCTATGCCAAGGAAGACAGTACCACTTCAGTGCTGTCCCTGCCAGAATGCACAACACAAACCTAGTCACCAGGGAACAGCACACAAGTCCAGTTGAAGGATGGCGTACCCAGCACAAGGCTTGAAGGTGCAGAGCCGGACTCTTCACAGGTATCCTCATACACTCTACTCACAGACTCAGGAAAGGTGATGGCATGTCAATCAAATCTGAGATCCCACAGAAGTCAGTGGCATGCACACACAAGGTTATTAAATGTCTACCCCAGGGCTGACATCCCAGATTTAATAGGAATTATCTCAAACACTAGATTTCTTAATTATAAAGTATGTATCTCTGGGGCATCATAGAAAGTGCTCTAAAGTAGATGTAAATAAATTAAACAGTGAAACCCTCTCTTCTTCCCCAACAACTCCCCCGCCCCAGAAAGAGAAAGCCCTGTTGTCAGGATGCAGCTCCTCTGAGGGCACACAGAGGTTGGAAGGCTGCAAAAGAGCCGCAGGGGCCCCCTATCCAAGCATGCGTGTCCCTCTGTAAAGGATCTGCTTCTGCACCCTGAATCAGAGCTTGGCAATGTGACTTTATTGGCTAATGGGACATTAGCCTACGTGGCATCACCTTGAGCAGCAGGGATTGTGGTCCCTCCCTGTGGGATGTTGGGCTGGCTGTGTGAGAAGCCCAGGGTGGCCTCCTAAAGGATGAAGCAAAGGCTAGGGGTCTTCCTATGGTCTCCCCACACCAAGCAGCCTGTCACCTGCCCTACATGTTGCTGGGGCCATTCTTGACCATCCAGCCCAGCCAGGATGACCAGACCAGAACAACCACCACTGTTGACCCATAGAACCCCCAAGCAGTTACAACTGTGGCCTATCTCAAGCCCTCAATCTTGATGGTAATAGAGCAAAGAAACTGACAGAGGGGTTGCATTTTGAGGGTAAATTCAGATTGATTTTTCCAGAAGTTCCTGGGAGCGATATAAGGATTCAGGAGAAGGAGTGACACGAACATCCAATATGTTGGCTGTGACTCTCATCACTACACGAGGATGTACAATGCCTCAGCTTTCTAGATCAGCTGCTAGAAAGCCACATCTCAATGCCCTCCTCACCTCAGCTCCCCCAATCTGGCTCCATGACAGCTGTTGTCCTAAGCTCCTCCAACAGTGCCTAGCACATAACAGGCATCTGCTGTTGAGTAAACACTGGTGAGCAAAGGCCTGGCATTGCAGGCAGTGTGAGGGGCTAATTATCTGAGGCCCCATCTGGGAGCGGAAGCGCTGGTTGGGCCACTGATTGACTCTAGATGCTCATCTGATGAACTTCAAAATATGGCTGTTACTTTCAGCCACTCATACCTGCCTTGCCTAGGATCTGATTTAATGAGTCAGAGGGTGGCTTTGGCATCAGCATTTTTCAAAGCCCCTGGGTAATTCCCATGCAACTAGGCTTGGCTAGACAAGGTCTAAGATCTACCTGTGTCCTGCCCTGGTCTCACAAGGGCAAAAATCATCACAAACAGCAAATACATATTGGTGTCTTGAGTACCTGGATTTAAATTGGCTGATTTCTGAGCTTCCCCTCAAGAAGTGTCTCAAAAAGAGCAGGTCCTTGGCCAGGTAACTCGCCCCCGACCCACAATCTTCTGGAACCAAGGGAAGATGTCTCAGATACTCTAGGCACTGGAGGCAAGTATTGACCCCTCCCTGGAGCACAGGCACCAGGGAGGGTGTATCCAGGGCAGCGACAGACATTCTCACCTAAACTTGACATGGCCTAGGTATTTGGGGGATCAACACCCTGTCTGAAGTCAGGGATAAGTGGCTTGTCAGGCCCAGAGAGTTGCTAAGTAGACTTAAGTCCACTGCATTCCTTCAGATGCTGCATGGGATGGGAACACTTTCCTAGGTGACATCTATTGGAGAAAAGTGAAAGGGACTTACACTCCAGGGCAAGAAGAGATGTTAGGGTCAGGCAGCATCCTGTGGGCTGTCTCCAGGGGACACCCTTCATGGCTACCCCAGTCTACTCTCAAGGGCAGGCCTCATTTTGCCATTTCTCAAAGACTTCAGCTCTTTCCTAAAGCTCCCAGGGTGAGGTAACCCCAACCTCCCCCATGTACTTCAGGTATCCCCACGTATGTAACCCCAACCTCCCCCATGTACTTCAGGTATCCCCATGTATGTAACCCCAACCTCTCCGTGTACTCCAGGTATCCCCATGTATGTAACCCCAACCTCTCCGTGTACTCCAGGTATCCCCATGTATGTAACCCCAACCTCCCCATGTACTCCAGGTATCCCTACATGCAGCTCCTCATCCCTCAGCACTCAAGCCTCCTGATCCTACTCAGCACTTCTGTACTGAGTATGCCAAGTGCCAGTCCCACCTCCAGCAGTGCCGTTCATCAGACTCAGTGGCCTCCACTCTATGCATCTGCCCAATATTCTCACAATGCCGTGAGGCTACCTGCTGCCTCGAGCCTGGGGACCGTCATCCCCAGGACACAGACAATAGGTCCACAGGACAGTCTACTTTGTAATGGGAATCCTCCAGGACTCCACGACAAAGTGACAATCCTGTGTGTGTGTATGCGTGCATGCATGTTCACCTGTGTGTGTAGGCCAGAGGTCAATCTCGGTGTCATTCCTCAGGTGCTATTCTCCTTCCTCCCTTTTTTTTTTTTTTTTTTTTTTTTTAAACAGGGTCTCTCATCCGCCTGAAATTTGCAAGGTAGGCTAAGCTGGGTAGGCAGTCCCCAGGGATCCTCCTGCCTCCACCTACCACTTGGGTTCTGGGGGTTGACCTAAGGTCCTGCTTGTAAGGCAAGCACTTTACTGACTGGGCCATCTCCTCAGCCCCAAGCCCATCTTTGATCCCATGACTCATTTCTATCTTCCCAGGTACCTCAGTAGTAAGAGAGCAGCCTGTGAATTGAACATACTAGAAAGGTCTAGTCTAAATTTTATGAAGACTGAAGAGATCGCCTACGGGCTTAAAAAAAAAAATCCCAAACATGACAATTCTGGCACTGATATTTGCTCTGATGAGTGGAATCATATCCCAGGGTCCTGGGCTCTCCTCTCCTCCTGCCCTAGTTGGAGGGTGAGTGTGACAGACCCCAGGCCTCATCTTCCTGCAGACCCAGCTCATTCCATGAGACCAGGCATGCAGCATGTAAGAAGACCCCACTACAGCAGGTCTGGCTGCAGCCTGAGTGAACTTGTTTCCTGGAGAACTGTGCTGCGTGAGTATGTTGGAGCTAGGTCATCACAATGATAGAGAACAAGACCCATTTAACTGGAGGAAGAAAGTTGTTTCTATGCCTTAGATTCCCCCCACCCCCTTTATGGGAGCTCAAACACTGGGCCGCCAGTTCAGTGCCAAATTCCCAGTGTCCCTCCTCACGGTGTCTGGTTAAGCTGATACCAATGATCATCCCCACAGCGTGGACATGGGAAGATGGGAGACATAAGCACTAACCATGGCTGGGGTGGGGTGCAGGGGAAGGATCGCCACACCCACACAGACGCACGTGTTCTGCTCAAAGTGGTAGGAAGCCACAGCCACCTCTCTACATGGTGCTCTGGCAGGCAAGCTCTCTAGGTCGTGGTGACAGGGGATGAAAGAGCAGCTGGAGGCAGAACTAGGCACTGAAGAGACATCCGCTTTGATCTGCAAATATCCTAGGGTGTGCTGCCGTCTATTGGGGTTGCCGTGTCTGTGAAGTACAAAGCCATGAACTACCCAGGTTTCAGGTTTAATATTTAACCTTTAAAGGGCATCAATTTCACAAGCGCGCGCGCGCGCGCGCACACACACACACACACACACACACACACACACACACACACACACACACACACACACGCCTCTAAATATCAGTGGCTAGTTCACTTTGTAGCTCTTCCAGGGAAAATAGGTGTGCGGTTGCCTCCTGTCTCTGACTGTACCTGTCACACACATCACCTGTCACCTGACAGTAATTTCAAGGGAACACAACGGCCATCCTCCAGTGAACAATTCAGTCAGCCACTCCAGTCGAGGTGCAGGCTCAGCCTTGAGGTTTAATAATAGAGCCTGTGGTATTGCTCTAATTTCTGGAGCTGATGGACTTTCTCAGGCAACACGAGTTGAAATAATGAGCACGGAGATGACAAAGAATTTTAATCCAAGGTTCTTTGAACTTCCAGGATAATAAGCACTTGTTCCTTTCTACAATGGGCATATAAAAGAAAAATCTAAATAATAATTGCTGTAATTATCTTGAAAAATATGCACAGATTAATGGTGATTATGAAAATCTGTGTAATTGTTCTCTGAAGTCATCGCTGATCAAGTGGGATCTTGAAATGACCGCTGCCAGGGAACTTTTGACACTGAACTGCAGGTGGGCACGCAAATGTGTCACTTCGCCTTTCGTAACACGTGACCCTGTGTTTATGAAGTCAGTTTTCATCACTTCCAGTGCCCTGGCCTGCATTTTAACTCTTTATACAGGTGCCCTGAAGAGTCTCTCAAGATACCCTTAATGGAATGTGTGGTGTCTTTGTGGTTCAAAGCCCCAAGTTCAACTTGTTATTTATTCAAATAATTAATTACTCTTGTATCCATTGAGCAGTTTGTCATGACACATTAATGACTTGATAGACTTCCATGAACTGGTGAACACAGAACAGCAGAGCGTTTTTATCGTCATTTAATTTTAAAACGATCCTGGGTGAAATTATCTCGCCGTGAGTGATGGGGACATAAAGAACCGACTCAGCAAAGCCCCTTTTGGATCACTGCTTTATTAATGGTAACATCAGGGGAATGAAAAATGCTAACATTGTCATATTCAGCTTCTGGGTGGAGACAGATGGACGAGGGCTCTGTGTGCTCACTGCCCTGAGTGGGACCCTCTTCCTTAAGCTGCAGCTGCACACCCACCTACCCACCAGGCTGCCTGCTCACACCCGTGGTCCCTTTTCTTTTTTTCTGTCTGTTTATGGCTCTCAACATCTAATACTATGTGTGCTTTTCTCTTTCCTTCTGAACTTAGATTTTCCATGAGTGATATAAAGCGCCCTCACGAAAGCATTCCGCTTTATTGCTTTGAACATTAAACGTTATTGATCCAATAGAAAAACGTTAAAGATATTGCTGTCACCTTTAAATGTGAAATGATATTAGGAGCTGAAAATCGCGGGGTTAGGAGAAAAGATGTTCCCTGAGTCTCTTTCAAGTCTTCAGATGCCCATGATGGGTGGATGATAAAATCCTGTTTCTGTACAGCTCACAGCACAGGTCTGCTTAAGACAGACTTCCTATTTAGCATTTTTCCTCTTTCTCCTGTCTACGGAAAACTGTTCTTCATTGTTTTAATTGAAAACTTGGGACTCTTTGCAAACAACTCCCCAGCAGCGTGACCTAAAGTCAGCAGATATGGCTGGAGAGTCCCACAGAGTCCATGCCAGCCTGTGAAATTGCGAGGCTGCTCTGACAGCTGCAGGGCTGCACACATGGCAGGAATACGGGGTGGGGGGGGGCAGGTGCTGCCGGCCTGCTAGCTGAGGGGGGCACACCTGGTTTGTCTCACAGCCTCCTGTTTCTGCTCTGGTTTGCCATGAACAGTTCTACCAACGGCTTGGATGTCCAGTTCAGGGGCCTGGAGCAGCAGGGACCTGCTCCCATCTGTCACTCTCACCATGGATGCTTATACTCCCCAAGAGGGTAGTGACAAGGCAGCAGATGACCTATGCTAGGTGCTTCCTGTGTACTCGATTTAACCATCAAGAAAGCCCTGTGGAGTATGCATACAGCTACAGATCTATTACTATTACCAGGATAATGTTTAACACCGTCTTACAGAGCACACTCATGTAAAGAACACATTCAGGTAAAGAACACAGAAGTAACCCACCCAGAAACACATGGCTGGCAGAGTGCAAGACTGAGTTTAACCCAAGGAGCTCGAGTTTCTCATGACAGCCTGCCCGGCATCTTCTTCCAACCCAGAGACACCCCCTCTCCGGAGCCCACTCCTCTGTATTTCACCATGCCTAGCATCTGTCCCCCAAATATGATGGGGTTGAAACAGACCCCTTAGGCCCCCCCAAAAGCTGCTTGGTTCCTTCAGTTCCACATTGCTTATAGCAGTAGCCCATTCAGAAAGAGACAGTCCAGCTGGAGGGCAAGTGTAGACTGGTCCATGCAGAGTTCTTGGGCAGACAGCACACGAGAAAACAAGTGGGGGTGCTGGTGGGGTTGTCAGAACCTGAGGGCACAGGCCAAGTCAAGTGGGTGAGGCCAAGCCAGAGGCTGGTGGGCAACTCGTCTATGGATGCCGTGTGACCTGCTTTTATCTATCACTCTCACCATGCAGACTGACAGTGAGGCCGAGTGCTTGTGACATCCAGAAATGTCTAATACAGGTGCAGCAAAGCTGCCTTGTGCAGTGAGTGCACCTGCCTACCCCACCATGGTAAGTGGAGCCTCACCCATTCATGGGTGGTTGGAGTGGAGCCTCAGTATGCAGGAGCACTGTGAGTCGTGCCAGGTTTACAGGCTGTGGATACATAAACTTACCTAGAGGGACCCTTTAGAGAGATAAGCTGGCATTTTTGAGTTACATGAAACTGCAGATGCAGTAGACTGGGAAAAAAGAATTCTACATTCAGAGTCCAAGGAAGGTGTCCCCATGACAGGGAAAATCACTTCTCAAGAAGTTCCTTTTTAGCAAGGTCAGTCCACTCAGGTAGCCAGTCTGATCTGAAGCAGGCACCTCTGGAAAGCAGCCCCATCCTTCCCCAGTGATAGGGATCTAGTGACTCCAGTCCTCAGAGCACCCCTGTGGCAGAGGTGGGGGATCCTGATGAAAGTTCTCAGTCCTGGGTGTGAGTGGACCTGAACCTCTTTAATGCTTTAAAGATGGCATCTTCAAAGCTGGTCCCATGTTCCAGAAGCACACTCCACCCTGAAGTGTGTATGTCAGAAATGCATGGTGCCTGGGATGCTCGTTAAAAATGTAGCCCTCAGCCCTGAACCTCAGAGGCTTTGGCTGGGGGCCTCCAGGTTCAGCTCAGCTAAGTGAGGCCACTGGGATAGGGCCAGGTGTGCCTGGGCCAGGGCTTCTCAGGGGTAGGTCCCTGAAGCCTCTCTGCGTACTACACAGGCCCTGTTATGTGCCAGGGCAGGTCACACCCGATGCCTGGTAAAACCATGGCCTTTGTGCCAGGCACAGTGCTACGCCCTTCCCCCGGCTCACTGCTGGAGAGGAAATAAGATGTGTTTTTATGGTGATAGGAAGCCAGGCTCTCGACACTTCTAAGTAATTTAAGGCAAGATGTTTAGAAATTCTGGTTCCCAAGTACAGCCGGTTCTAATGGACTAATTCTCTTTTTTTGTGTAGCCAGGCCTACGAGTCCCTCAGGTCTAGAACTTTTCAGAACTTTCACAGTCTGAGCCTCTGAAATGCGCAGGATAAAAAGACCCCAGAAAGGCCCCAGCTCTGTGCCTCTGCAGAGGGTTTTCTGAATACCTGGGGTTTCTAGGGTTTATTACTTTCCATGGTAGAAAAATAACCATTAATAAATGCAGACACATTGTGAATGACTTTTCTGGAATCCAGACAGGTTTTGGGTTTTTGTTTTTTTTTCCTCTCTCTCTGCCTAATACGACTTGAACTCTTCATAGTTTAGGAATGTGGTATTTCTGATACTGGATTCTTCAGTTTCATGCTTAAATCCTTCTGTACTAGAAAATCTGCCCTCAAGTTTTTAAAGAGGTTGCTTCATCAGAATGGAGTGTGAAAGGACACATTTGTGTATACTCTCCCAGCTTAGATGTTCCAAGCAGGTGAATCCCTACCACATGGCTTCTAGAGCCCGCAGCAGCCAGAAAGGACAGAGACAGGAGTCTGGGTAGCCACCAGGAAGGCAAGGTCTTTGGAAGTCATGTAGGACCTCATGGGAAACACAGAAGCTGTTGTGGGACTTGGAAACACTTTCTTAATGCCCCAGGGGAGGGAGAACAGGGTATGAATCAAAATGGAGAAAGAAGTCTATCAGGCCCGTCAAAGTCGTAAGAACCTCACTGCACACACCTGGTGCCTTGGAATTCTCGATGGGGTTTCAAGTCCACCAGGATTCACACTGGTCCTCACCTCTGTCCTGGGCCCCAGTGACACTGACCCTCCCTGTCCTAGCTTCACCACGATGACACAGGGCACAGCAAGGTTTATGGGCTTCTCCGCATACTTGGAGGGCAGTAATGGAATTGGTGCTGAGTACGAGTCTCCTGACTGCGACATTACCATTTATTGGGCCAGTGGAAAAACAGTCTCAGCTCAGGGTTGGCAGGAACTTCAGAGCCCAAACTCAAAGCTGCTTCTTGGAGAGGGAGCTCAGGGGCTCTAGGGTGCAGGGATACAGAAAAGTAGCCATTAGCTTTCTGTTCTTTCTTGTGAAATGTCCCCAAACTGTATTTAGACAC
Organism: Nannospalax galili; assembly: GCF_000622305.1. Taxonomy (NCBI): domain Eukaryota; kingdom Metazoa; phylum Chordata; class Mammalia; order Rodentia; family Spalacidae; genus Nannospalax; species Nannospalax galili. The sequence continues at coordinate 4,115,020 of NW_008331486.1, read as the reverse complement.
ACCTTGAAAGCAGCAGGGTTTCTGCTTGTCTGGTTGGTATGAGTTTTGGTGGAGAGGGGCCAGCTTGTGAATGAGTCTCTCAGCTTGACTCCATCTAGGCTGTTGGACAGGCACCGAACTGTGATTTCATTTGTGCCTACAGTGGGGAAAATAGAGGTGGCTCTAAAATGTTATGCCTATAAAATTCAAATGGCCAGGAGACAGAGGTACCGCTCTACCCCATCACTTTTTCTCTTAGAAAAGAGGTGTTTGGTCAAGACACGTTCATAGCCAAAGGGAGTTTCAATTGTACAGGTGGGGCAGGGAGGAGTGTCTGCACACCTAAAGCACAGCTCTTTTAGGAATCTGAGATAACAATTGTGGTAGGATGTTCTGCTGATGGCAATCCGGAAGGTGGAGACATGAAGTAATTTGTCAATTTGCAAAGCTGCACTGGGATTTCTAGGGAAGGGGACCCATGTGACATGCACAGTCAGTGAGTGAGTCTTCCTGACACTCACCTTAGAATTCTAGCCCGGATGGAAGAATGTCATTATTCTCCTGAAAAAGCAATAGCTCTCTCAAATCCAGTTTGTTTCCTCATTTAACAATTTTTTCTATTTATTTACTTTTATGTGTATGAGTCTTTTGTCTGCATGTATATAAATGCATCATGTGCATGCAATGCCCATGGAGGCCAGAAGAGGGTGTCGGAGCCCCAGGAACTGGAGTTACAGAGAGTTGTTAGCTACCACGTGGGTTCTGGGAACCAAACCTGGGTCCTCTGCAAGAGCAGCCAGTGCTCTTAACTGCTGAGCCATCTCTCTAGGCCTTATTTAAAAACAAACCAAAACTGATCCTGGAGCTGAAGCTTGGTTCAGTGGGCTCACTTGAGGCACAACTGTCTGTAATCTGAGTTTGAGTCCCCAGAGGTCATGGAAAAGCAGATGTGTAGCACAAGCATCTGTGATCGAGTGTTCCTACAGGCGGTGAAGACAGAAGAATCCATTCAGTGGGAGGCCGGGTAGCCCGGTAGATGCAGCAGAAAACCAAGAGAGAACGCCTGTCTCAAAACATGGTGGAGAGTGAGGATGCGTACCTGGGGTTGTTGGCTTGTCATCTTACCTCCACACATACTCCATGGCGTGTGCGCGCACGCACGCGCACACACACACACACACATGATTCTGTCAAAGGACCAGGGGCTGGTGCTGGTGATGAGGTGGAATGGGGGGAATCCCAAGGATGTAAGAATAAGGAGGGACTCAGTAGGATGGGGAGACAGCGGGTCTGAGGTGGGGAAAGACAGGACTGTAGTTGGGGCATGCTGGGCACTGACTAATAGAGTGGGTCCATGCAACAGGTAAAGAAGAAAAGAAGATTTGCAAGCACGGGGCTCAAGGGCTCTGATTGTAGAAGCTGCAGGTCCCAGGAGAGTGGCAGTTATATGAGGGACAGGAGCTGTGAGGCTTGTGGAAGGAGACAACAGAGAACACCACATTCTGGGAGGTGGTGCAGGAGAAGCCAGGCTGTACACACAGCCCCCACTGGAAAGTGCTTCAGGACATCCAGAAGTCGAGGAGCTTCTGGCAGAGCCTGCAGCTGGCAGAGCAGTCTCTGACCCTGAAGAGGTTGTGGGAAGAAAGGAACTGCACAGCGAGGGTGTCTTGCAGACCCACGTGGCCTCTGCCTCCAAGTTCATGGTGACATAACAGCAGCTGGTCCTTCTCTCCCTGGCTCTGTAGGAGTCCTGTCCACCCAGCCAGGCTTACAACAACACTCTAAACATTGAGAGACAGGAAGCAGGAAGGGCTTAAGGTAAGGACCCAAAAGAAATGGAGATATTTTTTAAAGGTTAAAACCTCATTAAATTTTTTGTCTTTAGGGTTTATACTGAGTACCGTAATGTATAACTGCCTTAATTCAACACTGTGAACCTAAAAATTTACAGCCAATTTTGAAAGAGATGCATCTTTGCTCTGGAAACTGTTACTATGTCAATGCTGTTGTAACGAAATGCTTCTACTAATTATGTGGTTATTAAATAAATTTAAAAAAATAATAAAATAACCACCACCACCACCAAACAAACTGGTTGCTCTGGCAGAAGACCAGGGTTCCATTCCCAGCACCCACATGGCAGCTAACAACCGTCCATAACTCCAGTTCTAGGGAATCTGACACTTTCTTCTGACCTCCACAGGCATTACATGACATGGGTGCACTTACACACAGGCAATACACTCATACACATAAAATAAAAAAAATCCCTAAAATATAAAAAGCAATTTTTACATGAAGAAGCTTCACAGTTAAAATTATTAACAATGATGTCATCTATAGAAGAATTCATCTTAGTGAAAATTTAAATAACTATAAATGATGTCAGTTTTTACTTACTGAATCACACATTCTAAAAGTTCACCACTGCTTTACTTCTATGCTGCTGCATTTTGTGGGGGAAATATGTGCTAAAGAGGTTTTTTTTTTTTAGACAGGAAAGACCCTGTAGTCCCAGCTGGCCTGGAACTCGCTATGTAGACCAGGCAGTCCTTGATTTTACAGAGATCCACCTGCCTCTGCCTCCCAAGTGCTGGGATTAAAAGTGTGCGCCACGCTGTGCCACATAACACCTGCTAAAGAATCATTTTTAACTGTGAAGATTTAGAATACTTGATGTTTGGGATGATGACTTTCAGACTTTGTACAGTCACCTATGATACAGCATGGAGTATCTGGGGCTCCAAAAGTCATGCAGGAGTTAAAACCAAGGCCCAGATCCTACTGCAAGCTTCCCTTATTCTCTTTTCTTTTTGAGACAAGGTTGAACTCTGTAGTCCAGGCAATTCTCCTACCTCAGCTTCCTGAGTGTTAGGGTTATAGGCCTGAGCCACCATGCCTGGCTTTATCTTCTCTCTTTAAAATTAAACAAACAAATGTTTATGTGTATGTATATCGGTGAGTGTATGCCGTGTGTGGGGGTACCTGTAGAGGCCAGAAGAGGGTGTCGGATCCCTTGGAGCTGGAATTGTTGGCCACCATGTGGGTGCTGGGAACTGAATCTGGGTTCTCTGCAAGAGTTGTCAGCGCTCTTAACCGCTGAGCATCTCTCCTTACCCTCGCTCTTAATGAGACTTTTCCTTTGGTCAAGAGCAGGAGCCTCCTTTTCATTTTCTGGGGCCCCTGTGGCACCCCATTCTGAGGCAGATTTCCAGGGGTGGATGAAGAAATCTGGATATTGCCAGGGCAGGAAAGATTCAGAAAAAAGAAAAAATCCCTTTTGCCTCATTAATTTCTAGCTGAGTTAAAATCACCTCAGAGGTTGAAGGCCAGAGGTGGTGAGGACTCACTACAGGAGTGAGTGCCAGGCACAGGGTGGGGCCTTTGCCTTGCGGGAGGCAGCTGCCAGCAAACACCGAACAGCCAAATCCTCCTCTCGCACGTGTGTAAAACCCTTGGAATTTCACTGGAAAAGCTTTATTTCTAGAGTGATCTTTGAAGTCTGAAGGTCTGGAAGGCTGGGTTGAAGCAGCTGGAAAGACCCAGGGAGGCACTGGGGGTGCAGGGCCAGCTCTGAGCCCCACTTCCCATCCCTGTCCCTGCTCTGTCCTATCAGGGTCAGAGAGCTTCTCCTTTGTCTGGAAGTCAGTCAATCTGGGGACAACACACAGAGCAAGGACCTATGTGGTGTGTGAACCTATGTGGGTGCAGGTGTGCATGTGTGTGTGAGAGAGGAGGTTCTAGGGGGCACCTGGCAGGTGAGTGGAGGCCAAGTGTGTTTGGTCAACACCTGATCTCAGAACAGCAGCTGACAGCAGCCAGGCTCCGCCACAGTTCAAGTGGGCAGAGGGGATACTGCCTGTGACATTTCCAACCTCAGAGGTTAAAATAAAACTCCAAACTTGAGAACAGCACAGGCAACTGTGCCTCCAAGCTTCTGGGGTTCTGTTCTGTCCATGCCAGGCCCCAGCTCATTGCTGCCCCCTGCAGCTTCTGTGGCCTGCCTGGTCCATGCTTGTGACGAGTGCACTGCAGCAGGCCCAGGAGTGCTTGTGGGGAGACAGTATTTTCCTGAGTGCTGACATAAAGAGATGAAGAGACACTCAACAAAACCTACTCCATTCAATGACGGAGTTTCTCTTCCTCACACATGTCACAGTCAACAGAGCACTTTCAATGTCACCTCCTATCTGGTCACCAGGGACAACGTTTTTATCCCATTTCACAAAGATGACCTGATGCTCACTAGAGAGGACCTTGCCTGGGGTGGGGCTGGCTCTTGGGACTGGTGATTTTAGAAGAGAAACCCCACTGTCCTATGGCTCTATGAGCAAGTCACTTGTTCCCATGAAAGGCCTAGACTTCAGCAAGTTCCTGACACGGCTGCACAAGAAAGCTCTGCCAAGTTGCCAAGCATCTCAGTTCCTTACCGCTCGCATGTTAGCAATTACCCTTAAATTCCCTTCCCAAGATTCCAAATTACTTCAGCACCAAGCTCGCCCAAACCCTCAGATCACCCCCGTCACCTGTCAGTGAGATCAAAGGTGTTCTGGCAGCTCATTCTAGGCTGCTGGGACACTTGGCTCACTCGCTAACTGAGAGCGGAGGCTGGGCACCCGCTTTGTTCTTCCCACCCCTGGGACACTTGGACAGCCCACCCACCTGCAGGCCCCATGGCCCAGGCTTGACTGCCTTACACCACAGCACTCTGATGGGAAACACACCTTTCAGCTTCTAGGCCAAGGGGGATGTCCATGTGCACCTGGAACCGACTCAAGCCGAGACAGGGACCGGGTCCTCAGGGCAGGGCTGTGCCTCCTAGCCTTTTATGTCCCAGAATCCAGCAAGAAATGTGGGTAACAGGGCCTCTGGGTTTAATAAGTTAGTGGTTGACAGTCTGCACTGTAACACAGGAACTACACTGGCTCCATTTTTTAATGGGAAACTTATGTGAATGTGCCTGCACATGTGTGCGTACCTACATGTGTTTAAACCTTCGTATATATGTGCCTGCATGTTTATGCACAAAAGCACATGTGTACATACCTGTATGCATGTACACCTTCACACATGCACATGTCTGCAAGGGTGTGCATGCCTGAAATGTATGCACACACCATCACACATGTACATGCCTGCATATGTGTGCATGTGGGTATGTGCTGCATGTGTGTGCAAACCAGCACGGGTGTGCATGCCTGACATGTATACACACCCTCACATGTGTGCATGCCTGTGTGTGCATGCCTCAGTGTACCTGTTTGCATGTATGCCCTTCGCCATGCTTTTCTTTTTCTCCTTTTTTACTCATCTGCAGGAGAGAGGGAGTGGCCTGGGCTGGTCACCCTCCCTCCAGACCTGTGAGCAGGCATATAACACACTGACGTGGAATTTACACAGGCTCTGGGTTGACAGTGTGGAGGGGTCACACAGGTAACAACCTGCTCTTCAGAGTCCACCTGGCTTCCCAGAATTGACTTGTGACTGGGGCTGTACATTCTGAGCCCCTTCAAGGCTAAGTGAGAAGGTTAAGTAGTCTTCCCAGAGGATCTGTAGGCTGGGTCCTCTTGCATGAGGGGTAAGGGAGGCAGGTGCCCCAACTCTCCTACCACATCAAGGTGGAAAACCCACACCACAGCTCCAGGGGGCCTTCCCTCAACGTGCCCCAGACCCTGTCTACTTGGAAGGGCCTTGAGGGATAGATAGTCCTTGGTCAAGTCTCTTGTCCTACTGCTCTTTCACTATAGGTTGGCTCTGGGCAGCTTTGCGGTTTGATCTCTACTCTGGCACCTCTGCAAGGGTGTTTCTACCCTAGGAAGCCTGGCTCTGCTGGGGAAAAGCCGGCTCCTCATCCCAGCTCAGTGCGTAAGGTCAAGCTGTGCATCTAGCCTGCCAGGCTGCCTCCTGCCCCTCTTGCTGCTCTCCCCACCCTGTGGAGACCCCAGTGCAGGAAGGAGAGGAGGGAGGGCCACAGGGGCCAACACCCTGCTTCCATGTCCCCAGTAGGACTGGACGGCACAGGTGGTCTGCACCTGAGGGCCTGTGGGACATCCCTGGGATCCTGGGTGCCATTTGTTCAGTTTATCTTCCTGACTCCAGGCCTGAGCAAGGGTCAGGTACTCTCTGAGTCACCACTACACACTGGTCAGTGGAGCATAGCTGGTAGATGCTGGGCCAGCCCAAGAGCTGTGTGACTTCGGAAATTAGCCAAACTCTCTGGGCCCTAGCCCTGAATGTGAGCACACTGGAATTAATGATACCCTACCTCTTAGTGTTGCTGTGTGATAGCACAGGGGCGGTACTGCACTCAGGGTGTACTGGTACTCTAAACACTAGTATGTGTGGCTATTTTTATAATTCATTTCCAGAATATGAAAGAAAATGGCCATTGTGTACTCTGATGCTTGCCCTGTCCCAGACCAAGCAGATTCCTGAGGGGAGGTCAGGCGTGCGTGCGTGTGCATGCGTAAGTGCATGCATGCGTGCGTGTGTCTGTCTGTGCAGGAGCCACAATGGCTTGACAAATAAGCTGCTGCGAGCTGGGGACCAACAGTCATCTGTGTGACAGAGTTAGCCAGCCCCTGCAGGGACAGCAGCACCTGTCACCTGACCCAAGTCACTGGCCAGAGGGTGGCACAGACTCTACTGCAGAAGCCTCATGGATCGTACTAACTAACGTAACGGCAGAATACAGAGGCTTTCTCCAGGAGGCAATGTCTTGACTGTGTGACCTCGGGAAAGTTACTTAACCTCTCTGGACATCAGTTCCCCATTTGTAAAATGGAAACAACAGATTTTGAGGATTAAGTGCTCACTCATGAAAGTAACTTAGTTTCATAAGCAGACACAAATCACTTGCTTCTCTTTGAAAAGGCCGATCAAGAGGACAGAAGTCAGCCTCAGGACACACAGTTATCCCTGAGCACCCCATGGGGCCCCTGGGTGCTTGCTAGGCCCAGGCCCACCCAGTCTAGGTTCAAAAACATGTGGACACCTGTGGTGGGAGTGGTTACGTTTGCCCAGATTGCAGACTGTCTGGGTGCTGGGCATGGACATCCTTACTCCCATACCCACATAAACGACAGGAGGCCAGGTGGCCATGCCTGCTGATGCAGAGGGAGAAAGGCCTGTGGTGCTTGCACTATGTGATGTTTGGGCTGAGTACCTGCAGCTGGCGAGACATGCCATGACTCAGCTGGGAGCAGGACAGAGGGTGCCTGAGTCCCACAGCTTGTGTGCCACGGGGCCAGTCCTGCAGCACCTGTGAGCATCTGCTGGCAGCCCCAGGCTCTCTGCTAGGTTGTGGCCCATGTGGACTAGGCAGGGCTTCACACTGAAGGCCCAGGGGGACCTCAGTCACTGAGGCTTGAACAGAAGCCAGTGTGTAACCACGGAGTGTGGGTATGTTTCCAAACAAGCAGGCCAAAGACCCTGCACCAGCACAAGAACGTCAGGGGTGGAAACGTCTAGCAATACAACAGCATGGGGCAAAGAGACTCCAGAGGGCTGGACACACAGCCTGTGCTCTGTCTCACTGGGGCTCAGGGAGGAGGAGGTAGCTTGGGCAGGCTGCTGAGATGCTCCTAGAGAGTTCCTGCCCAAGGGGCTGAGGTGGAGGATGCTCAGAGGAGAGGCCTGAGGGGAACAGTCCCTAGGGACAGTGTCCCATCCAGAAAAAGGGGGAACATGCCCAGGCTGGAGGTCACCAGGATGCGGGCAAGGATCAGGAAGGCTGCCTAGGGACAAGGACAGCCAGAGGGAAGATGAGCAGGCTTAGAGTGGAGGGTAGACATGGGGTTCACAGTGGTCTGGGCCTCTGCACAGGGTCCCTCTGGCCAAGGCTATCAAAGAGTCCAAGGTCACAAACACCATCTGGAACCAGAGGGGCAATTCTATCTGGATTCAGAGAAGCCACAGGGGACCTTCCATGGGGGTGAACCTCTGGCCTGAGTCACCCTGCTCAGTGCTGATGCATACAAAGAGACTTTGAAACACCCAAGAATAAGGACCGGAGGTGCTGAAGGTCTGCTGTCCTCAGTACAAAAGGCCGGCCTGGGTTATGGAGAAAAACCCTGTTCTCACTCACTCCTTACCTCTCCCCTCCAACCCCCAAAATATGACAAAACTGATTCAAGAAAAAATGGTCTGAAAAAGTTCAATAATTGTGAATGAAATAAAAATTGTGACCCTCCCCCAAGGCCCCCAGCTCCCTACGTGCTCCCAGGGCTGGTCAGGTAGGGTGGGGGGTGTTCCTTATTCCCAGGTCAGGTAGGTGGGGGTGTTCCTTATTCCCAGCCCCAAAAGACAGGTGTTACAGTATTTTAGAAATATTCTCATTTTTGAAGGAAGCACCCTGACTCTTAAGTCATTCAAAAATAGTATTTTGATAAGCATTAAGCCCAAATCATTTCCATAAATGCTAGAATCCCAATTTAAACAACAGCAGCTCAAATCTGATGTTACATTTAAAGAATAACGCACCATGCTACAGTAAGATTTACTTCACAAGTGTAACAATGTTTCTAAATGCTGCATCGTCAGAATAAAGCGATTTGTCTCAATAAGCTAAAGGAGGAAAAATAGCCTCAATATAGTATTAATGGATTCTTTTTATAGGAAATTCAAATTAGGGCTTGAATTTAAAGGAAGATTCCCAAGAAAGAGAAGACCCTCTCCTCCACATCACAGATCTGTACTGGCCTTGAGGGCAAAACTCTAGAAAGAGCTCTGCTGAAGCCAGGAGCCAGGTGAAAAGGAACGCACAGCTGTCACCACTGCCATTTTCTGCTCTAGAGGAGTCCGAAGGGAGGAAAGGAACGACCATCAAAGACAAGAGAACATCGTCTGTGGTGCAGAGGATGCTGTAGTCTACCAAGAAATCAGAGAAAATCATTCTGGAAGCTACTGGAAACAAGAAGCAGAGAGGTGTTCAGCTACAAAGTAAGCATTCAAAACCAATAGTCAGTCTCTCCCCCGTCTCTCTCTCTCTCTCTCTCTCTCTCTCTCTCTCTCTCTCTCTCTATCTCTCTCGTGTGTGTGTGTGTGTGTGTGTGTGTGTGTGTGTGTGTGTAAAATCATCAGTTAAAACATAATGGGCAAACCATTAGCTAAAACACACTGAGAGAGGGGACACTTGAACACATGGAGACTTCTGGAAGGAAGGAACTTTTTTTTTTTTTTTTTTTGGTCTTTTTGAGACAGGGTCTCCCTGTAGCCCCAGCTGGCCTGGAACTCACTGTGTAGACCAGGCTGGCCTTGAATTCAAAGATCTGCCTCCTGAGTGCTGGGATTAAAGGTGTACAATACCATACCCGGCAGGAACATGTATTTTAAAGGCAACTGTTCTCTCCAAATTAATTTGTGACTTTAATGGTTTTCAGTCAAAAATCTTAAAAATATTTTCTTTAGAATACCAAGTGATTTTAAATTTCAACTGGGTAAAACTGAGCTAGAACTACTAAGAATATTCTGAAAAATCACCATGAACAAGAAGATAGTAAATCAGAGATACTCATTTCTGGGGCTGGAGAGATGGGCCTGGAGAGCTCCAGGGAATCTGATGCCCTCCTCTGGCCAATGCAGGCAGTTGCATTCATGTGCTTGTGCTCGTGTGCATGCGCACGCACGCATGTCATTACATATAATTTTTAAAAATAATACACATTTTCTAATAATTAAAGGTATAACAGCCCCATTAGGATATATATTCAAGTCAATAGAACATATCCCATAAGTTGTGAGAGTCATTTAACACTGCTTTTCAGATGATTTGGTTAAAAAAAAAAAAGATAATCAAGCTGGGTGTGGTGGTACATGACTTTAATCTCAACAGAGGTAGGCAGATCTGTGAGACCAAGGCTAGCCTGGTCTACATAGTGAGTTCTAGGCCAGCTGGGGCTACAGGGAGACCTTGACTCCAAAAAAAAAAAAAAGATGATGACGTCATAAGTAATGCTAATGATGAATGTATCCTTATTTCCCATAATTCAGCAACATAATAGATAGATTTTATATTTAAATGTGAAAAATGACACTATCAGAATTTAACACAGGGAAGCTTTCTTAAAGTTAAAAAAAAAGATTTATTTTTATGTGTTTGAGTGTCTGCCTGCATGCATATGCATATGCACCACATGCATGCAGTACCCACAGAAGCCAGAACAGGGCACTAGATCTCCTGGAACTGGAGTTACAGATGATTATGAGCCACCATGTGGGTGCTGGGACTGAACCCTGGTCCTCTTCAAGAGCAGTCAGTATTCTTAACTGCTGAGCCATCTTCCCAGCCCAAGGGAAGGCTTTCTAAACATGGCAGCAAACATACAAAACATAGAGGAAAACCAAAATCCAAGAACAACATGCAAACTGGAAAAAGCAGTAACAACAGGAGAGCAAGACCACAGCTCACAAGGAGCCCCCACCCAGCAGGCTCGACCGCAGTACTGGGCAGCAAGGGCAGGGTGCATGATCTGCCTCACTAGTTAGCCAGAAACACATACTAACAGGAAGCCACAGCCCTCAGTCTCCGAGAGACAAGGCTTTCAGACAATAACAGTCAGTTGTGAGGGCTTGGGGGTGGGGGGCACCAAACAGACCTCTTTCATATACATCAGTGTAAACTAACTGAACCACTATGATGAGCATCTGCCACAATGGTTACACCTGTTTTACCTATACACTCATCTAAAGGAATGCTCGCCAAAGTGCAGTTGCTGGCACCATAAAACCAGCAATCCCAGGTATAACTCCTGCGAAAGCAACAGGTGTCTAGGAAATCATTACAACAGGAGAGAATACACAATGGTTCATTTCATGCACTTATGATTTAACATGGCACCTTTATGTTTGTTTACATTTCTCTTGACTGCAAATGGTGTCATGCACCATCTGTAAGTGTCTGAGTACATAAGTTTTGAGAAATTGCAACTTCTTATAATAGGCTTGCGTGTCTTTTATGGTAGTCAATGATCAAACAGATGACTATCTGCATATATTTCATGCATTCATGACTTATCTGACATTTCTTAGTTTTCAATAGTTCTAAAGGCTATGGGTTTCATCTGCAGGGGTTTTTCAAATGCATGGCGTGGTGAAGCTTGAACCCTGAACCAGTGCTGTCTGAGAATCAATTTTATCATTCTCGGAAGGCAAGACTCAATGACAAGGAACAAGGTGCATGGTCAGGGTCTCAAGACATACTTAGCCATAAAATGGATCAAACCATCCATCCACACATGTAGTGTGAGAGACTGTCCAAACTGTCAATCAGGGTGACACACAAGGTGTGTATAGCACAATTCCATCTGGAGGACACAAAACAGATTCTGGCTCATGAGGGATTGACCATGGGGTGGGCAGTGGCTGGAAGTGGGTGTGAGTGAACTTTTGGGGGTGATATGTAGGTATATTCTATATCTTGGGATGATGGATACACGCTACATCTTGGGGTGATGGGTACATTCTATATCTTGGGGTTCATAACTTCACATTTCTCAAAATTCACTGAACTGTGCTCATAAAAATGGATTTTTTTGTATGTGAGACTGTACTTCAATAAATCAGATTAAAGAATGCTGGGAATGGACAATGAGGCAGAAATACACTTTTGTGTGTAAATGTCCTGTAAAATGTCAAGAAGGGCATTGTCTAAAATCATTTTCTGAGTAACAAAATTACAAGTGACAATTATTTTTTTTCTATGCTTTTATATATTTTCCAACTTTGTTTTTAATAATGAACATGGTATTTTCATAGTTCAGGAAGGAAATGGTCTGCAACTGATTTTGATTTAATAAACAAACAAAAGAAAAAAATCTATGAATGAACTGTGTGTCAGCAGAACACTTTCATTAGGTTCCTACAGGAGATGAAGGTCAAGCTCATGTTCATTCAGTCAACACCTTGTCCCATCGGCTCTGAGGGAACTTCCGGGGGTACCTGTGTTCAGCACTTATGAAGCAGCTACCTCTTCAAAGGGGGCTCCAAAGGGTGACGGTGAGGAGGGCTACCAGAAGGACACTGGCCCAACAGCTTCATTTGCAGCTAGGAGGACAATCCTAGAGAAAGGAAGCTGTTATCTCAAGTTTGGAAGGTCAAAGTCAGCCCACACTAAAGGACTCAAGTTTAGTGCCTTTAAGCTGGGTTGTCCCCGCGCAGGAGAACACCTGCCTCAATGCTCAGGCTCTGCCTACCTACCCTCCCCAGAAGACTGTCCGTGTGAATATGTACTGTCTCTCACGGCCTCAGGTGTTGAAGGCTTGTCCCCTGCTGGTGGTGCTATTTTGGAGGCGGCAGAACCTTTAGGAGACGGAGCCTAGTTAGAAGACACAGGCAACTGGACACGTGCCTTGAAATGGTGTCTTGTCCCCGTCCCCCTCCAGTCTTCCTCTTCACTTCCTGGCCGCTGTGCGGTAAAGAGCCTCCTGTTCTCCAGGCTCCTGCTGTTGTTTTGCCTCATCCCAGGCCACAGTACTAGAGCCAGCCAGCTAGGGAAACCAAATACATCCTTCCACCTTTAAAACTGTCTCAGGTATCTGATGGAAAGGCTAACACAGCCCTGGCTTCTGAAAATTAAAGTGGACAGAGGGGAGAGCTGCAGATCCCACCAAGGCTCCCAGCCCAGACAACGTGGCTCATGGCCTAGATTCAGTCTTTCCACAGTATAGTAATTGACTTGGTATTTTTCTCTAGCTCTGAAACTCAGGTTTTAAACTCTCATGGGTAGTTCTACCATTCCCAAATATGTGCTCCCACTCCCCTAAAGAGTTGGACTGTCCTCACTCACTGCCTAGTAAAGGACAGGACTCTTGCCCCACTGCCCCTGGCTGGGCTTGAGGCCCTCACCATGTCTCACAAGAAGCTCTAGGATTCAATGGCTATTTCTTCCAGGTTCCTGCTATACAAACACACTGTGGCTATGAGCTACTCTGTCAGCTTGAGTCCCAGAATGAGAAGACACATGAAGTAGAGTCTCCATCAACCCATGGCCACAAACTTGCAATCTGAGTGCCATACAAATGGGGCCATGGTAAGCCATTTGAGCTGGGGGTACTATTTGTTACTGCAGCACACTCCAGCAAAGACTGATCAATATACCAATTTTAATACACTCGTACACATAAAATAAAAATAATAAATAAAATTATTTTAAAAAATTTTAATCTTCTGAAGACAATATCTGTATCTCTATTAAGGATGAAGTAAATGACTTTAAAGGTCATCTGTATCTACTCTAAAATCATGTCCTCATGGACATCTTTGGGCAACAACCAGAGGGAGGAAGGAGAGGAAGAACAGGGAAAATAGAAACAGAAGAACCAGCTCTGAAGAGAGATACGTTCAGGGCCAAGAAGGCAAAATGAAAAAGGTCTAAGTTCTACTCCAGACCGGGAGCTGTGTTGTCAGCCTCCCAAAGTACTGTGCTTGTGTACGTGCTACAGCCTTTAGTGCACATCGGGACTGGGTGCCATGTGTGGACAAGAAAGGTACTTATCACCATCCCTGGAACTCACACAGTAGGAGAAAACTGGCTCCTACAAGTTGTCCTCTGCACCCCTTGCCACACACACACAGCCCCCTCCCACAAAAAAATGTTAAAGTTTTTAAAAATGTGTCTTGTTAACAAAGTAGGTAGCCTGTCAGTCTTACAAAATGTGCCTATCGGTTCTAAGAAAATCCTAAACCCAGAATTGCTGAAATGTGTAGGTAAAGTGCTTCCAAAGATCAAGGGTCACTGGGGGACATGGAGAACTCCAAGTCAGGGAGCTAGACCCCTGAGCAGGGGGCTTCATTATTAAACTGCCCAGCTATTAATTCTCGTTAAAGCAAAATCCATTGGACCACCCAGATACAAAAGGTCCTTGCTGACTCTACCCCTAATTTAGATGTTTAGCACAACAGGTTCCATTCAGCGATCTAGAACTTTCAGTCTGGCTACATCATGCTCTAACCATTAATGGCCCACTTGTTTGGCTCAGGTAAATCACATTTGCATATGCAAATCATTTCTAAATATTCTGTACTATTAATGCTATCACTAATTACATAATAATAGTTACCAATTTCCACATGGATCAAACTTACGGTTTTGTAGCTATTAGGGAAATTGTGCTTTGTAATTAAGATAATCCTCATTTCCAGATGCTAATTAACTATATAATAATTAGCCTCATTCACTAATGTAAATGAAGGACTTTCATCTTTATTGATAAAGGAGTTGCCTCTTATTGGTTAAGGAGTGGTCTCCTTAGAAATCTTGCAGTGAAATGCTTTTCCCTCTAAAGGTTAAAAGGTAAACCCATTTTTATCAGCCTCGTTTGTGAATGCAAATGAGGCCTGATTAATCAAGTCAAAGATAGATGTGCTGGTCTTATTTCAGGACAGAATGTATTGCTGACTGAGTTCATCTCTTTCCCCTTCAAACACACAAATAAACAGAAGTCTTCCACGGCCACACTGCTGCGCCTGCGCCTTTGTTCCCTCTTCAGGCAACAGGACGGATCTGAAAACAGCCTTGTCTTAATGTTCTGGCGACAATGGGAGAGGAGAATTTTGTGAGTAAACACCCAGGAAAAAGGGAAAGCCATGTTTGCCTGGATTATTAAGTTTTCTGTGCTCCAAACACAATACAAACGGGCACCTCCCATCGTGACTAATGAGGGCTGCCTGGGCGCGAACAGAAGGGCTGACAGCCAGCGAGGCCTCGTTGGCAGGCCCCAGCCCGGGCCTCACCGCATTCATCATCCGCTAAACCAATCCACCAATTCCACACCACCATTTGTCATTAATTATGCTAATCAGCACACCATTACTCTCTGATGACACTGTAGCTGTTATTAGCTAGTTATGGCTTTTCAAAAGCACAACTTATTGTGCATGCACGGGCTGTGCCTGCATTAGCCTACAGGGAAGAAACGTCCAATTATGAAAAGAAGAAATTTGCTATTATCTTCTTATAACAAACCAATTTAGTAATTAGAAAAGTCTCTGAACTCATAGGTTCTCCCCCCCATTCCCTTAAAAAATAATTGAAACAAAAAAACTGCGTTTTTCAATAATTCTCTGAAAGAATGGAAAATCCAACAGATTTTTTTTTTTTCCTCACATTTAAAAGTGGGGCCTGGAAAGCACCACGCATGTGCATCAGGGACACACTGGGGTCTCAAGAGGGGCACCTCCTGCTCCGCCTCTGAATTAGGACTACTTTATTATGTACATTTCAGCCATGCCCAACGTCTGAAAGCTAGACGCACACCCACGTGACCTTTCGCAGCCGCTCATGGCGGATGAGGCTGTTACACGAGGATGGCAGACTGTGCATCCCTCACCTGACAGATGCTCCGTCAACAAGGATGGCCATGGCCTCTTTAACCCTCATCTGCCCTGTGCCTCTGAGGCCAGTGGCCATGTGTCTCAAATGACCTTGGAGAGGAAAGGTTTGGCCCAGTTTGTATATGTGTGTCTTGCACATTGTTTGGAGGAGCAAAGGGACTGTGTTCAGCTGGAGGAAGAGCGACATCACTGTGGCCAGTAGCCACAGCAAGACAAGGCAGACCCTGTCCAAAATGCCAGACCTTGCTCACACTGACCCCAGGTGTCAGGGGGACCAAGCTGCGGGCACTTGTCCAAAGCAGGCACATATTCCAAGTTGTGGTGCTCGAGCTGGGAGTCTTTACCACTAGTTTGAGAAGCTTCAGCTGGATTAAGAGCTCATTAATATCATCAGAGTAAATGGGCCTATTAAAACATCTTTAAGCAATATCTGAACATAAATCTCCCTAAACTATATTTAATGACTGTACTTAAGATACATTATATGCAAGTCTTAATGAGACATTAGATAGCATTTTGAAGATTAAAATTAGAGAATCCATATAAAGTCTGTCCACTTAATGTAGCCTTAAGCTATCCTGATGAAGGCATTACTACCAAATTATTACTGCATTAGAACAAATATTTTTAATCATGTCTGATTTATGCATTCCCCTTTTTGCATAACTTTCATTTAAAAATGCATTTGGAGTTTATAAGAGTGTATGTGAAAGATTTCAAGTTTTTGGAAAGAGAATTTTGTTGTTGCCATGGAACTGCTTGGGCTCAGAATCACCCTTCAACATGCGGCTTAATGGGCCAATTCTGGGTCTATAGGTAGCACATATATTTTACCTTAAACTTCCTTCAGACTAGACAGGAAGTAGAATTTAAGCAGACATACTCTGAAGAGCAGAATCAGTAAAACGGACATGGTATGAAGCAGGTGGCACAGGCAGCAGGAACATGCGAGCGCCCAGCACTCTATTCTCCAAGTGCTGCTCCCAGCCTGTGCTGGTGTTCCACTCTGGCAGACCCAGACGGACACTGTGCTGCAGGACCTGTGACCTTCTGTTTGCCTTTGGTTCCCCAGAGCCTGCGGAGGCGTCAACGAAGTCCCTTTTCAGCACCCTCATGCGAAGAGCAATTGGTGTGGTTAGTGGAAGAAGGATATTAAAAGAAAAAAGCTGAGCTTCCCTGGGGCTGAAGGGATTTAGGCTCCTTAAACAGATCCAAATCCTCTTCAAGTCTGTTCAAACAGGAAGGCGTTCTCTAGGACTGCACAGTGGCTGAGGTGCTGGCTGCACAGGGATCTATCTGTGAGTCTCTGTATAGAGGGCTCTGCGGGGGTCTCTTTTGAAGACAAGTCAAACTTCAGATTACCTCCTGTGTTTAAAATGCCACACATCCTAATGTTTTTTTTCCCCCCATTGCTGGGGATGGATCCCAGGGCCTTAGACATGCTAGGCAACTGCTCAGCCACCAAGCCACACCCCCCGGCCCCAAACAAATGAGATTTTTAATGGGGAAAAACTGCCCACACCCACCAGGACGCTGCTCCCTGAGGAGGACGTGCTCGCAAGGCAGCCACCCACACGACCAGAGTCAAGGCAGGGACCTCAGGCCCTTCCAGGCTGAGTCGGTGGAGTGTCTCAGATCCTGCTGGTAGCCAACCTGAAGATGGAGACACTCTGAGGAGCTGCCAGGACCAGCTCACATGAATGTCACCAGGAGCAAGAATGACAGGGACTTAGACCTGACACCAGCTCAGGTGCCTGGCCATAACTGACACCTTGGAAGAGGTTAGAGATGAATCACTGGTGACGCTTTTTTTTCCTTCCTGATAGCTTGTACCAAAGTGTGACCACCTTTTATGCACGCTATTCAATTATGAAAGGCTTCTGGGATTATGTAAATCAAGAAGCTAACCCAAGACACCTCTCTTAATAGAATGAGATTATGCAGGGTTTCTCTCCATCCTTCAAAAGAAGAAAGTAACACAATTCAAACACAGTGGTCATTAAAAGCAGACTCCTCCCTCTGCATGTTAAAATCGGTAGCAGCAAGCCGATTTCTACTTGTTTCATCCAGATATCCTCTCCCCAAAAGGAACTACACTTCATAATACAATTCTGCGTTTTTTAGCGGCACGAATGAGGCATTCTTCATAAATAACAGCTCTGCTCCGTGTACAGAGCTCCTTTTTATTAGGGACACAGTAATGAACAATGAGCAATGTGTTCTATTATTCTTTGTCAAATCACAAAATGCTACATTAGAATAACTGTGCTGGTCAATGTAATATAGTAGATTAAATTCAACTTCTGTGCAAAAACCACTGTAAAACAGCATGATAAGAAGGCTATAAAAAATTTAATTTTACTCTAAACTCCATCACAAAAAAAATGGTGTGAAAAGTAATTTTGCATAATCAGTACACGCCATCTGGAACAATTAACCGATTTCTATAGAAGTATGAGGATCAGTCATATCTGCTTATTAAAGATCAGAAATTATACAAGTAATAAATCCTTGAAAAAACTAAGCGTACTCCCGCCTGTCAATGCTATTTTAACTTCAAATACTGAAGAACGCCTGATAAGGCTGAAAAGAAGAGATTAATATATGCAAATTACATCCAGCATTTAAAATCCCCACAACTGTCTCCGGTTTCTGTCCCTTATTGCCGCCTTTATGTTTTATTCATACACCAACTCACCTGTCACTTCATAAGCTATAATATTATGGGGGTATTATTAAACAGCATAAAGCCGCGCTTTAATTGGAAAGCTTCATTGCATTTTCCAATTATTTGGAGTAAATTAAAAGCAGATGCACATAGTTTAATAAGGAGTCTAATATCAGTTCCGGGAAATCAAAATTCATTGTCATTACTATGCTGTGATAGTTTTGCAAACTGTACTCAATTTCAGAGGTTTTCAAAAGAAAATCTGTCTATGCAATCTGTTAATTGTCATTCGGTTAATAACTGTTTAAATATCCAAACTACACGGCAGCTTCCTATTAAAAAATTAACTATAGGGTTTCTGCAAACAAACAGAGTGAAGGGCTCCTGGGCTGGGCTGGGCTTGGCTGGGCTGGGCCGGACTCTGATGCCAGGCAGTGCACCTTAAGACAATGAATGGGCTGGCTGGGCTCTGAGACAGCAGCTTAGCCCACGATGGAGGACAAAGAAGAGCGACTTTGTACTTCTGTGAGCTCTGGGGTTACAGTCCTCACAGACAGCTCTCTGTGGAAAAGGGCAGAAGCCGTGTTATAAATTGTGCTTTCAGAGGTCTGCACCGCTCAGCAAAAAATTAGCCTCCTAAGTTTTAATTGGTCCATCTAAAATAAATCCTTTTAATGAGCGAATTAACTGATTCAGGACACAAACATGGAAAAATCAAAGAAAGCAAATGTCGTGAGCAATTTGTTCTTTAAAAATTGACCCCAAAGGGCCATTCCCTGACTAGTTCATGGCCTCTGAGTGGAGTGATCGGGCTTTCTGGCACCAGCCAGCCCTGGTACCCTCAACTGGACCAGATGGATGGCTGAATGCTAAACATCCAGGAGGATCCGAAGGGCGGGATCTTAAAGGTTACTCTCGGTGAGGAATCCTGCTGGGGAATGTAGTCCACAGCTACAAGTTGCAAACACACAAATACTTGTAGCGAACGCATGTACAAATGGAGAGTCATAGTGCACTCCAACTGTGGTGGGTAACCTTTTCATTTTCATACTAAGTGACAGACTTTTTCAAATCCTAGGTGTGTAAATTATAATAGGACAAGCAGTAATTGACTTTTAAACTCCACCCACCACAAGGGCTACAATTAATCTGTTTTTAGCATAAGAATTGCTGCTCTGCAAAGTTCATAACTTGTAGGCTCTTTTCCCCAATCCAATTAAAACCCGAGTCTTCGGAGAAGGGAACAGGGCAGAATTTCACAGAGGCTCTCATTCGAAAGGTGTGGCCAACATCCAATCTGGCAAGGCCAGGCCCCTCCAGGCCAGAAAGGACATGAGATTTCTGCCCAACAGCCAAAAACTGTGCTCAGAGATGAAGATAAAAGCAATTCTTGTGCAGTGATCCAAAAAATAGCATCTCTTTTCCCCCCCAAAATTACTTGTTTTAATAAAGTAGACACACTGTGCCAACTCAACCATTTAATTATCTGCAAAAAATGATGAATCAAAACAAATTTTTTGCAACAAAAAATGACTAACCTCTGATTAAAATGTCTGTCCTCATTAAATCGAAATAAAAGGTATACTATCTTTAAAAAAAAAAAAAAGTAGCCTGAAGAAATGAGCCATCTCGGTGTCCATAGCCCGTAACCTGTTAACAGCAGCCGTGACTTCAGGCCAGCCTGGATGTCGGAGAAAGTTGCTGAATCTCCTCTCTCAAACTGAGAGGGGAGGACATGGGAAAGGCCTGCATGTGTCCTTTTATAATTATAAGTATTAGTTGCTAAGGATCCAGGGAGCAACATGGATAGTCAGGAAAAAGCCAGAAGCCGAAGAAAACAGACTGAGGAAGAAATCACACTTAGAGGGTTAAACATGAACAGGGTCCTGTCTCAGAGATGATGATCCGTCATCAGAGATGATGCAGGGAAAAGAAGGGAAACTGAGGCTGAGTGAAACCGTGAGACCATTTTTTAAATGTGTTCTACTGAGAAAACTGACATCTCAAGCAATCAGTGATGCTTAGGAAGCTGGGTGGGTTTGCCCTTCATGACACCAGATGGTTTCCTAAGCTGTGCAGGGTCCTGCAGGTGACTTCCCTCTTGACAGCTGCCTGAGCCACCCAGGAGTTGCCCTGCCCACTGCCATGCTTAGCAGCCTGGGGAGGTGGCTAGGAATGTCAAGTGAGAACAGGGCTCCTTGGCCAGATTAAAGCTACCTGACACAGCCACGGTGGCTACATTTCTGGAGTGCCCTTTGCGTATGTTATTTCTAATCTGCCAAAGTCAGAAAAGAAAAATGCGATTCAAACTCACAAAAGAGAAAAGGGACACAATGTTATGTAAACTGTCTACGATCACAGAACTGGAAAGGGCAGACATAAAAGGTTGGATGGTTCCAAGACCAGCTCCTCTCTGGAATAAAACAACAAATATTAAGTACCTCCTGCATGCCTGGTCCTGTGCTGGGTGTTTGGTCCACTCTGGTGAAAGAAAGATCATTGTTCTACCTTCCCAGAATGAACCCTGAACTCTGGCTATGAAGTCAAGTGCTGAGCGTGTGCGTGTGTGTGTGTGCGTATGTGTGTGTGCGCACGGGCACGCGTGTGCATACATGTTTGTGGTGGTCAGAGGTCAACCTCAGTTGTCATTACTCAGGAAGGCCATCCACCTCATGTTTTGAGACTGGGTCTCTCCTCACTGGCCTGACATTCTCCATTACCTGGCTGGCTGGCCAGCATGCCCAGGGGTCCACCTACCTCAGTTTCCCCAGCAATGAGACTACAAGCACATGCCATCACTCCCAGTTTTTTTATGAGGGCTCTGGGAATCAAGCTCAGGTCCTCTCACAGGCACTTTACTGACTGAACCATCTCCCCAGCCCTGAACAAGACACTTTAACCAAAGATGGGACTCCTTCTTTATACCTGGTCAATCAAGCACAAAGTTTTACAAGAAGAATAAACCACCAAGAGACTCATTAGTCCAAGAAGTCACCTTCCTTGAACCCACCAAGGCGGTAACACCTTTTGGCAGAGACGGAGAGAGCTGGGAACCACGTACTCTCCAGACAAAGGACCTTCTGTTGGCGCAGGGGCAGGTGCATTTCAGATAAACACAAGGTGAGGAAGGTGAAGCCTGGTGGTGTGTGCACTGTCTCTAGGTAGTGAGTGATTAAGGAATCTTAAGTGTGTCATCAGAAGCGATGCTTAGGGCCAACAGGCAGGCTTTATTCTCTCATTCAAAATTATGGATGTGGCTGCACTGGTAGATCAGGAGATCGCTCATGCTGCAAAGTAAGCCAGGCGTGAGAAAGCGCTCGCCAACAAAGGATCTCAGCTTGGATGGGAGTTCCACATCACTCATTGCCTCAGAGACAGATCTGAGGAGGAAGAGCCTCATTTTCTGCCACATGTAATAAATAAGTCCATCCCAACTCCAGGCTGGAGAACTGAAGGTGCTTCAAAAAAGTTTTTTTTTTCTTTAAATAAAAAACACAGACAAATGTAGGATCATCATTGACTATGACTAAGAGGAGGAAACAAAAGCACCCGGCATACAAAACCCAGCACTGAAGGAGGTCAGGTGGACTGGGGTACCGTGTCCTAGGAAAAGGAGGCTTTGCTGTTCTGCAGTGGGCTGGGATCTCCTTCGTGTAGCTGTCAGCAGAGGTGGGGGACACTCTGGCATGAGAAAACACAAGGGTGGCTTCTGAGCTTATCATCCACACCTGTGTAGCAGGCTACTTCTCCCCAATGCCCAGCTGATGCCCATGTCACTGCCTGGTAAGCTTTGAGATGCTAGCCTGAACCTCATGCTTTGTGAGGTCCCAGGGGACTAGAGGAAGAGGAGGGTATGAAACTGGCTAGAGGCTCATAGGGCCTCTCCACAGAGGTGTGGAGCATCTGCGGCAGCTCACCCCCTCCCTAGGCTGGCTTCAGCAAAAAGCTCTTTGGAAGCTCCATCTAGAACATGAAGCCTTAGAGAAGGGGAGGCAGGTGGCACTGAGGTGACACCAGTTCAGGTAGGAACCCTGCCTGTGAATAGACAGAGGAGCTCAGGGTACAGTAAAGCTATGTTGGGGAGAGGAATGTCAGGGGCTCTGTCCCAGTAGGTAACATGGTGGGCTTGGATGACCCACCATCACTTGAAGGCTCAGGGAAGATTATAGCAAGGGGACACTGGTGTCCAGCGATCTCCAGACAAATGTTTACACAATACAACAAGCGTAGCTCCACCTATTGATGGGAGTTCTTAAAGGCACCTACTATATCCCTTTTCCTGGCTGGGAAAGAGCTTGAGACGGTGTGGGAGTGGGGGTGGGGCTTGGAATGGTGTAGTCATAGCAACACATCTGGCATCTCTGCCTCTAGGATGTGGCTCCAATACTCACCACAAACCACCCACATTCCTCTTTACAGATAGGAAGGCAAAGGCAGGGAAAGGTTTTACTCTTGCCCAAGGAAGGTCACTTCAAGCCAAGAGGATCTACCTGACAGGAACCCCTGGGAGCCATGCCCACCATTTATGATGCCCTTGGGACTTGGAGAACCCAACAGCCAGGTGTCCAAGGCCTCTCTCCAGTGGGGTAGCAGACTAAGTAACCACCAGAGATTTCAAACCGTGCTAAGGCCTGCATGGCACTCAAGTCCTTAACCAACTCATTCTGGACAAGCAAGCTTTCAGTCTTCAGTTTGACGACAGGAGGGAGACAGCCACAAGTAATCTGTACTGCATATGCATCCTGGCTTTAGGGTCTGATGTCCTGGACCTCAGTTCAAATCTCAGTCCTGAGTGCAACTCTGGGCAGGTCTGTTTCTCCAAACCTCTTTTCTCACCCAGAAAGGGCTGTCTTGGGAAGGATGTGTTAAACTGGTGCACCCAGAGAGTGCACACAGGACTCCTGTACAACACTAAGCACTGGAGGAGGCTTGAGCATTAAATACATGATTTTAATTAATTTAATCCACTTTAATAAAGCAAAACCAACTTTAGCTTCCTAAATGTATTTAAATGAAAGAAGTTGCCTTAATTACATCATTTTCCCTTCCCAGCTGATACTTTATTATTTCAAGAGACAGAGAAACAAAAGGCTAATGTGATACCGGAGCCACTGAGTCAGCAGCATCCTGAGCAGAGGGGAAGAGGTGAGGACAGCAGCTGAACAGCTGGATTAAGAGCACTGCCTTGGTTACCAGAGTGTCTTAGGCCGGTCTGCAGTGGCATCCTCTGCCAGGATGGCAATTAGGAGGGCATCATGGGGGCACCAGAGAAGATAAATACCTGGGGGGGGGAGGGGTCTGCAGGCTGGCTTTTCTGTCAAGTGTCCAGATGGAGCACCTGTGAGGGCCAGGGCCTACCGATGCACAGAGGCCAGCAGTAACTGGATTCTTGAGTGCTGGCCCTTCCCCTGGTACCTGTGGCCTCCACAGGGGTGTGACCACATCTGCCTCAGACTGAGACAATGCCTGCTTTGGTCCCCATCTGCTGGACCATGGTAGGACTATGAGGACTACAGTTGTTTTCATGTACTGACCTTGGAGAGGGGGTGTCTACCCTCCCTGATGGGGACTCGGCCCTGAAGCTGCTCTGTGGGCCCCTGCCAAGGTCCTCCCAGGCCCACTCAGCTGTCTCACCTATGGATTTAAGGCACTGCTGCCCACGCTGTGCCAGGCTTTCAAAGTAAACACAGACTGAGAGTGCAGTGGGAGGCGGCCACCTTCTTAAGAGAGCCCTGAAATAACTGTCACTTCATAACTGGAAGGCGCCTCAGTGCTCCCCACCTGCAGGGTGCAGCAGGAGCACAGCCCGGCCATCAAGCTCCATCAGGCACTTTTCTTCCAGACACCAAAGGCAGGAAGATTTTACAGAAGCCAAGCCTGGCACTCCTCTCCTTCCTGCCCCCAAGCCATCATCCTGTTGCCTCTCTGGAAGGGCCTGTGGGCTGACTGCCACGGAAAACAGCCCACTTCCAAGTGACGAAGCGTGTCGGAGTCTTGGTTTCCAGGGGATGCTGGCTGAGCTGTGCCAGAGACCCTTACTTCAAGTTTCTCTGGACTGGGGATAACAACTTCGCTAAGCACTCAAAAGTGACCATCAAACATTTATAAAGGAGCACCGGGTTACAGTGAAGGCCATGCTGGGCACCTGCCAGTATGTCCCAAGTGACAACAAATCTTTGGGCGCCTCTACAGATCACATCCCATAGAGAGGCGAGTACAGAGAGAGGTGACTTTCCTGCATGGCTTCCTGGTTTACAAACTGTCCTGACACACCTTGGATCCTTGCAATAATCCAGGGAAGTGGATGGTTCCTGTATTCTTTCCCAGGTATGAGTAACTATAGCATGTGTCGCTTACATGAGGCAGCATAATACAGGGCTGTTCACAATGGTGTGCAGTGTACAGCCTGGACAGCTGTTCCCAACAGCTCTCTCTGCAAGATGGTTAACGTGTCAGGAGTCTGACCCTGGGCTTCTGACCTCAGGTATCGGTCAGTGGCATAACAGCCGTTGTCAACAGGTTTCCCTTTGCCGTCAGGAGTACAGGGCACGGCACAGGCAGCTCTTGGAGTCTGATGAATGAATGGAAGATGAGTAGGCCTTTGTTTATTTTATCCTCCTGGGTTAGAAAGGAGAGACGCTCCCCTCTAGACTTTTGAACAGGTCTCTGCCAAAGATGCTCAGCACAAGGCAGTGTGGGGTGAGCCAGGAGAATGGCAGCAGGCTGGGGGAACCCTAAAGGCTTTGAGGAAGGGAAGCTTGAGAGTAGGCCTTTGACAAAAGGCACCCAAGACAGACAGACAGACAGACAGGGGAGCAGGCACTGAGCTACTATGGTGGCCTGTGCAGACATAAAGACAAAGGCAAGGAGCCTCAGAGTGACCTAGGCTGTGGGACATAGGCAGGTCATCACAGGTGGCAGATGAATCCAGGCAGGAGCAGTCTGGACGGGTGCAGTTGGCAGTGGACTAGGGACATGGGGGAAACATGTAGGTTTGCTTTGAGGAGCGAAGGGCCCGAGCTGTGCTTGGAGGAAGCACTGGCCACCTGAAGAGCTGGAAGTGAGGGTTAGACAGACTAGGTCAGAGAGCTGCAAGGGCACTCGGCACCAGAGCCCAACCCTGACCAGCACCTGCTCGGCTGGACCATGAACCCAGCCCGAGGGGGCATGCAGGAGACACTGTCAGACAGGTTTTTTACTTCATTCCCCCAGATGCTACACTCTGTGGGTGTGCCAAGCTGATGTTCCAGGTCAAGGACCTTTGCCAAGCATTTGCCCACCACCCCTGCAATTCGTCCCGTGTGACTCTGAGAACTCCAGTGGAGGATAAGGGAAGCAGAGGTCAGAAATGCAAGGCAGGGTCATCCTAACACTGCTGCAGAGGATTCTCAGGGGGCCTGGCCAGCCTCAAACTTACTCTCCAGTCGGATGGCCAGTATTCTGGGCAGGGGTGTCAGGCTCTGTCCTGCTGTGGAGCCCTGTAGGGGTGCTAGCATCCATGAAATTCCAGGAGGCGCAGGCACCGAGTGCCCCGCAAGTGTGCCTGTGTGTGCTGTTCATTAACTCCAGTGACAGGGCGACCACAGTGTATGTACAAAAGCACATCCAATTAGCCAGGCCTCCGTGAATATTTGCACTCTTAAATCTTTTTGCATTTCGAAAGGGTTAAAGCTTATTATTAGCATATAATTTACAGTCCTTTCTCCCAGGAAAGGAATAATGCACAGTAAATGCCACATTCATTTTAATAATACATGTTACAGTCTGTGCCCACATCTGCACAAAGGTAAAGGAGACAGATTTTTTTGACATGTCCCACTCTGCCATCTAAACACAGGCTTTTTGTTTCTTAAGTGACGGAAGGTTTAATCAAGAAAGCAGGCAATTCATCAATCGAAACAAGGCAGCGTGCGTGCGCCTGACAGCACACACATGGTTGTGTACAGAGCGAACCTGGCCACCTGTCAACCACCCCTTTTACAACAGGATATACAAATACGCCAGGCGATCAATTCCCCATCCACTCCTGTTCACCTCTTCCCTATTATATTTTTCTTTAGATTCCATTTTGTTGTCTGTCCTGGCTTGGGGCCAGTGGATAGACATGGTGAGCACGGGTGGTGCTCCAAACTCCTATACCTTTACCACCACTTACTTCCTCCTTGACCTAGACACCACTGTCAGGCTTTTTACTTCATTCCCCCAGATGCTACACTCTGTGGGTGTGCCAAGCTGATGCTCCAGGTCAAGGACCTTTGCCAAGCATTTGCCCACCACCCCTGCAATTCATCCCGTGTGACTCTGAGAACTCCAGTGGAGGATAAGGGAAGCAGAGGTCAGAAATGCAATGCCACCTCAGGCAAAGGTCATAGGGATACCAGGAATGCAGAAACAGGGTCCGTCTCACACTGCCACAAGGAGATGGCTCTCTCCTTTGGTGGTGATCTTCCGGGAACCACCCAATCCATGCCAGAGCTCAGAGCCAAACACACGGGCAAAAGAGAGCCTCAGCACATACGAGTGGAACTGGGTACAAATTCTGTGGCCTGAGACCTTAATCCTTTGTGCCAAGGGCTGTGGTCAGCACACTCACATGGAAAAGAACTGCACCACACAGCATTGGAGCCTCAGACTTCAATTTTTCAACCCTGCAGAGTTTTGTGATCTCTAAGGTATGAGGCTTATTTTCAACGTTTGTTGTGTTTGAGGGACAGGGTCTCACTTGATAGCCCATGTTGGCCGAGAACTCACAGCACTCATCCTGCTTCAGGATCCTCCCAAGTGTTGGGATTACATGTATGAGTAATGGTACCCAGCTTCGTTTTTTATTTCCACACCTTCCCAGCCCATCTAGAGATAGGACTAATCGGTTCATATGAAGAAGCCATGTTCAGGATGATGTGGTCTACTTAGGCTGCTGCTGAGGTTTTGAAAGCGCCTCTGAAAGACACCCAGGATCTTTTCATAATAAGATGAAGAGCTGGTGGCAGAAATTTTATCCGATCGGATGAAATATATAAATCACAAATTTCATAATACTGATAATTAAATGTCCATCTTCCAGTTTAAATGAGAACTCGATTAAAACTGCACCGAGAAAGGCTGATACTCAGAAATCATTCATTATTTTTAATTGCTTTGTGCCTTCTCGGCCCAGCGTCAGAGTTCCATGGTTCATCCATAGATCTGTGCTTCAGATAAAATGGTCCTCCTCTCTGCCCTGACAGGAGGATGGACTGCAACCCGGGCACCCTCATCTCTTCCTGGTGGCAGACATCGTCAAAGGAGGTTGTTTTTTAAGAGGAACAGCTATGGAAGCCAGTGAGATGATTTTTCCAGCATCAAAGAGAAAACTGGAAGAAAAAAAAACAACAAACAACCCCAAACAACAGCAGGGGGTGGGAAGCCAAAGCCAGGGTGGCCGACCCCCTCCCTTTCACTTTTTTATCTGGTCAGCTGATGCTAATGGGCCAGTGATGCTGTCGGTGGGGCTACCTGCCCGGTGCCGAGGGCAGGTCTGCCCAGCACTGGGGGCTCTAGCACTTCTGAACTGGGCGACTCTTCAGGTCATGGGTGCCGAGATGTCTTTGGTCTCCTCACCAGTTTTCATGTGTGTCTGCTTTATTTTACTCTCTTAAAATCCAATGTCAGCTGTTCTCAAAAAGGAAGAAAAAATAATTTTCTTGGGTTTCAAATCAATTCTACACAGCATCTAACAGCAGCAACAGAAGCCTGGTGGGCGTGGCTGCCACATCTCTGGTGGCTTGTTCATCAATAGCAAACCTATGCAGGGACTAAGGCAGTACCCTAGGTTAGGAAAGCAATGCAGAGGCCCCAGCTCAGCCCCCTCACAGGAATCCTCTGGTACAGGTGTTGCCCCTCCTGGTAGAAGCCTGTTACTGTGTGCATCGGCTCTGAGCGGGAGGGAGGGGAGGAGCATCAGTCTCAGCACCTCTGACTCTCCAGTGTCCTAAAGTACATCTTATAGCTCTCAAGTGGTTTTGGTCATTTCAACCATGAGTGGACACCCACCCCCAGGGGCACATGGACAGTTCTCATCAAATAGGCCATCGTCATCACAGACAGTGGGTGTTGTGTGTTCATAGCACGGCAAAGGGCCCTCAGATTTTTTTCTCCAGAATATAAATACTTATAGTTCTCTTACCCCTCTCCACAGTCACCTGACGGACTTGCTAGTTTCCATATGTATCTGTGTGGTTGTTATCCATCTAGGATACCTCATGGATGCAGGCAGAACTAAGGAAACAAGCCTGTCTACCACCCAGAGGTACACATTCTCACTTAGATCCACTCCGCTCATTTTGTTTGTCATTCCAAGGAACACAGGCATGGAGTTTCTATCTACCTATGATGCACTGCAGGGGAAAGGATTCATTTCTGATCCCCAGGAAAAGGAGTAATTAGCATCATCCCAAACAGTCAGCTCATTTTTATCTTACACATCCAAGACTCAGAACTGAACCTAGAAACCCCTACAGACAACTCCAACCAAGTTTCCCAGCCCGCCTGACACAGCCCCAGCCAAGTTTCCCAGCCCGCCTGACACAGCCCCAGCCAAGCTTCCCAGCCCGCCTGACACACGCTCTTTCTTTTTTCACTGCCAGGCTGATTTTGCTGTATGGATTTTGGGGACTACCTTAAATCCTTCTGGGTCAAGTGAACTAGAAACCACTGAGTGTTCAATCATCAAAACATCTAAATAAAGTTCTAAGAAAAAGGTAGAAAGGCAAGATACAGAGGGGAAGAGTATGTGGACACAGAAAGGAGAGGGGCCCTCACTCCTGAGTCTGGTTGAAGCTTCTCACCACTGAGAATCAAGAATTCCAATACAATTAACATTTGCTCCCAGCCTGA
This sequence comes from Nannospalax galili, assembly GCF_000622305.1. Lineage (NCBI taxonomy): Eukaryota > Metazoa > Chordata > Mammalia > Rodentia > Spalacidae > Nannospalax > Nannospalax galili. Next base: position 4,086,168 of record NW_008331486.1, on the reverse strand, counting down.
ACCTACAATCTCATCAGAAACCCCCTTTACAGTAAAGGATGTGCCCTACACCCCATGCGCAACCACAGCGTCTCCTGGTTTTGTTTTATCAGACTGTAGCCCATCCAAGGCACCTCTGGAGCCCCCTTATAATCTCACTCATTCAAATAAGGGAAAACTTTCTTAGCAATCCTTTGAGATGTAAGTTGAAGGCCATCAAAACCACATCTATAGATAACGCTGACACTTAATTGAGACTCCTTCCTCTCTAAGAAGCCCATACCTGTGCTCTTGGGTTTGCCTTATTTCTTTCTGAGTGCCTTACTACTGTTAATAAATACAACTATGTTTCACACTGGTTGGTCTTGAAATTCTTTTCTGTGTCAAAGTCAAGGGTCCTGCTTTACCTGAGTCTAGGTTCGTAAAAGACTAAGAAAATTCCTCAGCTTGCTGTGAGCAACGGTGTAGAGCTTTGCTTCTGTGGCTGCTGCTGACGGGACTAAAACACTAACACAGAAGACTTTTCAGTAAAAAATGAGGTATGCTTAAAAAGAAAACTATCAATCTGGGTGTGGTGGCCATACCTTTAGTCCCAGCACTAGGGAGGCAGAGGCAGGAGGATCTCTGTGAGATGGAGGCCAGCCTGGTCTACATAGTGAATTCCAGGCCAGCTGGGGCTACTGGGAAACCCTGTCTCAAAACAACAACAACAACAACAAAAAACTATCAATCAGGGAAAATCCTCAGGGTGGATTGGGGGTGGCTGGTAAGATCCATTCGGTGGCAGTGAGGCCAGCAAGAGCCCTCCAAGGGACAAGTAGATAGTCATGTGACTACATTGTCATTCAGGAAAGGGCAGCATGGGAGGAGGGTAGCCAGAGAGGCACAGACCACAGTAAGAGTGAAAAGAGCTGCTTTTAGGAACTGAGCAGGAAAAGGCAGTATAAGCAGGCTCTGCGGTCTGGGATGGATGGCAGAAGGCCAATCAGCATGCCCTGTTAAAGGCAAGACGGCAAAAACTGCACAGCATCTGCTGCAGGTGCCACCACAGCAGTGTGAAAGCAGGTGTGGCAACCTGCAAAGGAACGTGATATATGACATGACATGAATGTCCAATAAAACTTTATGTGGAATTCACATCATGTCACGTATCACTAATGATTCTGTCCAACTATTAAAAATATCAAACCCATCCTTGTAGGTCATACACAGGCTGTGGTGGGGTTCTGGCTACCAGAGTTGGCCAACCTAACACAGCTGGAACCGGGCTCTTTCCCTGAGGAAGACCAGCATGATAACAGCTGGTAATCAAGGCTTGAAGAGCAAGATGTGTTTGTATGTGTGTAGGGTGTCTGAACAGCTGGGTGCTGTACTATCCCAGCCAGTAAGGCCAACAGGTATGGAAAGGGGATAGCGAGCCAGGGAAATGGGAGGGATAATAATAAAATTATTGATCTGTGGTCTAGACATGATATATATATATAACATGTATAACTGTGAATCAGGCAGGTTATAAACATGTGGGGAAAAAAGCCAGGATGATCACTGTGGGCCAATGGGGTTTACCAAGAGCATGTCACATTAGCACCAGGTCTGTACGTCCCTTCTTAAAAAAGCAGCAAAGGTCTTATAGAAAAGGAATAGCTAGAGAGACGGCTCCACGGGTAAAGGAATTTGCTGCCAAACTTAGTGACCTAAGTTCAATCCTTGGAACTCATATGGTGGAAGGAAAGAACCAGCTCACCAAAGTTGTCTTCTGACATCCATACACCTTACTCCCCCAACACAAATAAATACATTACTTAAAGTAAGAAAAATTCTAAAGGAAAAGACAGTTAAGTCAAGGAAGACATGAGGATTTGGAAAGTCCAGAGGAAACCACCTTAAACACATTGTAGGTCTTTCCAGAAATTACATTTTTGAATGAGATCTCATTGAACATTCTTTTGTCAGTTCTATTTTCCTCACTTAACATTCCTTAGTATCTTTCTATGATTTTTTTTTGATAGCTGAGAGTTAGGGCCACTGGATGGACATTTTGTAATATAACCATTTCCCTTGTTCTGAATTTCTACAATGTCCACCTTCAACCCATCTGCAGGGATATTTTTAAAAAGCAACTGTGTTCAATCTCCTTGATGATTTGCTTACCTGTATTTTTTTAGAAGAGATTTCCAGGAGGGGAAGAATGAGGATCAAAAGTTGGCTTGACACCTTTGTTTTTTAAGTTCAAGATGGCAGAGCAAGGAATCTGTGTCAGGATTTTAGCACCGAGCCAGTGAGAGTTCCTCACCCACTTCCACAACCGAAAGTCAAGTATCTGCTGAACTGTGTAGATCAGTTAGCAAATCTGGCTGATGAGTAAGGGGCACCCCAAATTTCTGGAAGGCACAGGAGCCTATGAAGGCACAGAGTCTAGCTTATGAGGGAGGAGCTCGTGGAACGGGCTGGTTGGAGGGGGTGGCCCTAGACACTGGAGGCACTCAGGCAGATCATGGTGACCACCTGCTCCAGGGTTCTCAGAGGGTGCTCCTGGGCAGAGCAGATGCTGGCTCACTACTTCCCTTCCTACTTGGCCACTTTCCATGTGGCCTGAGCAGCTCTGAGCTAAGACTCTGTAGGCATAAGCAAGAGGGATCCGTGACATGCCACTGAGCAAACACTGGAAAGTGAACGTCCCTACACACACATTGAGCAAACACTGGAAAGTGAATGTCCCTACACACACATTGAGCAAACACTGGAAAGTGAACGTCCCTACACACACATTAAAGAGGTTGCTTTTCACATTTCTAATTACATTGCTTTGAAGTCTCCTTATCTCAGGAAGGGGCCACAAACTAAAGGAGAGGTAATCAATATCTTAGGGAACTACACAGAGCATGCCAGAAGTTTGCACAGTGCCTGAAATGTGCAGTGACCTGTGCTGGGGCCAGCTCAGAAGGAGAAAGGTTTGATGATGCATCTCATGATTAGCATAACTCTAGATGTGGGGGCATCAGCACTGGGCTGGGGCTGCTTAGGGCACACTTCATGTTAACTGCTTTTGGAGTAAACCACTGAAACCCCCTCCCCTCTACTTTACAACACCAAACTGAAATGTGTGCTGCTTGGCACCAGATAGTGGGGGTGACAGTATAGTCTCTGTGTCCTTAAGCAGAAGGAGACACAGGCAGGCAGTCAGTATGGGAGAGTGGAAGTGGGTGGGCCAGCTTCCGAGTTGCCCCCAGTTGCTGTGCTGAGCTTGCAGGCCTCACAGAGCCCCCAGGGCCTGCAGGGTATTTCTGGCAGCATTACACCAAGCAGCCCCACTCCTGGCAGAGCGATTTGATGCCTGCAGCTGCTTGAGGAGGTCTGAGTTGTCTGCAGCCTCGGCTGGAGCCTCAGCTCTCTCTCTGGAAGATAAAATCCCCAGCTGTCACTTACATCAGTGGGACAGGAAGATGCCTGAGCAGCTTCCCCTGTATCCTGAGGCTATTGCCATAGCTAAGCCAGCAGCTGAAATGAACCCAGACAACACCTCATCAAAGCCACAGCGAGGAAGCAGCGGTCCACAGGCAGACAGCAACATTCCTCCCAGACCAGAGCGTGTGCCCCCGTGGGCCATTTGCTGAGGATATGCCAACAGCTGGGAAAGTCATCAGAGGATGCAGGGATGGTGGGTGTGGCCCCAGGCCAAGGCTGCAAGATTTGCAAGCTGCAGCAGGAAAGAGGTGTGTGATGGTGTTGTCCCTGCACGTGTCTGAGAGGGGAGGACTTGAGTTTCACAGTCCTGTTATGCGCCACTCTGCCACCAACCATCTGGGGAGATATTCAGCTTTTCTACAAAATAGGTCATCTTTCCACACTTGTTATGTTCCCTGTCGACTCTCCTTGAATAGCCACAGTGCAGAAGTAGCCTTCCCCAGAGATGCTTTCTTAGACAAACTCGAACCCTCCCACCCTGGCTCCTGGAGCGCAGCCAGGGCTGGGACTCATGGATCCCCTGCTCCCAGCAGGAGTGTTGCCTAGAAAAAGAACAACTGCCTTTTGCTTCTACTTCCAAACCTATTAGGGAGCGATCATAATGAGAGAAACTAATACTGACAAGAATTATGCCATTGTTCGAGTTCATCTATTTAGTAACCTGAAGTTGCAATTTTTAGAAAAAAAGAGAAAAGATTACCTTTTAAATAACTGATTCATTATGGGACATGAATGAATGCCATGTTCCTGTGTTCAAAATGTCACTCACCATTAAGGGTGTGAGCTGGTAAGTGGCACCAATTTACCACATCCCCCTGGCAGACAAACACCCCTGCCCTGGGGCCCTGGGCCCTGGGAGGCATTTGTGGGATTCCAGGGCTCTTACCGAGTCACCTGTGTGGCCTCACACCTAATGAGTCTCCATTCTGCAGTGAGGCTACCCATTCCCACTCCCCGTTAAAGGGGAGGGGGAAACTAGGGCTGGTGAAGTTCCTGCTGAGGTAACACTATCCATTTCCAGGCAGAGTTCAGAAACCACAGACGCAGATTCTGGTTGTGTGATGGGGAGCAGGCCGAGTCCCCTCTGGCCACAAGTTGGTTGTGAGAAATGAGAGGTGAGGACAGGTGGGGACACAGCGGTCAGGCCTGCGGCTCAGCTCAGTGCTGCTCTGCACCGCCAGAGAGGCCTGCCTGGGCTGGCAGGTGAATGATGCGGTGAGTATTCCCCCAGCCTCCCTTTAGCCTAGAAACCCATAGGGTTTCCATCATTCATTTCAAAATGCACTATTTGGCCTTTCTGAAAGTTCCACACAAAGGGAAGGGAAGGCCAGGCCCTACAGGGATGGGACAGGCCTCTGGTGAGTTGAAATAAGAAGTGAGAGATGAAGTCAGGAAAGGCAGCATGGAGGAGGTAGCTCTAGGCCACAGGTCCGCACCTGGCCCACTGCTGTGGTACACATACCTGATATGGCATACAGATTGGAGTGCTGATACTCATAGTCTGTCCGGGTGCTGTTCCTGCCTCGGAAGGTGGCTGGTAGTGTTAGCGAGATGTGCCTGTGAGAGACAGAGGAGAAAAGGGAGGTTACAAGGAGTGAGGAGCAGCCCCTAAACTCAGAAAGTGCCCAACGCCATCCACAGCCGAACAGCAGCATGAAGTGGACAGGGCAGGTGCTCCTGCAGGTGTCTACCTTTTCCCCTGCTTCAGCCCTCTACAGGAACCAGCAGCCACTTTCTTCCATACTGTAGGGAAGGGTGGTTTCTCAAGCTTTAGGGCATACCCAGAGAGTACCATGCAGATCGGCAGTCTGGCCCAGGCCTCTGTGTGGAACCCAATGCATCAGTGGGACCCAGGCTGGGAACAGTGGCTTCCATGCCCACCACAGGATTTTGTTATCAGGTAAACCCAGGAGACCAGCGGTCTGTTAGTAAGCATGACACCCTGCTCTGAGCTGCTGTGTTCTATGTCCTGGGTCCCTCAGGCACAGTGTGCAGTAGGTACTCAGGAAAACACCTTTTATGGGTTCACAAGACTCGCTGTGAGCAGAGTGGAAGTGAGTCTAAGTCAACAGCAAATGCCCCACTGGACGTGTTCACAGCTGCCTTCAGCTCACACTGTCAAGGAAGACTATGGGAGGAGGGAAAGTGCTAAGGACCAGCAGGCCTGGAGAAAACATACCACTAAGTACACGCTGGATGGATGACAGGTTGACTTGGGATTGGTCAGTTGCCTATGCTTAGGTGACACCCAGCTGTTACCCCAAACAAAGATGCTGGAGGGGGCAATCACCACACAGCTGTCAGTGACAGAGCACTGTCCTCTGCACAGAACAACTCTGTGACCTTCCAGGATGGATCCCAGGAGGAAAAGCTCACAAGCACAGCTCTCCCCCAGGACCAGGATCAAGCTGTAATCGCAAGAGTCTTGTAGGGACAAGGTGTGCACTGAAGATTGCACTGGTAAGGGACAGGTGTGCCACAGGACCACAGGCCAACCCAGGCTACTGGGGGTGTAACTGATGCATTCACATGGAAATGTGTGTTCCCTGGCACTGTGGTGTGTGGAGGAAGGTGACGCATGTGCATGAAGGTATGTATCCCAGAAGCTCCCCAGCTGTAGGGACTAAGGTTTGGGGACACGATGCATACTCTGTAGCATAGATGGGTGCTAGTGAGCATGGGAGGAGGAGGAGGGCATGCACCACGAGACAGGAGAGGCTTGCTGACACCTCAAGGAGTAGAAGGTGGAATGACTCAGTTGGAAGTTGGCTTTGGTTGGGGTTGACATACACCTAGGAAGCCAAGCTAGACGGTGAGTCAGGGACAGTCTGGAATGCCACCAAATGCCATGGCAATGTGGCACGGGTTTTGTACCCAGGAATAGGGAGCATCCTGAACTCTACTGCACTGTCTCTGTCTAATGCAGATGAAGGTACTGGATTCCCAGAAAATAGCTGACAACTGTGGTGTGGTGGCCCCACCGGGGCTAGAAGCTGGGTTAGCACGGCTCAGAGGGAAGCCACCTTCACAGAACTTAGGCTGAGGAGACACCCTGGATTGCAGCAAAGAGGAAGAATTGGGGCAGCCCGCCAATGGGGTCAAACACAATGAACACAAATCTGAGAGGACTCAGAGGTGGACTCCCCATGATGCAGGCTGAGGGGGGAAGCTGAGAACCTGCAGGAGATGAGGTGTGGAGAGGAGGCTGTCAGCTAGGGGCTCTGTGGGGTCTCTGAGGTAGCAGTATATCTAGCCCATGGGAAGACGCAGTCAATGCAGACCATGGGGCCAGGGAACTCAGGGTGTGGCATAAGCTTAGACTTCATCCTGAAGAATTTTTTTTTTGAGACAGGTCTTGCTCTGTAGCTCTGGCTGGCCTTGAACTTGTGGATGACCCTCCTATTGCTATCTTCCAAGTGCACTATCATGCTTGGTTCTGACAGACAAGTTTAAAAACTCGCTTATCTGTGAGATGCCACAGATGGATGAAATGGTAACAAACTGTGATGAAGATTATCAATGGTTATTGCCTGCTGTATGTGGACCCTTTGTTCCTGTGAAAGTGGCTGTTGGTAGACACCATAGGGAAAATTCTGTAACACACAAAACTTAGAATGAGGAGTGTTATGTCCTAGAGAAAGCCAGAAGCCAGGCTCTGAAGCTGCCCAGCCAGTCAGAAGCTTCTCACCTTTCCATATATGGCACTTAGCCTGGATGATTACAGCCTGCAACAATCCTGCCTTGGCCTAGGTTGTGGTTTGAACATGAAGTATCTCCCACAGGCTCATGTGTTTTGTTTTTAAAGATTTATTTATTTTTATGCGTATGAGAATTTGCCTGCATGCTATGTATGGTGTATCATATGTGTGCCTGGTGCCAAAGAGGCCAGAGAGGGCATCAGATTCCCTGGAACTGGAGTTACGGCCTGTTGTTAGCCACCATGTGGGTGCCGGGAATTGAACTCAGGTCTTCTGCAAGAACAGCCAGCCCTCTTAACTGCTGAGCATCTCTCCAGCCCAGGCTCATGTGTTTGAACACTTGGTTTCTGGCTGGTGGTACTGTTTTTGGAAGGTTATAGAACCTTTAGAAGGAACCTCCCTGGAGGGTGTAGATCTCTAGGGGTGGGTCTTCCATGTCCATTCTGTTTCCTGTTCCGCCACAATGTGGGGAGGTGAGGAATCCCTGATGCCCACTCCTGCCACCTTGGAACTGCCTGCCAGCCATGCCTGCCTCTCCATGATGGACCATGTCCCCTTCAGTCACAAGCCAGAGTAAGCCCTTCCTCCCATAAATTGTTTCTTGTTAGGCATTTGGTCCCAGCAACAATAAAAGCTGCAAACACAGTCTGTTCCCCCTTTTCCAGCCCATTGTTTCTCCTTTCCTTGGAGAGGTTTTCATCTGGAACCTCCCCCTGCAGCCTAACCCATACCCACACCCATGCTTTCAGCCAGCCACTGCCCTCACAGCAGCCTGCCGCTGCCCCACAGCAACCTGCCACTGCCCCCACAGCAGCCTGACGCTTCCCACTTGGCCACTACTCCATGCCTTGCTTTTTCCTCCTCCGAGGAGAGAGAAAGTCTTGGAAATCTCTGATCGTGTCTTGCCTTTTTCATGTCTCAGCCTGATTCTTTATCCAGTATAGCTCCCTGTTCCTGGACTCTCCACACTTCCTCGCTTGCTTTTTTAATGTGTACAAGTATTTTGCCTTCATGTATGTAAGTATACCACATGAATACAATGCTCGCAGAGGCCAGATGAGGCATTGGATCCCCTGGTATTGGGGTTATAGACAGCCAGCATCTCACGTCTCTATGTGGTGTTTTCCAACTGGACTCATGTGTCTCACCCAAGACTACCATGGAGGGAACCAGAAGAGAGCCAGGGTGGCAGCAACCAGGAACTGCACGAGGAAGAAAGGACGGCATCTGTTCATGAACACAGGTGACTGAGGGGTTGCTGGAGTGTGGAACTAAGAGGGAGCATCAGAGTCACAGGCTGACTAGGTCTAGGAGGGAGGGACTGCTCAGCAGACAGCTCAGCAGACACGTGCTAAATTGAATCAGGTTTCTAAGCACTCCAGCAGGAGGTGTTCAGGAGGGGTTCAGAGAGTGGGATGCTGACCCAAGGCATCTGCAGAGAAAGGGGAAGGGCTCCGCCCTCTTTGCAAAGAGCTTTTTATTTTTCCTTCATGTTTCGCTCCCATTCTTAGATGATAGAAGCAGACAGGTGGGACTGAGGGGACAGACCCCCCCACTGCTCAGGTGACAGGAGGAAGCAGAGTCTGGAGCAAGCGTTGACTCTAGTTCCCAGTCAGGCATGGGGTGACCTGCCCTTCAACCACAGCCTGATCCTTTCCACAGCTGAATTATTCTTGATTTGCAGAAAAGGAAACTGAGAGAGACCCTTGGCAGCAAAGCCAATAGGAACTCTGGGGACAAGAGACTGGAGGGAGTGGCAACCATTACTACTTAAGACTACTCTGCTGGACTACCTTGACCATCAGGATACAGAGAGGTCATCAGAAGTCCTACAGTGTCCAGGCCATCTTTCTGAAAACTGTGATGCCAAGGATTTGGTCCCTGCCACACACTGACATGGTGACCCCCAAAAGTGATGTGTACTATACACAGATGGATGGCCATGGGCCCAGCATACTCAGAGTGGCACAGCACTGTCCGTGGTCAAGGGCACTGCCCCCAGAGTCTATTGGGTGCCAGTTCCAGTCTCAGTACCAGCACCTGGGGGCTGGGTGGCCTCTAGCAAGGATGTGTCATCTTCCATACACACAGGCCCTGATTGGGCAGAGCAGGTGGCACAGAACCAGGCATGTGGTAGGTATGAATGAGCACTTTTAACTTGGTATGATTCTTAATCTTGTCAACTTGATGGGATTTAGAATCTCCATAGAAACAAGCCTCTAGCCATGTCAGTAAGGAAGTTTCTAGATTAGGTTACTTGCGATGGGAAGATCTATCCTAAATGTGGGTGCACCATTCCATGGGGTAACCAACTGAATAAAAGCGAGGAAGCAGCATTTCTTGCCCTCTGCTCCCTGAGTGCAGATGCACTAGAACCAGCTGCCTCCAGCTGCCTCAGGCTCCTGCCCCATGCCTTCTGTACCATGATGGACTGGACCATCAAACTGGGAGTCCCAAGAAACCCTTCCTGCTGCAGGCTGCTTTTGTCAGGCATTTGTCATGGCAACGAGGAAAGTCATGAGTACACTGGGAATCCTAGTTCGATCCTTCCCATCCCCCACCCCTAGAAGCACTCTGGACTCCTGGACTTGGAGGGCCTGAGCACAAAGCCAATGCAAAGCCTACCAGGGCCTTCACTCTGTATTAGAAGCAAATGGAAACTTTCCTTGGGACACGAGGTCCTACAGGTTTGGCCCAGCCATTTCCACATTCCATCCGCCGGTCTCAGTTGCCGCTTGACCCCTTGATCCCTCCAGCTGCTGCCTCAGGGTCTTTGCACTTGCTATGGCCTGTCTGAAACTCTCTCCCACAGCGCTCCAGAGGTGGGCTCCTCCTCCTGGGCTGGGAGGCCCCCCAGAGATGCCCCCCTCCAGTCATTCTCTCTAACCATGCCTCACCTTGCTCCCTGCACAGCCCTCTCTCTGCGGCAGACCTGGTCTCCATCACCTTTTTCTCTCCTCGACACCCCCAGTATGGAAAACAGAGCCCAGCTCAGAGACATTTACACATTAGTGGTGCAGGGGGCGGGGGGGGGGGGGGATTCCGTAAGGATAACTAAGACTTTACGCATTGATTTGGTTTTGATTTTGTATTAGAGCTAATGGGGGGGATAAAGAGGGAGGGGAGAGGGAGGGGGGGGGGGGGGGGGGGGGGGGGAGAATCCTGTAAGATTACCTAGGACTTACTGAATGAATTTGATTTTGACTTGTAATTAGAGATAATTTGGGGAATTTTCCAGGAAGGCTTCCCACTTGCCTCCTACTCATCCCCAGGACTGGGCTGGTTAATGGTTTGGAAAATTCAACTACTGATTCAAGGATATTTTTACATAAACAGTAAATATTCTCCTCATGGTGTTGCTTAGAAAGCCAAGGAAATATCAAACAATGGGGGACTGGTTGAAGAATTATGGCACAAGCATGTGCTGAATAGTCTGCAGTCTTTATAAACATCTTGGGAGATTACTAAATGGAGCAAGCAGGCACTCATAGCACCTGGTAAGAAAGGGAAAATCTAATTTCCACACTTGGAATTGGAACCTGTCAACCCAAGGCTCTGGTCAAACCCGTATGAGACCCTGACACTGTGAGGCTGTAGGAAAGGAGGGAGGGACAGGTCTTAAAGGGCATGGGCTTGGCTCTTCTGCAGCTGAGCCAGGGGCTACAGGGCATCCAATATCACCAAGATGTTCCAGGAAGTGACTGTGGCTGGTCCCTATTGTGTAGGAGATACCATACCGAGAGGACCACTCCTAGACAGACACAACTGTGAAGATGTCCACCCGAAGATCAGGAGACCTGGGATGGTATCAAGTGAGGAAGGCCTCCCCCTCCCTGGGAGCCAACAACTGCCACTCAGCTCAGGAGACTATTATTCCAAGATGTTTGATGCCTGGAAAGCTGTAACAGGGCAACCCCTGAACCCTAGAGAGCCCTTTCCCCCTGCTTTCCTTCCATGGGCCTGCCCAGGGGAAGCAGGGCATACCCGAGAGACAGGGACTTGCCACTGCTTCTGGTGGTCACATCTGTGCAGGAGGGGTTGGCAGTTCTGTAGCAAACAGATGAGCATCAGGCTGCTGCCAACAATGGCTCCAGCTAAATAGATGCTTAGGGAAATTTCATTCTTGCCCCTGAGTCAGTGTGAGGCACCTTATTCAATTAACACGGCCACTAAGCTGCAGACAGCCCTGAAGAAAAGCCCTTCAGTTACAGAAGACATTTTATTATGTGACAGTAGTTGCTAGCACGATTTATTTCCTTTGATGGGATTCTGCTTTTTCCTTGCTAATTTAAATCTGTATTTTCTAGTGCCGATTCCAGGTCTGTGTGAATTTTTCAAATACAACCATCAGTCTTGAGGACACAGTGGCTACATATAATGAAGATGGCCCTGCCGAGCAGGACCACAGCCCACTATCCCCTCACTGTCCAAGGGCAGCAGCAAAGGGATGGTGTCTGGGAAGCCAGAGATTGCGACTTACCATTGAAGAAGGGTGTCATTTTTATCTCATGTCCCCTACACAAGTGCCACGCCTCTTGTAGTTTGAGGTTTTTATTTTCCTTCTATCTTTCTAGGGCTGAAAACTGCATTTAAACCACTGGGGTGCAGACTCCAATGTGTGCTCTAGGAACCTCCTGGGGGACACAAGGTCACAGTGCTTTTCACAATACTGAGCCATTTCTTGTTTGTTTTTTTCTGACATAGGGCATCAAAAGGCACAAACTAGGCTACGTGTGGCAGCTCACACCTATAATTCTAGCACATGGGAGGCTGAGGCAGAAGGAGCACCATGAGTTCCAGGCCAGCCTGGGTTACACAGTCAATTCTAGGCTAGCCTGGGCTACAGAATGAAACCCGATTTCAAAAAATGAAATGAAACAAGAACACCAAATCAAAACTAGCATAAACTATACAAGAAAAAAATTCAGTAAATTGGACTTTATCAATATTTAAAATTCTTGTTCTTGAAATAAGGCAGTTAAAAAATGAAAAAATAGGGTTTGGAGAGATGGCTCAGCAGTTAAGAGCACTGGCTGCTCTTGTAGAGCACCCGGGTTTGTATCCCAGCACCCACATGGCAGCTAATAACCGTCCATAACTCCAGTTCCAGGGAATCCAATGCCTCCTTCTGACCTCCATGGGCATTGCATGACATGGTTACACATACATACAGGCAGGCAATCCACTCATACACATAAAACAAAAGTTAAAAAATAAAATATTAAATGAAAAAATAAACCAAAGACCTGGGGAAAATATTTATAAATATGTACATCCAGCCTCTGCCTTGGATAGACTCAGGATAGTTATAATTTAGCATTAGATAACAGCCTAAAGATGGCTAAAACAATTAAACTTACATGACCCTGAAAAAAACCTATGAGAGGCAAATCTGCTATAAAAAGACTTTGTCATCACGAGTCAGGAGAGCAATGCAAGTTCATAGCATGGCGAGATGCCCCATCCCATTGTCTAGAATGGTGGAAATTAAAGTGATGGCTCCACTGTTGGCAAGGAGGTGGAACACCACAAACTGTCAGGCACTGTTGGTGGGCGTGCACAGCTGTATGCCCACTTCAGGAAAAAGCTTTCAGTTTCTTTTATAAAGTTAAACACCCTATTCAAACCCAGCCACTGTTAGATTTCTACTTAAAGAGAGACATGGAAGTCTACGTCTACACAAAAAGTGGTTCACAAATGCCCTTATTAGCTGTATTTGCCGTAGTCAAAAACTGAGACCAAGGCAGATGTCCAATATCAGGAGATTGGTGTGGTCAATCTCAGTGTGGCCTGTCATGCAGTGGATACCACTCAGCAATTAAAAAGGAACATTGAAAAAGACTCTTGATATAAGCAAGACAGACTGATCTCAAGACAACACTGAGTAAAACAGAGCAGGAAAAAATAACCCACGACATGATTCCATCTCTAGAATATTCTAGAAAATGCAAATTAACCCACAGTGCTAGATCAGTGTCAGACTAGGAGGGAGGAATGCATTACAGAGACACACAAAGGACTTGTGGGGGGACATCCTTGTGCCCTTGGTTTTGGTGAGGGTCTCACACGTAGACACACATAAACATTCCTCAAACCGTGTAAAGTGTGCACAGCTTATCACACATTGATCAAGCAGCGAGCACTGACTAAAAGGAAAGATCTGTCTGTCAGAGATCAGGGAGCTCGGGGTATTCCAGAGCAGTGTGGTGATTGTGGATTGTGAGTCCTGGAAAATACCAACATGACTTCGGACTTTCCCTTGGTCACACTCAGTGCCTGAGGACAATGTAGCCACAAAGCTTGGAAGGTGGAAAGGCTCTGATGTAGAAGTATTTTACCTCTTTGAGTTGAAGACAACAATACAAGGATGTTGCTGTCCTTTACTCTGGAAGAAATAAACCAAAACTATAGTTGCAGACCCAGGCTGAGGCAGGAGGATTGTTTAAACCTAGGAATCTGGGGCTAGCCGGGGCAACATAGTGAAACAAGCAAAACAAAACGAAAACCCAAAATGGTCCAGATGATTCCAAGTTCAAGCTTAGGAATGAAGAAACAGCCAGGACAAACAGACTGGCATTTATTCTTTATCTCTGGAAACCTAGGGACACAGCACAGAGTGTGGGAAATGGGGTATTTAAGGTGGAAAACACCACTAGCCTGGGTCTGCCCCGAGAGACAGCAAATACTCCCCGTCCTACTGAGCAGCTAGTGCTGAGGTGGCCCCAGCCCACAGATGTATCTGAAGCATCTCCAGCAGCTGTGCCCAGTGGGTGGGGACGTAGTTTCTGGTGAATGGACGTTGGGTGCCAGTGGGCAGGTGACAAACTCTGCACTTGACTATGCGACTGCACCCAAACCTGGAGACAATACTGTAAGATCACAACACAGATCATTACACAGACATAAAATAGGGGTTGGGGGGGACTTATGATGGGATGCTGAGCGAGGTAGGGGCAGAACCTACCACTGTGTGGGGTGGAACCTCAGCTGACAGGAGCCAGGTCTTTGGGCAGTGTTTGTTATAGCAGCAAACTGCAGGCTGAGGGTCCACTCAAAGGAGCCCAACAAAGCCTGGAATACTCATAGAACACAAGCCCAGGAGGAAAGGTAGAAAGAAGGAGCCCCGAGGGACAATCTACTTCTGTGGTGCAGCACACATGTGGGTGCACGTTTGTGTAGGCACAGTGCCAAGAGGCCTGAAGGATGTCTAGCTGCCAGACATGCGCATGGTCACTGTACGGGAGCGTGAACTCCACCCACTCGCCTCGCCCCATGCTTTTCCTTGCTCAAGTTTTCAGTGAGAAACTGCTTCCCTTTTGAGCAGAAAGAAGACTGTAAAGCCAGGCAGGACCATCGGGGGGTGGCGCAGGGGACAGCCCTGTGCAGCACTGCTGTGAAAGGGCTGTCTTATCTTATAGGTCAGTCTGCTGGACATGACCAGGGACAAGTGCGGATGGGGACAGTGGAAGAAACATGAAAAGCAACAGTAACTGAGTTAGAGTGTTGGGGGAGGGATGGCAAAGGGCTAAATGAAATTCCCTTTTATTCCCTCAAAACACCACTGGGAAGAAGTCATCTGCGACGCACAGCTTTGGCGCCAGGTGTGAGGACGTGCTTAATGAATGCCACTTAATGAAGAAAAAGGCTCTTATAAAACACCTGGCACGAGCAGGGTGAGAGAGTCACAGGGACGGGGGACCTTAATGCACCTGCTGGCATTTTAATCAGCACCTTCCAGAGTGTTCTCGCTCCAAGCTGGTCAACAGTGTCAGAAAGAGGTCCTGGGCCAGAGCCCACGCTCCCTGACAGTCTGGAGAACCTTGCTTCTTAAGGACCATATGCTCAGGTGCTGGCTCGCCCTGAAGGTAATTAAAATGGATCATTTTCAGCTGGAGAGGCCTGGCCAGCACCAAGACCCTCTCCAAGACCTCCCAGCTTGGCTCCTGCTTCTGGGTCCCCTGACTGGCCACAATTGGGGCTGAGCTCCAAGAAGACCTGGGCAGACCCAGGGAAGAGAGCAGACACTGCCTGGGAACTAGGCTCTATGGAGACTGAAAGGTGGCTGTTTCAAGGGTTAGATTCTGAAATATTTTCAAGGGCAATTTTTCTTTTCTTGCTGATTTCAGAGGTTACCTCACAAAGAAGCCACCACGGTCACTTACACAGTCTAATGGGACACTTGTTCTGACACTAGTGAAGGCAAGGGGCATTGGGTAAGTTTATCTTGCAAGCTTTCTACACCAAGACCTCAAACTGAATTCTAAGGCTGCTGCTGACCCCATCCAGGGACAGACCAGCTGCGGTATCAGTGGGCACGTAGGCTGCTGTCATTAGCATGTGGCCACAGACTCTGTCCACTCGTATTTCTGAAAAGGAATTTGTGTGTGCCTGTGTGCCATGACACAACCTGTAGGCACTGATTCTGTTCTTGAGCCATTTCCCAGCCTCTGTCCGTTTGTCACTGAGCTTCCACTATAAGCTAAGCACTGTGCTAGGCACTGAGCTAGTTTTAAAAGTTAGTGTGAAACACATTTCCCCAGTGGAAATTTATTGACCAGCAAACTAAAACACATATCTAAATCTCCCATGTCACAAAGTTAAAAGCTCTAAAATGGTAGGTTAGACATGCACTAAAGGAATATAGGGTGCAAGCATCGATTTTAACAGTGAGGGGTGACAGCCAACATCTGTCGAGAGTCTTCTGTGTGGCCCCACCTACAGAGGGGATAGAACGTGGCAGGGGAGAAAAGGTCTGAGCAATGAAATAGCAATTCACGTGTCTAAGATAATGACCCAAAAGATGGTCACACAGCAAGAGACGGCAATGGAGGGTCCGAGAGCAAGACGTGAGTCAAAAAGAGGAGCCAGGTTCTGACTCAGATAATCAGGAAGGACTTTCTGGGGAAGAGCGTGTGCTCAAGGCTTTGTTCCCATAAGCATTTGTAACCAATGACAGTTACCACTTAGCATGGGTACTATTCTACATGTCTCACAGCCAGCAGGGTTCACAGTAGTCCACAGATGGGGGACTGATGGTTCAGAGGGATTAAGAAACTTGCTCAAGGTCACGCATCTAAAGAAACTGGCTGGGTGATGGTTTGAATTTATGCTTTTTCTATTATACCACATCACCTTACCGAAGAAATGCAAAACACAAATGCAGACCTGTTCACTCCTGTTCAAGGAGTCCATTTGCCTTGATCAATGTGACTTCAGCCTACCAACCTGACTGTACAAAGGAGTTTCCCTCATAGGCCAGCCCTGCCCCCACCAAAGCCCTATGCATTGAGCAAGGAGAAAAAAAGAAAAAAGAAAAGCTGTCAGAGGAAGACTAAGGAAACCACAGTTCCAAACTCCCCAAGTTCCTAAACACATAGCTTTAAAGTGTGAGCAGCTCCGCAGCATATGGCAGATCAATTACTAGTTTAAATCTTAAAACAAAAACATGGCAAGTGCAGTAGAGAAATAATCACGAACAACGGTTCGGCTCAGATTACAGCGGGCCACTGGAGTTTTGAATACAATTAATCATCATTCCAGGCAATGGGAAGCCATATTGACACTTATTCCTAATTTGAATATTTAATTAGGGTGAAGTTCTTCATCAAATTATCGCAGAACTGGGAGAAAGCCTGGAAGACTTACACAATTACTACCTTAACCCCTTCCCAGCTGCTCCCTGCACCAGCTTTGAGCCCCAGCTCTGCAGGGAGGACGCTTGCCTGCTCTCACTGGTTGTGAGAACGGGGAGGGCCTGCCATGAGTTAAGGTTACACCAGAGGAGAAAGGTGGCGAAGATCCCAGGGCATGAACCACACCTGCACTGACTTGATTGGGACAGACCCTGGAGAGATGAAAGTCACAGCTGGGTTCCCCTCGGAGCACACGTGGCTTGCCTTTAATTCTCACCAGGAGTCTGCAAGGCGGTATCCTTATCCCCATCTTAGAGAAGAAAAAATTGAGGCTCTGAAGAATCATCCCAGGTGGTCAGGGCGGCCAAGTTATTCGTCACTCAACTGCTCCAGCTGCAGCCCCTTCCTAGCACTGGCAAGACAGACTCTCTGAAACCATGACCTCTGTTGCAAACACTGTAACTTGTATTCATTCTGTAACCCATACTGTGTGCTCTGTGATATGATAGTTCATATTCATAATTAGGATTGGAATAAAGAGCTTGTATTTGCCTCAGCTACGTTACTATGGTAGGTGGATTTTATGACAAATTGATGTCATTAAAACCGCTAAAACCTTGTGAATCTATTGTTATTCAATAAATTCTGACATTGTGAAAAGATACAGGGTGTTCATCTATGTTTGTGGCATAGCACTCTTGACAGCCACCACACCTGCTTCTTATATGTGGCTTTGGGGACTGAACTCAGGTCCCTATGCTTGCAAAGCAAGCACTTTACTGACTGGACTAGCTCCTCTGTCCCCACAAAAAGATTTTCATCAAACCCCACCCCACTGACAACACAACCAAAAGTCAGGAATTTCCTCAAATCTCCCACACAAGCTATAGGTTGACATCATGCATTGGGTTGGCAGAGCTGAACCTTGAGCCCTAGCTGCTTCAGGGCTCCATTGAGCAAGTACGGGGCATCCTGACAGGTTCAGAGTAGCAAATGTTTTGTGCCAGCTTCAAATGAACTCCAAAGCCCTCTTTTAGGGCCTTGAGGCTCCATCTTCAATGGCCACTTTTAGCAGGACAGAAGGAAAGAGCCTCTGGTACAGCCTGATGCAGCATGGCCGCCTCACAGCAGCCACCCATCAGGCCCCCTGCCTGGGCTTGGCTACAGCAGGAAACCCTGGATCCATCAGGCCTGCTCTGAGCAAGCTCGTGATGGGAGCAAATGGCGTCAAGAACTTTGAAACTTCCCTTTGTATATTACATTAATCCATATAAGAAAATCTCTTTTAATGAGGAGTGATGTAGTTACAAACTCTCCAGAGCCATAATTAGAGCAAACTAATTGAAGTTGTGTTTTGACACACTTTCCAAATTCACGGGTGCTGGATGACATATTCACAACACTGCTGCCGCACAACCATGGCGACGGCAAAATCATTAGGGCTAATAACACTTATTTGCATTCTTATCATGCCGGCAGCTCTCCCTTAAATACTGTTTCCACTATTGCTCCTGTACTGTAAGTTTCCACTGGAAGATATTAACAGTAATTATTAGTACTTTAGTGGAATTTTAACGTTAAGAATAACAACGTGCATTAACATACATTCAATGGCAATTCTTTCTCTTAACCATCACCCATCTGAAGGTTTGGGTGTGCTCCCTCAGCCCCAGCCCCCGGGTGACCAGATGCCATATCCTTTACAATAAGCGCTCAGGGTCCACACCCAGTGAGATCTGAAGTCTGGGTTTCTGATTGCTCTGTCTCAAATGCTTGGTGAGAAAAGTCATTCTTTTTTTTTTTTTTAAGGACAATAAAATGAAATAGTTAAGTAGAAATTTTTTCCAAGCAGTTAAAAAAAAATCTCAATTTACAACCAAGTCTTTGGCAGTACTGCTAATGAGTTCCAGAAGGCCAGGCTTTGGCCAGTCCCTGTCGCCACCCTCACAGAGATTAAAGGCAGACAAGGGAAAACTTGCTGGTGGGTGGGGCCAGGGGGTGGGGCAGGCTGGATCTATCAAGACAGAGGCACCGTTTGCCACCAGCAAGGCCAATTTTTTGGATGCTTAACTCAGACACTCACATATACACAGAGGAAGACTCGACAGTTCTAAATAATGGTTATTAATGACATGCTCTTTGAAAGTGACAAATTACTTCTGAAATTTAGAATCCAAGAGGTATGAGGAGTGAACATTCCACTGAATGTGACAGGAAATGGCAGCAAACACACGGGATCCCTGCTGACTTGGGGGGGCTGTGTCCCCCTTGGTCTGGGTGCTAGGCTGTTGCAAGGGGCTGGCGACCACAGCTACTGTCCCTGACTGTTCACACTGGTGTCTGAGGGTACATCCTGGTGATAAGCTCACCTTCAGTGGTGACACATCCAGGGTGCTATGGAGAAAAGTGAGACTTGGGAGCCACTGAACTCCCAGGCTCCTTAAGTATCCCGGGACTACAAGAAACAACCACAGCCTCATTCACCACTTGCGATCTGAGGGAAAGGCACATATGGGTTAAACACCTATGCAGCAGTGGACCTCAGGAAGTTGTCAAGTTGTCAGTCCTCCACTGGGAAATGCCTTTTTTTTTTTTTTTTTTTTTTTTTTGGGTTTTTTTGGGCAGGGGCCCCCCTTTTTTTTTTTTTTTTTTTTCGGTCTTTTTGAGACAGGGCCTCCCTGTAGCTGCAGTTGGCCTGGATTCGCTATGGAGACCAGGCTGGCCTCAGATTCACAGAGATCTGCCTGCCTCTGCATCCTGAGTGCTGGGACTAAAGGAGGGCACCACCACGCCCAGCAACGCCTTTTTATAGAATGGCCCAAAAGCCTGGGAGTTTTCTGTTGCTCAGCTTAATGCTCCTGCTCCAATCTGTTATTTTTCAAATCACAGATTACTTTTAAAAAACAAAAACAAAAAGGGGAGCGATCTCTTAGTGCTACCACAGCACTCCAAATCCCTGTATTTTTTCACTGCACTTAAGTTACACCTGAACCCTGCAATGCCAAAACACCTACCTCCCATATGAAGGAAATGAATAAAGCCAAGCCTGGGCCTGGGGCATCACCCCACCATCCCAGATGATCAAGTCTAATCTTATAAACTGAAATATTTAAAGAGTTTCTAAACTTTGCTGACCTGACTTCTAAAAAACCAGGAAGATATGGATACTGCCGGCATTTCGTCTCCTTCCAGCCTGCTAAAATATCAGCCTTTCCACATTTCATGAGCAGGGGGTGCTGCCAAAGTCGGTCTCCTAACAAGCTTCATGCATGAGAGTCCAGGGCCAAGGGGTGAGTAGTTCGTGCTAGAAGCCTCAGACCCCCAACAAAGAACCCCAGGCAACCCTTCCCTCCTCGGGCCCATGCATCTCGAACTGTGGAAAACAACTTGGTTAGCAGAATAATGCCCTGGCGAAGGAGGAGGTGGACTGTGGGCCAAGGGCTGGACAGCTGTGCTTGGTCTGGTGCCAGTTCACACTCCTAGCTGTAGGAGACACTGAGGAAGGGGTCTGAAAAATCAGGAAGCCCTTAGGCTCCTGGTGGGCAGGGTGGGCTTGTGGGCCCTGCCCTGTAGGTTCCTCCCAATCCTCTTTGCCCAAGGTCATTAGTTCTGCAAGGTCAGTCTTCTAGTCTCTTAAAATGAGAACTGGATTATTCACCTTATAGCATGGTTGGAAAGATCAAAGCTATGCCCAAAACACACACACACACACACACACACACACACACACACACACGCGCGTGCATGTGCACGCGAACTATATATACTCATACACTTTAAGTATTTTACACAATGCCTGGTACAGTGTGCTCAGAAAGTTGTAGCTGAAATGATAACAACTGTATTCATTCTAATAATAATTATTAATATTTTTCAACTAGAAAGAAAACATCTGCTGTTCAAGAAGGGTATTTGAATTGAATTCTACCGACCCATGGGCAAAAGCCCAACCCAAATAAACTCTGAAGGCCTTTTGAAAGTTACTGCAGGCAAAGGATTTTATTAAATATCCAAATTAATAATTGAAACCCTGCCTTGAAAAAGAGCTGCCTCGTGGGGAGAGAGGTGAGACCCCAGGAAAGAACTGGTGCAATGCTCATTTTTACTTTGTTTGGCGGTTAGAGTTCCACTGAGAGACTCAGGTGAAATATTCCGTAGAGCGACCCACAAATAGACTGTCAGCTTCCACTCTGATAAAAGGTAAAATATCCTCCTCTAAATGGCTGGGTTCACAAAACGACCCTAAAGTGAGCTGATAAATCTGTTCTGACACATGGAAAACTATTTTCATAATCCTGAAAAAGGCCTTTCTCTAAAGCCCGGAGCGGGAGCTCACTGCACAAAATGCCAGGGCGCCCTGGAAAGTGGGCCCTCGAGAGAACAACTTGGCATCCATGACCCAGGTTGACCTTCACACAGAAGCCACAGGACCGTCACAACCACTGTCACCCAAGTTACAGAGACAGCAGGTTTTCAGGCAGCAAATACCTCGTCAAAAGCTGGCGTGAGCGACTAAAAGCCACAGGGGCTCAGAGGTAGGAGCTGTATTGACTAATAGTCAATTCTTCATTAAATAGAAGCCCTGACTTCCCAAGAAGCCATATTAAAAATTAATATCTAAAAGTGTATTGCTCAGCCTAAACTCATCATTCATATCTAACAATACCAAGCTGCATTCTAATGAAATTTCTCCTTCAAAATTACCCTGACACCAACACTAAGTTGGGTCTGGCTTCAGACACAGCCAGGGGTTCTGTTCACCAGCATCGTGAGGCTATTCAAACAATCTCACTGGGCAGGCCACTTTCACAACACTCTCAAGATTCCCAGAATAAATCACACCGCTAGGAAACCCGCCAAAGTGAGCCTCAAAGCCCTGTGAGGGGGTGGTGACATGGGAACCCTTGGGTATGGCCTCCATGGTCCTCAGTCAGCAGTCACAGCTCAAGGGTACTTGCCCCTTCAGTGTTCACACATCTAAGAGTGTGAATTCAGACTGCTGAGGCCATGCCCAGACAGGGGACCTCTGGGAGTTAATTTCCACCCAAGTAGTTGGGAAGTCTGTGCCTCTCCCCTCGCTGCTGGTTGGGAGGTTGGAGAAGCTGCCTGTTGAGAGGGCTGGGGGGCTATGTCTCAAGCAGGCACAGGCCTGGCTCCCAGTGAAACCCAAGGACCCTGTGACTGAAGGCAACAGGTACAGGGAAGAGCTGCTGAAGGGAGCTGGATTCATTGGTATCTTAGTTCTGACACAGCATCTGTAGGACCCCAGGAAAGGAATTGAACCTCTGATCTCCATTTTCTCCACTTAAAATGGTGAGGACAGCAGTCCCTGCCCCATAGAGCTACTGTTAGGATACTTAGTTATCCTTTATAGAGTTCCTGGTGCAAGGCTTGGTAGCCTAGCCATGTGGGTCTCTGCTACCTGGGGCTGGATGGTTGGCTGACCAGACAAAGATGGAAGAGCTGGGGGAAAGGTGAGCAAACACACACTGTTGGTTTCTATGTCTCTACACCAGCTTCCGTTACAGAGTCAATATGCATCTTCTGAAAATACTTCCCACGTGCCAGGCATCTGGGACTAGGAATCTCCACGTGTTTCCTGGCCACTTCCTGTATCAAAAGAGATGACGGGGTGAAAGCAGTTTCAAGGTTTCAATGCACAGAACCATCATCCTGCGGTTTGTGTGACCAGCCTTCTCTGGGGCTTAAAGGAATGGTGAGGATTTCTGCCACAGAGAGCAGGAACTCTGCTGGAAGGCTGAGTGTGAAATGTGCAGCAATGACAGGGGCTGGGAAATGCCGACTTGTTCCATGCAGGTACATGAGAAGAGGAGGCAGGCCAGGCTTCATAGGGCAGGGACTTCCATGGGCCAGAGGGAACAAGAAGGAACCCAGCCTGACTCCTTAGGAGGGAAAAGCTGCCATGGGCCTCCAGAATGAGATGAGGCTGCATCTCAACAGTGGCCCAGCCCTTCCAGGGGGGGTTCTTCTCCAACAGTGGGGGTGCCAGTCTTCTCTAGGGAGTGGTGAAGAATGCCCCCTCACAGAATGGATTCAAACCACACAGCAAATGTTTGTACTCCCTGGGCAGAAAGTCCTATTTTCAGTCTTCACCTTAAAAAGTGTCTCATCATGGGGCTGGAGAGATGGCTCAGCAGTTAAGAGCACTGGTTGCTCTTGCAGAGGACCCAGGTTCAGATCCCAGCACCCACATAGCAGCTAACAACTGTCTATAACTCCAGTACCAGGGGATCCGACATCTTCTGACATCCACAGGCATTGCATGACACAGGTGCACTCACATACATGCAGACAATCCACTCAAGCACATAAAATTAAAATAGTATTTTTACAGTGTCTCATCATTAATAAACAAACAAAACACACACGTTCATGTGAAGGAAAAGGAAACCTTACTGTAGGGGTGTTGAGCCCCGAGCCCTCCTCTGATGGAACCAGGTCCCAAATTGTCTGTGGCTACTATGGAAGAGCACACTCAGCCCTCCTTGGGACCAGCCCTGTGCCTTGTTTTCTAACCTGACCAGGAGGCTGGGCACACACAGCCCTTTTGGAAATGACAAACCTTATGCTGAACCATAGCTTCTCACTCCAAACCTTGGGGAGGAACTGTCCTCTGTTCAGGCCAAGGACAGTCTGCTGGGCCTTCTCACAAGGCCTCCAGTGCCAACCTTCTGCTGTGGAGGACAGGTGGCACATCTGCAGCAGGAAGAGGGGACATGGCCTCCCTGATCTGAGCAGCATGGGCTGCTCACTCCTGTCCTACCTCAATAGGTCAGGTGACAGATATCATGTGTAGTACAAATGATTGAAAACTGACAGAAGGCAGTCTGAAGATCCGGGGCTGTCAGTGTAGACAAGGGGGCTCCTGATGGGGACTTGAGGATCCAGCCCCACTGCTCATGGACCAGTTGGTCAGGGCATTTTATGAGGTAGCAGAGCTGGGCCCCAGGTCCAGCAGGGGGAGGCAGGGTCAAGGAGGCAGGATGGAGGGAGTATAACTTGTGACAAGGGCCGTGACAAGGACACATGTGGGTGGCATGGCTTGAATTTTAGATCACTATGGCATGATTTCCTCCCTCCTGCAGGAAGGAGTATTAACCTTTTAGACGACAGCCCCAGGACCTGAGTGATGGAATCATTTTTGAGGTCAGCAAGAATCAATGTTCTTAAAACCTGACATCAACATGCAAAAGTTGTGACTGAATCCTGGTGTCCCTGAGAGAAAGACTAAGTGCATGTGACAGATCTTCTGCCATCAAAATGCTCTATTTCCCAGAGTATCTGTCACAGACTGATAACATCCATGCAAAAAGTTAAGTACAATTATGTCTGTCACTGAGAAACATACTTGGGAAACCTGTGACTGACAACTTGCTGGGAGCTGACAAATCACTGGGAGATCACCAGAGCACCCCTGAGCACTGCTGGGCTGCGGAAAGGCAAGCTTGGCCGACTGACACGGCCGGGGGGGGGCGGGGAGCTTCTGACAGGCTACACCCTGAGGGGAGGGCGCTATGACCCCTGCAGGAAAATGAGCCATGTGTTCCGTGGCTTCTGGTGGGTCATTCATCCTTCCTCTGGGAGGGAGTGTGTTCTAGTTTGTTTCTCCATTGCTGTGAAAAAACACTGACCAATACCAACTCGGGGAGGAAACGGTTTGTTTGGCTTACATCTCCAGGGTCACAGTTCATCAGGGAACCCAAGGTAGGAACTCAGGGTGGGAACCTGGAGGCAAGAGCTGAAGCACAGGCCATGAAGGAACGCTGCTTACTGACTTGCTCCCCTGGCCCATGCTCAACCTTCTATGACATAAACCCACCTGCCCAGGGGTGGCACCACCCACAGTGGGCTGGGCCCTCCCACATTACTCAATAGTCAAGATGCCCCATAGACATGGCCATAGGCTAGTCCAATGGAGGCAATTCCCCAATTGAGGCTCCCCCTACCCAGGTGTGCCAAGCTGACAACTAAAGTTATCCAGTACAGAGCACATCCATGAAGAATAATGCAGGATATGCCCACGGCCTGGACCTGGACCTGGATCTGGACCTGGGGTATGACTTCTCTTTCAGGACTATGGTGTACACAACTCACCCTCAGGACCTGTGGGCAGGATAGAGTACGGTCCCTGCATCCTCATGCTCTAGTTTTCAGGGTAGCCACGTCCCTGACATGAAAGGTACTGGCTGTTCCAGCACTCTGGGGTTCTGGCCACTTATTTCGGATGGACTCTGAAGGGTTCACAGAATGGCTCTTACATGCCAACGCTGGACTGAGATGCAGTGTCCACACCACTGAGACCTGAGCACTCTGCAAGGCCTGTCTGTACTCATCCCAGGGATATACCACAGTGCCAGTACTTGGGTGACTCAAGCGTCCACCAGTCACTGCACTGTGAGCGGGCAGTGGCTATGGCTTCCTGAGCAGGACCCAATGGCCAAGGCCCACTTTCTCAGCACATTGTTCCCCAAGGTCACCCTGGGCAAGGGGTTCGCTGAACCTGAATTTCTGAGGGAGGGATGATTAATGATTAGTTTAATTGTCAACTTAACACAATCTAAAATCACCTGGGAAGGGAGTCTCAGTGAGGGCCTGTCTAGATCAAGCTGGCCTGTGGGTGTGTCTATGGGGCATTACCTTGATATTAATTGATGTTGGAAGACACAGCCTAAAAGTGGGCAGCACCATTCCCTAGGCAGGGGATCCAGGACCGTATGAAGAGTGGCAAAATCGAGCTGAGTTCAGCTCAGTTCATTGCTGTTCTGATTATGGATCTGATGTGACCAGCTCCCACAAGCTCCTGCTGTGTAGCCCAGAACTGTGAACTAAAACAAACCCTTTCTCTCCTAAGTTGTGTTTTTCAGGATGTTTCATTATAGCAACTGGGAAATACAACAGGGGAGGTCATGAGAAAGGTAAAACATTTCTTGAATGAGGCTTAAGAAGCAGGACTCTTCCAGTCGTACCAGAGATCTGAATGCTGTTTGACCTCCAAGCAGGTGAGGGACAAAATACACAAGATAAGCAGTGTAAGGGAAGAGCTTGCTTTTGGCCCACGGTTCAGAGCTTTCAGTTCATGGTCAGCCAGCTCTGTTGCTTTTGGGGTCTAATGGTGGCTGGGAGGAGGAAAAGGAGATGAGGGGTGTGGCGGGGGGGGAAGGTGGGGGAAGGAAGACGCCAGGGCTGAGGCACACCCCACAGTGACCGACTGACTCTCGTCAGCCCCACCATCCACCCAACCATCTGTTCAACTGTGAAGCCATCAGTGGACTGATCCCTTGACTAGCTCAATGCCATCAGAATCCAGTCACTGCCCCCCAAAACCTCACCACTGAACACTCTCACTGGGGGCCACATCTTCAACACATGAGCATCTAGAGGACACTTGAGCTAACCCTCAGCAAGCATCACTCATGAGCTCCACAGTGGCTTCTTCATGCCACAGAAACTATTTTTGTGAAGTTTTATTCTTTTTTATTTTTAAGGTTGAGCCCAAATCTACCACCTTGCAACTCCAGCCCACCGGGTCCCACTTTGCCTTCGGGAGTTCCCAGCAGCCCTTCCTCCTCCCAGGAAATGCTTCTGATTTCTCTTTGATGGCTGACCATTTAGACATCCAAAGCCAGCTACCTATCTGTACTCAGGTTAAAATTCAACATTGCAGTTGGGTAGCTTTTACATGACTCTCTGCTGAGCCTGACAGGTGTGACAGGGACACAGCCTCCTGACACATGCCTGGACATGTACAGCAGGCTGGCTGTCTCATACCAGAAGCTCATGACCAGCCCCCCTCTAGTCTGCCTGCCTCTCTCTCTCTCTCTCTCTCTCTCTCTCTCTCTCTCTCTCCTTCCCTCTATCTGTTTCTCTCTCTATGTCTATCTCTCTTTCCCTTCCTTTCCCTCTGTCACTGTCCCCCCGCCCGCCCCCTCGTCTGTCTCTGTCTCTCTGCTGGGCCAGGTCTCCTGGATGGGTTCCTGTGCTGTGGACCATGTGACCCTGGGGGGGGGGGAGTCTCTCTGCACGCATTGCCTCCTACCACCTCATTCCTATGGGTGCTGTGGCTGTGGAGATGTATAGTACTGACCCTGTCCTCCAGCACATCAGCTCTCCCTAGTGACTCCGTGTCATCTGTGGGTTTGACAAGCACACTTCTGACATCTTTATCAAGCCTCTGATTCTGCTCCTCAGCAAGTAAGGGGAAACAGCCTGCCAAGGTCTCCCCCAGGCAACAAAGGACATTTATTTGTCCACTTGGGGGATCCTGGTACACTATCAACTGTGGATGCCTGCCTCTAGGAGCTTTCCCTGGTCCAGGGAGTGGCAGAACCTTTCCATCCCAGTTATCACACACGAGACCTCATGTGTGAGAGGGGCTGAGGGAGCTTTGCTTGAGGCCAAGAAGGTGCTTTATTGGTACCCCAAGGTAGCAGCACCAAGCAGAACAGGACACCAAACAGGAAACCCACTATCCACTGGGTCTGCCAGGCTCATTCAGCTGAGGCCAGCCCAGAGAGGGGTGCTGAGAGAGGACAAGCCTCAGCCCCTAGGTCACCCCACTCCACTGGACCATGTGCATAACACTGGTAAGCGGAGGAAGGAATGCCCGCTTGCCTTGATGGAGGCTCCAAAAACCTGAGCAGAGATTTGTGGATGAGACCAGGAGTCGCTGTAAGGAAGACACCTCTGTCCAGCTATCTTTTGCTGCCTTTGACACAAATGCCACCAGGCCCAACATCCAATTCACTGGACACAGGCAGGAAACACCCTGCCTCCCAGAGACCTGAGGGCAGGAGGGCAGGGGTACTCTACATCTGATGGGAAGGCTCAGGCAGGAAAAGAGAAGGCAGCACTGCAGGGACATGAGGAAGCTGACGGCCTGTCACCTGCGAAAAGTTCACCTAATGCCTCTTTTGTCTAAAATAAAGTTGGAAATGACAGCTCTCCAAAAAAGCAGCTGGGAATGCTCTGAAATCCAGGTGACGATGTAAGAAATGGCGGCGCGACACACATCTTTTCCTTTTGAGACACACGCCCAGGCACAAGAAGGCAGCATGCCGGACTGACCCCCACCTGTCTCTTGGTTGAGGCTCCCTGGATTGGCCAGAGGCCCAGCATGCCTCCCTGCCACCTCCTAGTTGGCCAGTAGAGGCCGCCACACCACCACTCTCCTAGCAGCAAGGGCTTTGGCAATCGGATCAGGTGTCCACACAAAGACTACGCTTGAGGAACTGTACCTGCTGTTTGTGGTTTAACGTTCCATGAGAAAACAGAGCAAATCATGAACTTGATATTATATGCGATGATGTCACCTATGTAAAAGTGCACGGGGGAAAAAGGCTTGAAGAAAATGTAACAAAAGGTTATGAGCATTTGCTCACTGGAAATGGGTTTTGTTTTTCCATTATTTTCTATATTCTGCCAATTTCCCACAAGCCTGCATTGCTCTCATGATTGAAAAACTCCCGCAGTGCTCAGGGACTGGGGTGTTGTCTACAGAGGTGGCAGCATGGACGTTCTCACTGCTGGAAAGTGCATGCTGGGAAACTGAACACATGCCCGGGATGGCGACAGAGAAAAGACCCTGTGTGCAAGGGGCTCCCTGAAGTGCAGGCCCAGCCTGGCACTCTGAGGGACAGTCCAGCCGAGAAGGAAAGTAAGACATTCCAGATGTGCAGGTATCCTGTGAGCAAAGGCACAGAGCACAGAATAGGAAGGGAACGGCAGGGTACCAGACCAGCTTGGGGCTGGGATACAGGAGGAGATGGGAAACCAGGGGGGCTGCATGGGGAGGTCATCATAGCTGATAGGGGAGCTAAGCCTTGAAGTTACAGGCTATAGGGGAGCAGCATCTTGGCTCACCCCCAAGGGAAGGCTGTCACTCCCCTGCTGTGGACTTTACACAGACCTGAGCCTCAAGGAACACAGAAGCATATTCAGCCTTTCTTAGATCTTCAGTGGGAAGTTCAAACTAGTAATAAGCAATTCATTTTTAAAAAATCAGATATACTGGAGAGGAAAACAAAACCCAGACCAACACACAAAAGATTTTAAAAATCAAACTCCCAATGACTTGAGAGGTTCACAGGGGTACATACACCATCTATAAATCAACACCCAGCCAGAGAGAAGAGCTGGGGAGAAACGGGGTGTCTCCACCCAGCAACATTAGCATACACAGAGTGATCTTCCCGAACATGGGCTGACTTAACTCAGCCAAATTAGAATACATTTTATATTGACTATTTTGACATTTGTTTTATTTGGCAAGTAAAACAAAACAGATCCAATTTCCTTGCAGCCATTGTAAACCATAAACTGTACACCAAGGTTATAAAATATATATAAGCCTTATAAACAGTTTGTCGAAATGAGGTACCCTCTGATTCCACTGACTCCCAGGGGCCAGGTGCTTCTGGGCTGCCTTTAGTGGAGGCAGGTGGGACCTGGCTCTCCTGTTACAGGCAGGCTTCAGGGTGAGTACTCTCTGTTTCTTCTCAGACAATGGGGGTTCCTTCCTCATCCTATAGGAATTAGCACCCGCCCAGAGGTGGTGCCTACTTCTGGGCCTTTCCAGACCACATGTAACTTCAGGGAGTGGCTCTAACTATTCAGGGCAATTGCATCCCAGGGCTCTGCAGCCTCTTCAGTGAGCCCAAACTTGAGCTGACTGAGCACAGGGGTTGGATCTAAGTTGACCCCAGCACAGGTGAATGACCTGAGATGATGCTGGCCCAGGCGGTGGTGACTCTGAGCAGTGCCACTAGGACAAATCCCTGACAATGTTGCCGGTCAGTGAGGAAGGAAAGAACAAGGGCGGCCCGCACGTGCCAGCCCTGCACTCTTGAGCAGAGACAGATTGGAGTGCTGTCACTCTAGGAAGTTCACTGGCTCTTCAGCTCTGTTCCAAAGAGAACCCAAAAGTTGCTTCTAAAGTGTCAAGCAGCTCAAGGTTGTTTAACTTTAAAAGACTGCCTCTGGTGAGGGAGCCTGACACTAGGACTGGATTGCCTTCACAGGCACCAAAGGACAGAGTCCTTGGCTCTGGCGTCACTATGCCTAGGTCTCTGGGTCTGTGCCCAGAGAGTGGATGTGCTCACATGGACAGACAGCCCACAGAGAGCAGAGGCAACTCCTGGAGGGTGGCAGATGGTGTACAGAGCCCAGGGAAGCCCTTAGGGACTGCTGTCCTGCTCTTGGGAGACACTCATCTCTCTTGCATGGGAAGCTCCTCAATGCACCCGCACATCACTTCAACCCCAGCGACACCATCCACCGTTCCTCCTTGCTCTATTCCATGTGAAGGAGGAAATCTCTGACTTAATTCCTCACTGCCGTCTGTCCCTTCCCATACACCATCTCCTTAGTGGTGGCCGCTTCTTAGTTCACAGGAGGCTTTTACTATATGCTTTTTGCCAACAGTACAGACACTTTTACCCCCACCATCACCTCTTAACTCAACTGCAGAGGGGCCACGCTGATTACTACAGCCTCTCTATGGAATCAATTATTATAGTGAACATAACCTTCTGAAAAACTTCCCACTTTCTAAGGACTGCTTCTAGTCTGGAGTTCACTGGGAAGAACCAGCATGAATGAAGTGACCACTGGATCCTCCTGGATTTCAGATGAGTTGCTGGTAGAGCAGAGGGAATTCCACCTTCTGGAGGCCCGGGACAGGCCACCTGGCTGCCACATCATACATGCCTGTATGTCTGTGAGCTCTTGTGAAAGGCAAGTCAATTCTGAGCCACGTATCCTGTTTTAGAAGGATATGTACATTACGGAAGCTAGGCTGGCCTTTACATACATGAACTTCAGAGTTTTAACTGCGTCTTTCTTCTAAAGGCCCAACTCAGACTTCCAAAAGTGTTCGGTTACATTTTATACCATTTCAGTAGATACACCAGAGGATACTAGTGTTTTCTAAACTGTTGCATGGTGAGGCAGGGCCCAAGGTCCTGTGAGTGCATATGTGACAAAGCCTCACCTGGGAAGGTTGGGGGCTGGGGTGGAAGCTGCTGACGACTGCGAGGGTGTGGTGGGTTGAGATGAGTCGTGATTTCTTGGCACTCTGCCCATGCGGTACCAGATGCCCATGCTGTTCAGTTCCCTTTAGGAGAAAAGAAAAACCTTCAAGACTCTGCTGTGCTTGGAGCACTGACCCAAGCCTCAATGCAAACATGTCATCTATGAGTCATAGCCTCAAACCCCAGGGAGTCCATTCCTGCAAATGTAAGACAGGGCCCATGACCTCCCTTCATGCCCTGGGTGTCCCAGCTAGAGCCCAGCATGAGGACAGCTGTGCCAACAGGCAGGTCTTTGTGACATGGCTGTCCCTCACCACCCAAGCGTGCCTGCTGGCTCAGACTGCATTTCCTTGCTTCTTGGTGTGTTTGCTTTTTGTTTTACCATCTCACTGGTCTCAGTCAGGTGAGGCAGCTGAAGAAGAGTGGGGCATACACATGCCTGGGTTCTACCCATGAAAAGGACTTCCCCAAGTTCACCTGACATTCTGAAATGTTAGGATGCAGTTCCTCACGGCTGCAAGTCACCTGCATGTGGCCTCACTCCAAGATCAGTTGGGAAGATGTCCTCAGACCACAAAACCGGAGGCTCATGGCCCACAAGCCAGCATGACTGGGAGTGATACACAGTGCACTGCTGTCACTTGGTGTGACGGCCACTGTGGTAGGTCCCACACTTCTCAGCTGTGGGGTTCACAATGAAACCAGCTTTATTTCTGGCACATCCAAACCCTCTCTCCACCCCAAAACTGTGTCTTTGGGACCAGAAGCTAAGGAATGAAGGAACTGTATTCTATGGGTTCTGGATGTGCTCAGGAACTGCTCTCAACGTCAGCATGCCTTATCAGAGCAGTGCGACCAGCCACTGCCTGATCTCAGCCCACCTCCACCCGGCCTCTGGTGTGCTCTTTCCAGTACAAACTTCCTGCCTCCCACTGGGCAAGCCTTGTGACATGTGGAATGGAGGTCATTTTTAAGAATAAGTGGCTTTGGTTTTGAATACTGACTCCAATTCCCTCACTTCAAAATAACACAAGGTCTTCTGCTAGAAGAGGATTTTTTGGCCCAAGATGAAAGACAAACTATACTTTAGAAATTTTTTGAAAAATGCTATCAAAGAAGAAAGATTCTGGTTTTGCATATCAACACAAATATTGATTTAAAAAAATCTATTCCTCGGAATTGTTTAAATGAGTTACGATTGTATCTTTTTAGAACAGTATTCTTTGTAATTCAAGATGTACATAGCAGCTGCAAACAGACTTTCAAAGTAGTAAAGGGCTGGCTTCCACATGTGCATAGATGGCTGCTTGGAGGTAAAGGGTGGCTTTCCTCCTAACTGCGACCTGCTGTTGTAACCATGCTTGCGCCATTAGTGTAAACCAGGCTGCAGAACAGGACTTTGGAATGTAGGAAGGGAATGATCAGTCTTTCTTCTACCAGTTCATTTTTTGGTGCAGGTGATGGAACCTAGAGCTTGGTACACAGTACTGCTCTACCCCTGTGCTACACACGTCCAGTCCAAGTGCTTCTGAGAACCACACATCTTCATTCAGAGCAATGCTGAAGAATCTAAAGGAACCACAGTGTACCAAGATAAGTTAGTGTCGATTTCTAGGGCACCTGCTTCCCCACACACTTCCTAGAGTGACAGCACTTCCCCACCCACAGGCAGCCATGCTGTACTCACATAGTGCCTGCCTGGGGCTCGAGGAAAGGCCCTGGTGTGGAAAGAAGCGTCAACCCTGGGCTTAAATGAGCAAGAGCAGAACAGAATCTAAACCAGACCCAGGAGGACACACCCCTGGGGACCCTCAGTGACAAATGTGAACCTGCAGGGCTGGCTGAGAAAAGGGGCCTAAGGCCATGGGAGCAAAAACCATGTATCTGTAGGCCGACTCAGCTTCAAGGCCCGAGTTCCAACTGCTTCAGTGTAGTGAGCACCTACTGTCTTTTGGACACCTGGCACTACCGCCCCTTCGCTGTTCCTCCTTGGACTCCAATAGAGCTGACCTTACGTCTAGCTCAGGCTGGCCATCAGGGAATGAATGACCTTTCCCAGATAACAGTGAGCAGTTCTGGGTGCACCTGACAATAGTCACATGAACCAAGGACACTGAATTCTAGAACTTGGATGGGAAGGCAGTCTTATTCTCTCCCTTTCTGGATTCACATCTGAAGACAGCTAGTGAAGGCACAGAGGCACTGTGCTTCACTTACTGGGGGCAACTGATTGTCCCAGAGGACTGAGAGCCGAGGGCTGGAGAGGGACAGGAAATGAGGTGCTGTGCTTTGAACTCCTACTTCTACCTGCCCAAAGCCCCAAATGCTTCATTTTGCTTGAGTCCATTTGAGTGGTTTTTGCCATCATTTAGGGTCCCAAGGGCAGAAGCAAAATGCTGAGATGTCCTTGCACTCAGGGCTGATAGAGCAGTTTCAGGGCCAGGCCCACCTCAGCTCTGAAGCTGTAGGTGAACAGGACTTGGATGGGCCCAGCCTCCAGCAAGCTCTGCTTATCAGAAACCAGGCACCATGAAGTGGCGTAATAGCTCATAGCTTTATGATTCAGTACCTCCAATGTGCTTGGAATAAAACCCAGGCAACCACGATGCCTTGGGGGCCCTTGTGATTGCTTTCCTCTTGGCCCAACACTGTTCCTGGTGTGCCCACGCAGGCATGTGGGTGGCCTCTGCTCTTAGGATGTGCCACGCTCTTTCCCACCTCCACCCTCACTTTCACCCGGTTCTGCCTTCACCCAGTTCTCTTGGACTTGTCCCCTCCTGACCTCCTAACTGTGAACTCTTGTGAAAGGCAAGTCAATTCTGAGCCATGTATCCTGTTGTTTTAGAAGGATATGTACATTACAGAAGCTAGGCTGGCCTTTACATACATGAACTTCAGAGTTTTAACTGCGTCTTTCTTTGAAAGGTCCACAGTGCCTTCCCTTCGCTGCCTAAAACAACCTGTCTCAGCTTCCTACTCATCCCTTTCCCTTTAGAACAGTGCTCTCTGAGGGCAGTGCCTTTGTCTGTCTCCCCCACACAGCATCTGTCTGGTGACACAAACAAGCCCACCATAAAATGTCCTGGGTTGATTGGCACTGTGAGAAGCTGAGGTCCATAGCAGTGTCTGGGTGGGACGCAGGGTGTCTACACAGAGAACAGGGAGCAGAAGGAACCACAGTGAGAGCTGAGGTGCAGTGAGGCCCAGGGCCTGGCAGGAGGACAGTGACGGGCACTAAGGCCAAGAGGTTGATGGGAGCCTGTGGCTGAGCCAGGTAAAGCATGCTGAATTCTCAGACTTCATCCCAGGAGTGGACTGAGAACTTGGGGGAGCAGGCAGCAGGTGGAAGTGCACTGTTGAGACTTACCCAATAAATGTGTACTGGGGAGGTGCCTGCTTGGTCCGGCCCATGATCCGAATATCACAAATGGCAGCTTCAGTTGAATCCCGAGGGATAAATTTAATGCACAGCCTCTTCTTTCTAAAGGCCACCTCCTCTGAAGGAAGGACAATGGAAAAGATATGAGTCTTTCAGAGATGCATCACCTCTGCTCTCAAAACCCTGTTTCCTGGCATGTGCCCTTCCAGACAGCAGAAAGGATGACCAGTGGGTCATCCTTGTTAACTGACAGAGGGGCTGAGCTCTACCCTGTATCTCCCTGAGGACCTAAAAGACAGGCTGTCACAACAGAGTGTAACAGTCACCCTTCTCTGTGTCCAGGGCTTGACCCCAGAAACCCCAGGGCTCCTGGGACCATTGCCATTACCAGTCTGTGGACACCCACCCACGAACACTGGGTATAAGCACGCCCCACTGCACAAGCTCTTTTTTATTACAGACATCTTCAAACCTAAGTGGAGGGAAGAACAGGATGGAACACTTGCTCCTGAACAGCTCTCCCCACACTTTTAAATTTGCTGGATATTCTGAACAAACCCCCAATGATATGTCTTATCACCCAACCCCACCTCACGAGGCAGGACTGCCACGCCACCACCATTCCTACTGAGGACCAGGAAAGCCCTGACCCTTATCTCATGGTCTATGTTCACGTACTCATCATCATCGCACATCACTGCACTGCTGGTTTGTCTGCGTCCAAATCAGAGGCCGCCTGCTCTGTGGGGGTCCTCAGCTCTTTCCATCCCTTTTACTCTGTAATGACTGTCTCCTGCTCCCTGTTCCTTCACAGCACAGACAGGCCAGAAGAACCAGGTGTTCTCTGGTTTCCAGTAACAAGCTAGAAGCTACAGGCTGGTTTTGAGTCAGGTTATGCCTTTCTGGAAGGCATACGTCTGTTGAATCACAGGACCACTTGCTCTGAGTTCCATGGTGTGGGCCCAGGACCTGGCTCAACATGTGCTGCTCTGGGTGTGGGTTTCCAGGATGACTGCTGCCAAGAGCTCTATCTTGCTAAAAGTTTCAAAACAGCGATTCCCTAGTTCCACCACTACTTCTGCACTGAGGAGCTCAAATTCTATCTAAACACAAGTTTCTTCACCAACTATCTGGCCTCCCTGAGGTAGGTTTAGTACAGGAAAGGAGGCCTGGTGTGTGGCTTCTCTCTCACTTGTCAAATCTTCACTTGTTGGGCTAGTCCCTAGGAGCCGCCAGTGGTGTCCAGCAAGATGGCAGTGTGGTTTTGAACAGCTTTCAACAGTCTGAGTCAGTCAGTTGGATCTATATTTTGTTTTGTTTCTGAGACAGAGTCTCATTATGTAGTCCAGGGTGGCTTCAAACTTGTAATCCTCCTGCCTCAGCCTCCTGAGTGCTGGTATTACAGATGTGTGCTACCTACCATACCTGGCTCCATCAGCTGGTTTTGGGCTGAATCCCAGCTCTGCCGTTTTCTGGCACTGGGACCTCAGAAGAGTCACTTAAACCCTCTGAGCCTCAGCTTTGCTATCTGTAAAAGGAAGCTACCAGGTGATAACCCACTCTAGAAGAATGGGGTGCACATAATGGGATAACTTGATTTTTCAGGCAGTAAGTGCTCAATAAGAACAGCCAGGAGGGATCTTACCGTCAAAATGACAAACCTAGTGCATACTTAATAGCTGGGCTTGGGATCGACTTTCAAGACCTTCTGGCTTTGTGGCAGGAAATGTGAACATTTATGGCACTGCCAGGTTGAGGGTAGGCAGGGGAAGGACCGTCTTGCTCATGGGTTCTACGGGGCAGGTAGAATCAGGAGTATTGGTGAGTCATGGTTAAGTTTTTGGGAAAGGGGTGTCTTCTTAAAGAGCCAGCCCCAAACTCTGGAATTCTGTGGGTTCTTTCCCAGGGGTGAAAGCAGAGGGTTGGAGCTGCACAAGCTGAAGGACTGTCCTAAATCCACACCCAAAATACTGCCATCAAGGAGGCAGGGAGGGCACCCTGGAGGAGGAATGCCCTGGCAACGTGCACCTTCACACACCATCAGCGGCAGAGGTCAACCTCTGAAGGAGGTGAGGACAGGTAAACCACGTGCAAGCCACGGTGCAGGGGCTCTGCTTGCCTTGCCATTGCTGGCTCCACGCTTCCATCGCAGCCAGCTCAGGGCTGGAGCCACTCATTACACATGCTTAAGCAGGCCTCATTTTAAGCAAACATATTACACACAGTCAATAGAAATGTGTTCAGTCATGCTAATGAACACAGGGAGAGTACACAGCACTTTACTAAAACAAACAGTCTTCCAGTTTTTAAGTACTGTACGGACTGTATTTTAAATTAATTACAGGAATTGCATCTTTTGGGCTGATTTTATGAAATCAAGGCTTCAAGTACTCTCAGGACACATGAGGCTGACCATGAGGCTTTCTCATGGGTGAAGCCTTTAAGAAATGGTCCCATGACCGGACGTGCAGACACACACAGGAAACAGTATTCCCAACCAGAGCCACTGGGTTCTCAGCAATCAGGGCACAGGACCACACGGGATTCCACCTCGGCCTCCTTATTGAACTAAATTAACAAATGAGAAAATGCAGAATGGAAGATACCTGGTGGCTCTGCAACATCAACTTCACATCAAAAATAAACACCAAGACAAAGTTACAAACTCTGAAATGCAGGGAGGAGACAGAATAGGAAATGAATTCGAGTCTAGCATGCCGTTTCCATTTATAAGTAGACAATTCATGTGAGGATAGGAAAATGAACAAACACTTGTGAAAGTGGGCTTGCTGATAAGCAGTGAACTAAAAAGTAAAATAAGAACTTGAAGCTTAGGCTGGTGGTCTGTGGAAATCAAAGGTAAGCCCTCACAGCCAGGGGAACCCGTGACATGCATCAGTTTGGTGATAACGCATCTGAGAAGGGCCCTGGGGGCAGCGACCTTACATTCACTGGAGGCCACAGTCAGGAGGCTGTATGGGTGGAGCCTGAGGCAATGTGGAGATGAACCAACCCACAGCTCATCATCAAGGATCAAAAGAAACAGCAAAGACATGAAGAAAACTTGAAAGGGACCAGAGTGCACCAAGCAGTATTAAGAGACAGGAAGTACTCTCTCACCTGGCAAGAGAGGAAACTGAGGCTAGAAGTCTAAGGAGACTGGCCAGGGTCCCTCAACCGCAAGCGGCAGAGCCAGACTGAAAACTAGGCCAGATGGACTTGAGTGCAGGGCTGTTGAGCCACACCGCCAGGAGGACACTGTTCCCAAGAGAGGAGTATGCAGGCCAGCTCGGCTTCCCGCCCTGCTCTTGCTTTTGCTCACTTCCTTCCCTTGGTGAGTGTGGGCTGCACCAGGAGGGCTGCAGAGCAGCACAGTATGCACCAGCCTCCACCCTCCAATAGGTGACAGAGTGAGGTGACAGTGCCAGTCCTGGCCAGCAGGCTTATTGCCCCACTGGACCGAGAGAGAAGGGCCAATCTCTTGTTGGTCTTGCTACCCGAAGCCTGCAGTGCTGGGTCTCAACTGTCTGCAGAGAGAAGGGCACGCTGGCTCAATGTGGAGACTTAGACCAAAGCCTACTTCATTGTGGGTGGGGGTTCACCCTTGAGGATGCTGGGTAAGAACTTGCCACGTGGAGGGAGGGGCACTGCAGCAGGGGAAACACAAGCCAGATGTCTAGAGCTGGAAGAGAAAGAACCAGAAGACACAGTGAAGGCTGGGTCTACACAAAGTCCACTGCTTAGAGATGAAAGGCAAGTTCAGTGAGGCAGGGCAGGGACACAGTAGAAAGGCTGATATCCAGTAGCTGCAAGTGCTTGAAAACACAAATAAACCATCCAAAATCTATACATATTCAAGCTGACAGAGTCAACAGCATTCCTATCAAATCCCAGCAGGCTGCCATGCAGAAACTGACAGGGTGACAGGGTGATCCCAAACTTCTATGGACAATTTAGACTTGGAATAGCCAGCAGACACTTAAAGAAGAACAAAGTTGGAGGGGTTAAACTTTCCAACTTCAAAACTCACTACAAAGCTATAGTCATGGGGACTGGGTGGCATTCACATAAGGAATACATAGAGAGCTGGACGGAAGAGGATCTGGAGTCCAGAAAGCAAAGCTCAGACTTAGCTGGGTGTGATGGTACATACCTTCCAGGGAGGCAGAGGCAGGTGGATCTCTGAGATTAAGGCCAGCCTGATCTACATAGTGAATTCCAGGCCAACTGCAGCTACAGGGAGACTCTGTCTCAAAAAAAAGACAAAAAAAGAAAAAAAAAAAACCTAAAGAACAACAACAAAAAAATCCCCCAAACCTCAGGCTTATGGCCAATTGCTATTCAACAAGGATGCTGTGGCAGTTTAATGGAGAAAACGGTTATTTCAGCAAACAGGTCTGGGACAACTACGGCATATACCAGAGAACAATGTGGTAGCTC
Organism: Nannospalax galili; assembly: GCF_000622305.1. Classification (NCBI taxonomy): domain Eukaryota; kingdom Metazoa; phylum Chordata; class Mammalia; order Rodentia; family Spalacidae; genus Nannospalax; species Nannospalax galili. Next base: position 4,047,527 of record NW_008331486.1, on the reverse strand, counting down.
ACGAAAATGATGGGATGCATCAAAGACACAGATGCTAGAGCTAAAACTGTAAAACGCTTAGAAGAAAACACAGTCATAAAGCCTGGCAGTGCTAGATGAGGCAAGCAGAGGCTTCTCTGGTGTGATGCCAAAGCATCCCAGCACGGGACAGAACAGTGAGTGGGACTCTAGCTTGGAACTTTGTGGTTCAAAGGACACCACTGAGAAAGTGTAAAGCAACCTTCAGAATTCCCGAAAATTCTTGCCAGTTATAACTCTGATAAAGAGATACCAGAAGTACATTAAGGCATATTAAAATATTCCTAGACCAATAACAAGAAGACAATGCAATCACAAAATGAGCAGAGGATCAGACAGGCATCTGTCCAGGGAAGAGATCCACTGGCCACCTGGGAAACACAAGCTCAAACCACAGTGAGACATCACAGCATACCCACAAGATGGCCAGACCCCAAGGACAGACAACTGCAGTGACGATGTGGAAAGATCAGAACTCTCACATACTTGGAGGAACATGAAATGGGCAGTTCCCTCAGAAAGTGGGTAGGCGGCTTCTGGAAAACTGAATCAGAGCTCACCTGTGACCTGCCATTCCCAACCTCAGTATGTCCACTCAAAACTTACTCATAAAGGTCAAAGGGTGGAAATAAGACTGGGTATGACGGGGCACACCTTTAATCTCAGCACCCAGGAGGCAGAGGCAGGTTGGTCTCTGTATGTCTGAGACCAGTCTGGTCTACATAACAAGTTCCAGGCCAGCCTGGAACAAACAAACAGAAAAGTGGAAACAACCCAACTATCAGCTGAGTGAAAAAACACACGGCAATAGATTATTTGGTAATAAAAAGCAGTGAAGTACTGACAGGCCAACCTTGAGAAAGCTGGTCTAAGTCACAGAAACAGACCCGAAAGCTGATGATGTGACTAAATTTTTTATTTTAATTAACGTGTGTGTGTGTGTGTGGTTATAGGCATGTGTGTCTATAAGTCTTTGCTTGTACAGACACATGAGGAGGCCAAGTTGATGCAAGGTGTCTTCCTCAATCACTCTCCATTTTATTTTGTGTTTACATGGTATATACATGTGTACACCTGTGCCTGTGCACGTAGAGGCCAGAGTTGGTATTGGGTGTCACTCTCTATTGCTCTTCACCTTATTTTTAAAATTTATTTTTATTTTATGTGTATGAGTGTATTGTCTACATGTATGTACGTGCACCTGTGTTGTGCAATGCCCACAGAGGTCAGAAGAGGGTGGCAGATTCTCTAGAACTGGAGTTACAGATTAGCTGCCATGTGGGTGCTAGGAACCGAATATGGGTCTTTTGCAAGCACAGCAGTGCTCTTGACCACTGAGCCATCTCTCCAGTTCACCTTATTTTTTGAGACAGGGTCGTTCACTGTACCTGAGCTCACCGATTAGCTAGACTGGCTGGCTAGTGAGCCTCAGGGGTCCTCCTATCTCTGTCTTCTGGTGCTGGGACTACAAGTATATGCAGCCACACCTGACTTTTTACATGGGGGTGAGGGATCCAGATTCAGGTCCTCAGGTCTCCACTGGGCCACTTCTCCAGCCTGGTATGATAGTATTTGTAGGAATTATCCAGAACAGGCAGGTCTACACAGAAGGCAGATCAGCGGTTGCCTCTAGCTGGCAGAGGGCAGGAAGGCAAGGGTCAGGAAGCAATGTCTCCATGACACTGGTGTCTGCTACCGCAGATGACATTTCTTTTGCGATGACGAAGTGATTGTGACAGGAGAAACAGAAGTCTGAGTATTTTAAAAAAGCACTGGATTGTACACTTTAAATGGGTGAATTACATGGTGTTTGAATTATATCTTAATACATCTACTATAAAAACCCTGCTATATGAAGACATAAAATCTATCTGTATGAGGCGCTTTGTACATGTGCTCTTCTGGTGTGCTGTGGTTAGCGACACTGACTCTGTGTGCACATGCATGAGGGTATGTGTTCTAACAGCTTGTCTGCCTCCAATGTAAATGTGATTGATCTTGGCTTAAGCTGTTTAATCCCTAAGTAGTCACTGTGCCTTGCTTTTCTCACACGCAAAATGTCCAAAAGCAACTTTAGGGGAGAAAGAAAGGCTTAGAATTCCAGGTTACAGCCCATCATAGAGGAGAAGTCAAGACAAGATTTCAAGCATCTAGTCACTTGACACCCACAGTCAAGAGTGGAGAGAAACCAATGGATCTTTGCTTGCTTGTTCCCCATTTGCACTCAGCCAGCCCCTCTACTCTCCTATAGCCCAGGGCCTCCTGCCCAGAGAAGGGTGCTGCCCACAGCAGGCTGGGTCAGTCAGCAATCTAGACAAGCCCCGCCCCCCAGACCTGCCCATAGGCTAATCTGATCTGGGCACTCCCTCCATTGAGTCTACGGTGTGTGATTCTAGGTTGTGTTAAACTGACAGACATAACCAGCACAAGCAGCTGTGGTACTGTTAGCTAACACAGCGAACAGCTGAAAGCTGCCGTGCAGAAAGTGGCAAGAACACCAAACGACATGGGGCACGAGGGGTCTCCTTGCTTCAATTAGAACACATTCCAGTGGGGGCTGTGTAGATATGGGAACTCTGCTCTATGTGAAATGCAAACAAGAAAGTGGTAAGCAAACAGCGGTTCTGAACTATGTGGACTACAGGAAAATAAAGTATGAATCATACAGGGGCTGGAGAGGTGGCTCAGCAGTTAGGAGCATTGGCTGTTCTTGCAGAAGACTGGGATTTGAATCCCAGCACCCATGTATCAACCATCTGTAACTTTTGTTTCAGGGGATCTGATGCCCTCTTCTGTCCTCTGTGGGTGCTGCACGACACCGGGACACTTACACAAATGCAGGCATAATGCTCATACACATAAAATAAGTTTCAGAAAGTTTAAAAAATAAGTTTAAAAAGAATAATATAAGGAAGAGCGAAATGGAGAATTTCCTAAAGGAACCCTATGTCACAGATAAAGGGCACTCTGCATGTCCTTATTCACCACTCCACTGTGGTAGGCATCCCGAAGTGAGCCAACAAACAATTAAAATTACACACACTAACTTACACCAAAATGAGAAAGCTCAAACACACAGAGATTTCCTGACACTATCTCACAGTATAGCTGCCACCATGAGCACTACAGGACCAGAACCCCAGCACTACAGGACCAGAGCCCCAGTACTACAGGTCCAGAGTCCCAGCACTACAGGTCCAGAGCCCCAGCACTACAGGACCAGAACCCCAGCACTACAGGACCAGAGTCTCCAGCACTACAGGACCAGAGCCCCCGGCACTACAGTTCCAGAGCCCGAGTACTACAGGTCCAGAGTCCCAGCACTATAGGACCAGAGTTCCCAGCACTACAGAACCAGAGCCCCCGGCACTACAGTTCCAGAGCCCGAGCACTACAGGTCCAGAGTCCCAGCACTACAGGACCAGAACCCCAGCACTACAGGTCCAGAGTCCCCGGCACTACAGTTCCAGAGCCCGAGCACTACAGGTCCAGAGTCCCAGCACTACAGGACCAGAACCCCAGCACTACAGGACCAGAGTTCCAGCACTACAGGACCAGAACCCCAGCACTACAGGTCCAGAGCCCCAGCACTACAGGACCAGAGTCCCCGGCACTACAGGACCAGAGCCCCTGGCACTACAGGTCCAGAGCCCCAGCACTATAAGACCAGAGTCCCTAGCACTATAGGACCAGAGTCTCCAGCACTACAGGACCAGAGTCCCTAGCACTACAGGTCCAGAGCCCCCGGCACTACAGGTCCGGAGCACCTTGTGCTCCATTCACAGTTCCCTGCCACTCAGCACTGCTCAGAGTTTGTGGTCTAATTCAAATCTTGTTTGTATTTGATTGATTTACTATTTTGTTTTTTTGTTTTGCTTTGTTTTTTGAGACAGGAATGCAGCCTAGACTGGCTTCAGACTTGCTATGTTGCAGAGGATGACCTTGAACTCTGGTCCCTCTTGGTTTCTCCTCCCAAGTACTAGGATTACAGGTGTGCACCACCACACCTGGCTCCAAGTCAGCTCCTGAATGCTCTAACTCCCAGTTTTTCTGGTCCGTGTTTCTCATTTGCTCTATGATCCAAACACAGGAGCATGGTTGTTCTTGCAGCCCCTGAGCATCTTTTGATCCCTACTGTTTCTCCCTTTCACTTCAGGGTCCTGTGCCAAGCTTGGGCTTCAGCAACCAGAGGACAGACCAAAGACCCATCATCACTGGACTCAAGGTTCTGTTGTTGAGCGAGCTAATTCAGTAAGGGACCCATACACTGCAGACCCACTGTACACACAGAGAACCCAGCTGGCTATCACAAGCAGTAGGCTTTCTGAGGCCTCACAATGTTTCCAAAGAAACAAATGCATACAAAAGGTATCTAAAAGTCCACCTAGAGGAAGAAGACTCAAGGTGATGAGCACACTAAGGGCTGACTCACGTGTGTCCACTGTCTCCTGGATCGGGATGAAGCCCACAGGCAGCGTGTCCTTAATGTCGATAAGCTTCATGTCCACCAACACATTCCCCAAATGACTCTTGGGAAGAAAAGACACACAGACTATTAACTGGAATGTACCTCGGTCTGCTTGCCATTTTCCCTTCAGGATGCATATTTAACACTGTGACTGGTACAGGTTTATGACAGTGGGTTAATTAGAGCAGGTGACACCTAATGTTCCCTAGCGGTTACAAAGGGACTTGGGTGGCCCCAGGAAGGAGTTTCATCTGCAGAACCTCAAAGCCACTCATTCAAATGTGGCCTTTGTGAGCCGGATGAGCCACGAGGGAGATGCTGTAGACAGAACCCAGCAGAGGGCAGCTGTGTGCCTGTCCCTAGACCCTGGCTGCCACTTAGCCCTGAGTGTTCTCTCTCAGGGCCAGTAGGTTTTTGAAAGAGCAGGTCTGAGCATGGTGAAGAGCTGCATCTAAACTGAAGAGGAGCTGATCACAGCCCAAGTGGTCGCTGGTCTGCAGACGCTTTTCAGTTGAGAGGTGCATTTTACAAAATCCCAAGAATCATAAATTGACGTAGAGTGGGAGTCCCGCTGCCTCAGTGTTCCCTGTCTTCTGAAATGACACACTCAAGGGCCTCTTAGTGGTCGTAGACGGGGTCCACCATGCAGTTTCCATAACTGGCATAAACACATCTTTGGAAGATGATGACCATTTTATAATTGCAAGAGAGAATTCTTTGAAAACGCGCCGGCACTTGCAGCTCGTATTTTATGCTGGAAACAGCCCTGCAGAAATCTGCCCTATGTCTTAAATACAGGGGGGCTGTGATAGAGACTGCATTAACATCTTCAGAGTTATCTGCAGCCTCGTCAGAGCCAGTTAAGGCAAGAGCAACGGGATCCCAGCCCAAGTCTCTCCTGTTAGGATTCTGGCAATACACTCAGTGTGCCCACTTACCACTGTATCCCTGAAGCCCAGCCTGAACGAATGCTCACTTACTCTGCAGCCCTAGACAGACATGTAATGGGCCAGTCCACGCTCTGGCCATGCAGGATCCACTCAGGCCAGAGTTCCTGTCTCACTTAGAGACCCAGCTCCACCGTTGAACCTGAGGAACCAGGACCCACTCACCTCCGCCCGCACAGTGCACAGGTGTGAAAGCCATGCAGGAATATGTGCCCTCTTTTTTTTTTTTTTTAACTTCCTCTTAATTTTTAATTGGATATTTGTGAGGTTATTTGTTTAGTATCTGTCACTCTAAACTATGGAACTAAAACAATCTCTGCTCCTACTGCACATGCAAGCCTGGCATAGCTCTTGCCCCACGGCAGGTGCTCAATAATTATTTGCTGAATAAATGGATACTTTGAGGCACATTTTATAACAGGGAAGGGCACTCAGCAGCAGAAGTCAAATCAGACCTGCTTGGAGTGCAAATCTAAAACCATGCCACAAAAATTCTGAAAGTGTGTTTATTATTGGTGTTTAATAGTGATTACGAACCAAACTGCATGAGTAAAATACATTCTTCATGTTGAAATATGAAGGTCAGCGTGGCAGGTGTGAACCGTGGCCAGGGCTTCTGTGGCCAGCCACCAAGCATCCACCCTTTGTCTTGGCATTCCTGCATCTGCCAACAATCTCATGTTATCAACAGCTTGGGTGATGGGGTCTCAGGAAGACAATACACAGCGCAGTGCAGCACAAGGAGAACAGGCCCTCCCTGATGTAGAATAAATCTCTGACTGGGAATACAGGTTGAACCAATCAAGGACCTGACTGGCAAACACCAGCTTCGGAGACGCCAGATCTAATCTATCATCTTTTTTTTCAATGGCACTTGCTTTTCCATGCCATCACTGCCTTCTGCATTGAGGAATTAATAACTGGGCATGTTTTGCTGCCCTGTAGATGGATGGGCATTCATCAATATCCTGCTCCAATGTCTTCTGTTTGACAAGTTGGGCTCTGCAGGAGTCAACTGCAAACCACTTAGCGACCTCACCCTCCACACGCCATCGTAAAATCAGAGCACTGGTGATGTGGTCATTAAAACAAGCATCAGAAAACCCTTTCGTGCATACAAAATGGGAGGCTGCCCAGTTGAAGCTTCCACAGCCTGAGTGTGGCCCTCCTCCACAGGGCTGCCACCGCTCAGAGGTTTAACACCGTGGGTCTGTGACACCATTAATTTTGCTGGTTCCTCTCCCCTCCCCCTCTTTCATTTCCTCCTCATAAATATGAAGAACGTATTCCCAATCCTTGTTGAGCAAATGATTCATGCCAAAAGCCCGATATGCACTGACTCAGGGTATTTATATTGTCTCCAGTAGCCAGTATTTGCTAGTATACTGTAATTATTTTTGACAACCTTGCATTTAAGGTAGCCACAGATAACCAACTTAATATTCAAATGTTCATAAATCCTTCTGTTTAATATCCTCCCTACCTAATCTATGTACATTATTATTACAGGTAATGCAGAAAGTACGGGGCATGAAAAGTGCAATTAATCTCACTCCTTCCCCAGGAAACGATGTCACTCCAAAGCCAGGTTTCTATATTAATGGCATCATTGGGGGAAAGGAATTTAGGTCCCAAAGGAAGCTCCCCAAACTCCTACGCTGGGATTCTCAAGTCACCTAATTAAGCCTTAGCTTGTTTGAGAGACCCTACACCCTTCTGTAAGTTGTAAAGTAGTGTTCTGCCAAGCCTTGGTTTCCGACGACAGGCCAGGATAGACTGGCTGTCTCTGGTTAGTATGTGCCTGACTCCTGCTTCATTCCACGACTGGCAAGTGAGCCCTGGCATTCCCAAATTTGATCCCAAACCAAATTCCATCCCTGTATTTGATCATTTGGATCCCATAAAGGGCCCATTATTCTCTTTCTTGGTTCTAAGGATAAACCGAGGTATGCCAAGCACGTTCTCAGACACCAAGCTACATCCCAGTTGTGGACCAACTCGTCATCTTTCTATAAAAAAAAGGCACACCGCTTTGCGCACAGCCTGAGAGCAGAGCCGGGCTTCTCTACTTACTCTCCTCACCACTCCCAGTTCCCAGCTGTTGATGGTCAGTAGCATGTTTTCTGGCAGTACTGGGGACCAAGCACAGGGCCTCATGCATGCTAGGTGAGAGCTCTACCTCTGAGCTCATGCCCAAGCAATGTGTTTTCTATAACACTTTAGGAAATGCACCCTCACTAATGAGACTAGTGACTTTTCTGCACTGATGGACTTGCCCCTGCCCCTACTCCAGGTAAAGAACTCTTCCAGCCTGGAGAACCAATGCCTCATGGACTCAAGAGAAAATGTAACAAGTCCTAAATAGAAATGATTCCCAGGGACTGGCTGTCCTGTGAGGCCACTGATGTAAAACCTCTACAGCCAAGTGTATTAGTCACTTTTCTGTTGCTGTGATAGAAACACCATGACCAAGGGGACAAAATGTCCAAATATTTGGAGCCTATGGGGGGTCATCCTCATTCGAACCACCACACCAAGAGAGACGGGGCTGGTAGAGACCTAGAAACCATGGGGCCAGAGGGTTGAACAGGTGCTTAGCCAAGTCCTCAGGATATCCCCGAGAGCCCAGCAGCAGCAGCCTGCTGACATCACTCAGGAGGCAGTGACAAGTGGACAGAAATGACAGAAGCAAAAAGCAGAAATAGCTTCCAAAAGGGACAAAGGGGCTAGAGAGGGGCACATGGGGGTGAAGGTGGGAAGGATGGGGTGATGGGAGCCTAACATCTGGTAAGGCAATGGTGCCTCAGACCTGCTCTGTGGAGTCTCCTCAGGCTACAGTGAGCCCGAGGGACCTGTGCAGATGCACTGCAAGCCCCTGTACAGGTGCTTGCTCAGCCTCAGCCCCGATCCTAGAACTAAAAGTATATTCAAAGGCCAGCAGTAAAATGATCCCCCCACTCTGTCATAAACTCTATACTTTACAACCAGCAAATATATTGCTATTGTGATTAGGGAAAAAATGAACATGATGACTTCTCCCCTCAGCATGAACAAATTAGGAATAATATTCCTAACAAAGAATTACCAACAAACAACAGGCGATGGGAGGGAGCGAAAGCCTGCAAGCACATTGCAGTCCATTTGCAGAAATCACTGAAGGGACATGCTTGGACCTGGTGCTGTGATCCTGGAAGGCTGTGACAGAGAGTCATGATGGGCAGGAAGCTGTGACGGGCAGGACTGTGATGACAGGGGGACTGTGATGGACAGGACTCTGTGATGGACAGGACTCTGTGATGGACAGGAGGACTGTGATGGACAGGAGGACTGTGATAGGCAGGAGGACTGTGATGGACAGGAGGACTGTGATGGACAGGAGGACTGTGATGGGCAGGACACTATGATGGACAGGAGGACTGTGACAGGCAGGAGGACTGTGACGGACAGGAGGACTGTGATGGGCAGGAGGACTGTGATGGAAAGGACACTGTGATGCACAGGACACTGTGATGGGCAGGAGGACTGTGATGGACAGGAGGACTGTGATGACAGGAGGACTGCGATGGACAGGAGGACTGCGATAGGCAGGAGGACAGTGATGAACAGGAGGACAGTGATGACAGGAGGACTGTGATGACAGGAGGACTGTGATGGACACGACACTGTGATGGACAGGAGGACTGCGATGGACAGGAGGACTGTAATGGACAGGACACTGTGATGACAGGAGGACTGTGATGGACAGGAGGACTGTGGTGACAAGAGGACTGCGATGGACAGGAGGATTGTGATGACAGGAGGACTGTGATGACAGGAGGACTGCGATGGACAGGAGGACTGTGATGGACAGGAGGACTGTGATGGACAGGAGGACTGTGGTGATAGGAGGACTGTGATGGACAGGAGGACTGCGATGGACAGGAGGACTGTGATGGACAGGAGGACTGTGATGGACAGGAAGTTCTGATGGGCAGGAAGCTATGCAGGCCTCATACATGGTAAACACTTGCTAATTATTTTCCCTTTTAAAAAAATGCCTTAGTAGGGGGCTGGAGAGAATGATCAGTGGTTAACAGCCCTGACTGCTCTTGCAGAGGACCTTGTTCAATTCCCAGCACCCACATGGCAGTTAACAACGGTCCTAGCTCCCATTCCAGGGGATCTGATGCCCTCTTCTGATCTCTATGGGCATTAAACCACACAGGTACACTTACACACTACAGGCAACACATTCAAACACATTAAAGAAAAATAATAAAATAGAAAAAAATGCCTATTAGAACAGACAGTAGGTATCTTTGAAGTTTCCCAATTCATGGGCTCAAGTATCAAAAAATGAAAAAACTAAAGAAAGAAAAACAGCAGAAGAAAAATGCACACATGTGGACAACTATCTGTAAAAATGATGAAAGGTCCACTTTCACACAGACTCTTTGGAAATAAGGTCACATCATGTCTGGGTACAGGGTTGGAGTGGGGTGTCATGGGTCCTCCACTGAGCAAAGCTGCCTCTTCCTAGCTGTCATTCCATCCTGGTGCCCTGGAAGACTCTCCATCTATACCACCTAGTGATGTGTTGCCTGCAGAAATAGCAGGCAAATGAAGGATGTGAGAGAAATTCCCTAGTTTCCTTTGGAGAACACGTTTTAATGGAATTCACAGTACATTTGGGTATGTGGTTAATAACACTGTTAATAAATGAAACACTGCCTGGCTGTTGATTCTAGCCTGACCACTAAAACCATGGATAAATTAATACAGCAATGGAAATAAACCACATACACAAGAAGAGGAATTCCAACCAGGAATGTAAATTACTCAAGCTCACTCAGCAAATGAAACCACCACCAGACTCACATTTTCTTTGGAAAATGATCTTGTGAAACACAGGTATCTGGTAACCTTGGACTTGAATAAGCCGTCTTTCCAGAGGTCAGCATCCACGCCATCTGCCGTTTGTGCAACCTGTACCCGAGAGATGGAGAAAAGGGTCACAGGTAAGACGAGATGGACCTGGAGGTATGTGAGAACCACTTCCATACCTGTTCCAATTAACACTGGCCCCAGCTCTCCTGGCATCTCATTAGCGCACTGCACTCGGCTCAGGGAAGAGAATTTCCAAAAGGGAAAAAAGAGACTGTGAAAAATACAATTTCTAAAAATACTGTCCCAGGGGAAGCCATTGATTAAAGGCACCTTGACAGAAATGGTTCTAATGAGGAGAGAACAGCTTCTGTTGTAATGGACTGAGAAGGGACTGGGCAGTCAGCACAGTAGACTGTTTTTCACACTTACTCAGGGGCATGGGAGAAGGTCCAATGGGGTTGGAATATACCAGAAAAGGGACCCCCACTGTGGTGGGGATACTGTGACCTCCTGTCCACAGGAGCCAGCAGGAGCTTCAGTCAGGGGGTTCAAAGGGGACCTGGATCAGAAAATTAGCTCTTCTTGGTAAAAACTCCCAAAGTGGAATTCAAGGTCAGAAATTCCATTGTGATAAAATTAGCCTCTCCTCAACTCTCCAGGATGTGATCTAGGGTGCAGTAGGCCTTGATCTGCCTCCCTGGGCTGAATGGATATTAGCATGGCATCCAGGGGTGCATACTGGGTGCATAAGACATTTACAAGAGACTGGAGGGAGGAGTGGGAATGCAGGAGGAGCCTGTGACTTCCTTTCTCTCTAGGCTGCCTCAGCACTTCATGGCCAGGGCTTGGCCTGTGTGACATCTCACTCAGCTGTGCAACATCACAACAAAGAGAAATCAGAGCACTAGGAGGGAGCAACAGGCACCACCGCAAAGGGGGCATCAGGAGACCCAGGGAGCAGCAGCACATTTAATGCACATCTGGAGGGGGCTCAAAGCAGCTGTCTGTCTGACTGAGCCGTGGCTGTCCTGAGGTGTGAACAGGGAAGCTGTCCTTGACCTGACAAGCTCTTAGATATCCTGATGGGCAGCTCAGAGTGGCTCTGCTCTTCACACAAAGCTGTAGGTACTGCATGGCAACCAACAGCCTCTCTGACCACACAGGCAGGGATTCCCCAGGACATTCCCTGAACCCACCTGAGACACTGTCTTAGTGGCTGCCTCGCAAAAGCAGAAAGACCAGCCAGCAAAAGAAAAAATGCTTACAAACATCAGGTAGCAAATATGAGGGAAAAGCAAGGCCCCTTTGCTGAGGTTGCAATTCTAATCTGTACGCTGCAGCGGGGAGACTGCAGGTAATGCAGAGAGGCTGGGCAGTGTCAGGCAGCAGCTGGCCGCCTCTCACTGTCCCACTGCACTAGGCAGGCATTTACCAACCCAATCACACAAAGCTATGGATTAACTTGAATTCCTCCCCCAAGTCAGAGGAGTCTACGGGCACAGGGAGGCCCACAGTCCCTCCCAGGGAACAGGTGACATGGAATTCAGAGGCAGTCCTGAACTTGAAACCTAATGGCTTCAACCAGCCCTGTGTCCTGTGCAAAGTAGACATGTTACATTCTCCAGAGGTCCCAGGAGTTGCTAGAGGCACAGAGCCTGCCTGGATGGTCACCTGTGAAGATGGTCGGATGCTTCTAAATTAAATGTGAGAATGCCCAGGCTGGGAACCAGGTAGTTAACACGTCACATCAGCGTTCACAAAACCCTAAATTGTCCTACAGGGCTCAACTCTGACCTCTGGACCTGAGATTTCTTCACCATGTTGGGGACTCAATCCAGCCCTTCATCACAGGTGTACTATGTGACTATTGTGGACCCTCCCCCGCCATCCACCAGGACCAGTAGAGATTATTCTGTACCAAGCACACCAAGTTCAATGGAAACCCACAAAAGGAATAAGTGAGCAAGGCAACCATTCGACAGTCAAGTGTGAGAGTCCACGCCCCCTTCAGGCTTCCCTATATAACAACAGTCCTAGAACTGAATCCACCATCTAAGTAGGAGGCTCGCCTACCCTCTACTTCCCAGTTCACCACCCTACTAGGCACTGCTGTCCAACACTGAGGCCACTGTTCTGGGCATCGTGTCTGCCCCTGCCTTGTCCAAAACAATGCTGCTGCTGACTGCAGTGTCCCCAGAGCTTCAGGAGGCGTACTTGTCCTCAGACTCCAGTCCAGAGTCAGTAGGTGCTTCCCATCAGTGGTACCCAGCATCTGCAGCATCACAGGATAGAATCACTGAACTCTGTGATACTGTCTTATGGGGAAGAATACAAAAGGATGAAATATCTAAGATAGGCAAATCAAGAAATAAACAGTATCTTCAAATCTCCAAGGAATGTGGAGATACAGTAGCAGAGAGGGGAAACCCTCAGAAGGGAAGGGCAGCTGCTTCTGGGAAGTGGGGACATGGGGGCCGGCACCTATCTTTTCGCAAGCTTTCATAAATTGCTTTTGTTTTGTGTTTTTCCTTTAAGACAGGGCCATACTCTGTAACCCAGGCTGGTCTCAAACTTTCCCTCCCTCCCTCCCTCTCTTCCTTTGTTTTTGAGACAAAGTCTTCCTATGTAATGTAATCCTGGTTGGCCTGGAGCGAACTCTGTAAACCAGGCTGACCTCAAAGACCCTCCTGCCTTTGCCTTTCGAGTGCTGGGATTAAAGGAGAGCTCCACCACACTAGGCAAGGCCTCAGTCTCTTGCCTCTGCCTCCAGAATGCCGGGATTACAGGTGTGAGCCACCACACTGGAAGCTTGGACACTGTAACTGTGTATGCAAACATCAGTTTATCAAAGTATAGGCAAATTTTAATTTGAAAGTGGCAGAGATCTTGGGAAATGGAGACAGTTATGGAATAGGTTCCTTTAAGACAGTCTGCCAGCACTACGATCATCTGGGCTTTCTCAGAATTACAACATGACCTCAAGCCTTGCCGGCTGGTGACTATGTCCAGGGTGGCATGTGCCGCTGATCTCAGCCTTCTCCACTGCTGGCATCCACCAGGGGTTAACTTCCAGGTGCCCCAGGTTGGAGCCTCTGAGCCCAAGGGAGTCCTGGAGAGTACAGGTAGCTCTGCTGGACAGCAAGCCCAGCCTTCCATTTCCAGCTTGAGTTCAGGGGTCACATTCTGGCAGTCACAGAAGTCACGGAAATAACTGTCAGAAAGCCTGGCTCAGCCCTGAGCAGTGGGACCAGCTACCCGCAGCTGGCGTAGATACAGCTTGCTGTAAGGACTCAGAGCAGAAGCACTTTCCCTGGCTAGGGATTGGGCACCGGGCTGCAGTCTGCTGGTGCTGGCCTGAGCAAGCCACCTGAAACTTGTCACTGACTGCCCAACGACATGGGTGCCGTTCCCATAGTTTGGAGATGAGAAAAGGAGACAGTACACTTAGGCATTCAGGACACTTAGTTTCCCAGCAAAACCAAGACACAAGTGTCTGTGCCTTGGCAAATGCCCTTCAGGACTGTTGTGAGCAACACACAGGCTTATCCAGAATACCAGAGCAGGACTCACTAAGACAGGAAGAGCCACGTTAAAACCCCCCAGCTATCACCCTGGTAAAAGGAAGCTGGAAAGCCATGGCACCAAGGCAGCGCTGAGGGTTACAGATAAGGTGACACTTGAGGCACACCGGAAACACTGGGTTTTGCTTTGATAACAGAAATGTGAAACAGCATGCTGAGGTCAATGTCCCCTCCAAAACACAGGCTCGAGTGTTTCTGTTCTGTGAGTATGAAGAGGTGGGTTAGGGGGTGCCTAGGCCATGTGGGCTCTGCCCTCAGGTGAACTTGTGCTCCTCTGTGGGAGTGGGTTGTTGCTGCAGTGGGATAAGTTTGCCCCACTCCTCTCCTGTGCTCCCTTACAATGTGACGCCTTCTACTCTTCACCTGATAAGATCCCCTCCATCTTGGGCTCCCTGGTCTCAAGAACCCAGAGCTAAATAAACTTCTGTTTATAATCTATCTGGTCTGTGGTACTCTGTAAAACAGCTGAAACAGACTAAGATATGATAACACTAATTTTTTTTCAGCCTGTCTTTATTGGATACTAGCTATTCCATTGGAAATAGTTAACTTGTATTTAACATTTATGCAGTTACCAGTTCAAAGTACAGGGTTATGTATCTAAAATGCTACAACCTGCCTAGAAAATTTCCAAGCAGAATCACACACACCAGTATTTTAAGTTTACATATACATTAATTAAAATTGAATAAATTTTCAATTCAGTTGCTTTGTCACGTAGGCACATTTCAAATACTTGATAAGTACATCTGGCTAGAAGCTGCTGGATCAGACAGCCCAGCCTCATGCTATTTCTGTTATTGTGATTTTAAAAAATTATTTATTTAATAACCACATAATTAGAAGATGCAATTCATTACAATAGCATTGACATATTTAATAGCAATTTCCAGAGCTAAGATGCATCTCTTTCAAAATTGGCTATGTTTACAGTTGAATTAATAGTTATACAATATTGTACTCAGTATAAACCCCATAAGACATAAAATTAAATGAGGCTTTTAACCTTTAAAAAAGATCTCTATTTCATTATTAAAATATACAGTTTCATACAGAAAAATTCATTTTTAATGTAATTAGCACTAAGATGTTTGCACATAGATTTCTAATCTCTATATATCTGATTGTTACTAGTCACAGTCAGTTACTTTCTGAGCTCCTTGGCATCTGAGCATAGATATAAAGTCATCAGGTAGATTTCAATGGTAATGTTTTTTTTCCACATCTACTAATTATTAAGGAGCAAATTTTTACGCTTTGAAGAATTAATTTTTTTAACTTTTAAAAAAATTTAATAACCACATGATTAGAAGAAGCATTTCATTACAGCTTTAACATATACAGTAACACACTCCAGAGCAAGGATACATCTCTTTCAAAAGTGGCTGTAAATTTTTAGGTTCACAGTTGAATACAGTTATACAATATTGAACTCAGTATAAACCCTGTAAGACATAAAATTGAATGAGTACCCTTTAGAGAAGATCTCCATTTCATTTTAAAATATGCTGTTGCCTACATTTTTTTTAATATTATTTTTATTTTTTAGAAGAAGCATATCATTACAGCTTTTATCAAACTCAATAAGCTCTTTCAAAAGTGGCTATAAAATTTTTAGGTTCACTGTTGAATTAATACAGTTATATAATATTGAACTCAGTATAAGCCCTGTAAGACATAAAATTGAATGAGCTTTTTAACCTTTAAAAAAGATCTCCATTTCATTTTAAAATATACTGTTTCTTACAGAAAGACTCATTGTTTTTGCTACTAACACTGAGATGTTAGCACATGCGTCTCTAATCTGTATGTATCTGGTTATTACTAGTCATAATCGGTTGTACTTGGATCCTTGGTGCCTATGTCTGTCTATGAAGTCATCGGGTAGATTTCAATGGTAATGTTTATCACCCCTACTAATTAGCATGATGTCAATTTCCATGTTTCCTCCTCAAATATAATACAGTTAATAAAATTTGTTGATTTTTTTGTGTGTATACCACACAGAATATCCCAAACCATCTTATTCGACTATACACCCACTTCCCAGATGGCACCCTCCCATAGCCTCCCTCCCCCCACTAGAGCC
>NW_008331486.1:4026781-4031427 GCF_000622305.1 Nannospalax galili | reverse complement strand
CCTTTCTTTTACCAGTTCCGCCTATGTGAAGGTAAGTCAAAGGTCCTACTCAATCATGACTGGCTTCGCTTGGAAGCATAGAGGAAACATTTCCTCTGTGTTGACCCTCCTCTTTGTAGACTGGACACTGGTTCAAGTCCACCTCGTGGGGTCTCCTCAGCCCCCTTGATCAAGAGGACAGGTGACCCACCACAATTACAGGCCATTTTGGGAGATGCTCATAGTCCCCTGGAACTAGTCAACCTAGGAGGGCAAGGAGCAGAAACTGTCCTTTATGTCCCTCTGACACCAAATGATTCCTTATTTTGTGAGACCTGAGTCTAAGCTGGAAGCTACAATAGTTTTTAAAGGTCTCTACACCCAGATATGGACCAAGGTCACCAGGTTCTTTAGTGTGCCACACAGAGATGTGTGCCCCACATTCCCAGGCCAGGGAGGCAACAGGACAACAGTTCACAGGAACCAGGAGAACCTGCACTGCACTCTAGGAAGAGAAAGCACTCTGGGCATCTGGGTCTAACCCCCTGGGGCCTCCCAGGCAAGCACAGGCCACCCACCTATCCCAGGCTCCACCGTCTCCACTCGCTGCCTGGATGCCTTTTCCAGTTTCCACATACTTACACCCTATTTACTCCCCTTAAATCATCAGTGCAGGTAATTCACTCTCCACAGCAGTGAACACAACTAAGCTATGAGAAGGTATAGTTACTGTCTGGTTTTATAGATGAGGAAACCCAGGAACAGATCATAAGTATGGCATATCCACACAATGGTCTGTTGGCTTCTTACAATGCTGCATACCTGTGGATTATGCCAGGGTATGTTCAATGGAGGAAGAACAGCTTATCAAAAAGCACAGGAAAATATATGCAAACAGGTCCCCTGAGGCCACAGGAAAAGGCAGACACTGCAGTCAGAAGGTAGGCTATGCCCGTCAGCCAGCAGCACGTAGCATGGTGCAGATGGCCAGCAACCACTGGGTGTGGCTTGTTACTGACCTCAAAGAACACACTAGAACTTTCTTTGTCAAGCCGATACTAACATTTAAAGCAGGGGCTTGTACACTCAGTGCAAAGGGACTGTAGGAACAGGCAACCCAGCACTACTGGGTATCAAGATGGACAACTGGAGCCCAGTGAGATGGTTTACCAGGTAAAAGT
Organism: Nannospalax galili; assembly: GCF_000622305.1. Classification (NCBI taxonomy): domain Eukaryota; kingdom Metazoa; phylum Chordata; class Mammalia; order Rodentia; family Spalacidae; genus Nannospalax; species Nannospalax galili. The sequence continues at coordinate 4,030,267 of NW_008331486.1, read as the reverse complement.
ACCTACTGCCAAGCCAGAGTTCCATTCCTGTGACCCGCATGGTAGGGAGAGATCTGACTCCCACAAGTTGTCCTCTGACCACATGAGTAAAGTCAATGATAAAGAATGAAGAAATATTTTTTAAGAGAGACACAAGAGCTGGATGAGTTTGAGAGTCTGTGTCAAGGCTTTGAGAACAGATATGTCCCAGGAAGTAGGATTTTTGCCTCTAAGAAGACACCAGTGACGTGGTCAGTTATGTACACAAGCATTCAAGTACTCCTTGTGCCATCAGAGTACAAGAGACATCTGGTCACTGACCCCCATGAGCTGCATATTTCATGAGGAAAAGTTGGGATAAACACATAAATGAAAGTTAATATCAAGCTTTACATTATATTTTAAAAAAGGGTGGGGGATGTTAGGCACAGAAGCTTGGAGGAGAGGGGTCAGGAAGCTGTGTTCTGATGTGGCAGCTCAGCCTGGCATTTAGGAAGAAAGTGGCCCTGGAGATCTTGGCGGGGTGGGGGGGGAGGGAACAGCTTCTGAGAAGACCCTTCAGTGGGCACAAATGGATGGGCTGAAGGGACAGCTCCCTGCCCTGTTCCTGGAGCCAGATGAGAAGGGAGGAAAGAGAAACGTCTTCCGATCAGAGGACAGCCTAGGAATGCTGACTCAAAGGCCACCTAATCACCTTAGGGACACGGGTACACACACACACACACACACACACACACACACACACACAGAGCTCAGAAAAGGGTAGGTTACAAAGTTCCAACTTTGTGTTTTAACAACTGCATAGAAAGGGATCAGACAACTAAAAAGCAAAGCACAAGCACTGTTTGCCCTGTACAGCTGAGATCATGGATGCAGACAGACAGCAGGGAGATGGTTCTGCAGGGTAAGTGTGAGAGCCAGAGTTTGGATCCTAAGAACCTCCATAAACACCGCATGGATATAACGACCAGCGTGGCATCCCAGCAACACATAAGAGGTGGAAATAGGGAATCCCTAGAGCACGCGGGCTAGGCAAACTAGGCGAAATCACAAGGGTTCAATGAGACCCTGCTTCAACGTGTGGCTGGAGAGCAATCAAAGAAGGCACCTGCTACATGCGGATACACGCGCACACATGTGCAGATGAACCCACACACGTGTGTACCTATACACATGCAAACACACTGGCATACGTGCATACCACACACATACACACAGATAAACAAATAATGTTAAATGACAGAGAGCTATTTTTAACCATTCCTTTCCTTAATAGCATGTGATCATTTTAAACAATGAGTACATAAAGTTTTTATAATAGGAAAAACAACAACTGTAAAGACTTCATTTGATGAGGTGAGAAATTTAAAATCTTCTGGGCTAAAATTTGACAAAAATCCTTGAAAGTGAATCAGCACCCAGCTAAAGACCCAAAGTACAGTGAGCCATCAATCATGAAGCCCCAGAGGTATGCAGTCGGTAGAGAGGCCCCAGGCCTGAGGAGAAGCAAGCTCTTGGAGACACTGGGAGCTACCCACCTACTCACCTCGTCCATATCCTGCTGGAGGAGGGCCCACCCACAACTCCAAGGTGTATTTGGCAGACAGAAGCAAGGGGTGGGGATGAGGCAGGAAATTCTGCAGACATTCCAGAGGAAACTTCTGGCTGATTACTATAAAGTTCAAAGGCCTCTGGACCTGGCAGCTCACAGGCTGTGGAAACACATGCTTGGCCCAGGTCAGACTGCAGAAGCAACACATTCTCAATTAGACAGCTAGGCCTGGCAGGGCCTAACCAGCCATCCTCCGATCCCTCAGGAGGTGCACCCTAGGTATAAAGCCAAGGCAGGGCTGCTCCACCACTCCGTTGCTAAAGTGTGGTGAGCTCTGCTGCTTTGTGGTACTGATGTTATCTGCACCCCTTTATAACTTTGGATCATGAGGGGAGACCTTAAGTCTGCCATGGATTTTCAGTTAAAATGTCTAATATCCTTGGGGTAGTGATGGCAGGGGTTGGGGGTATCAAGAGCAATGGTCTATAATTATATAACGGTAACTGTTAGGTAACTGTGAATATACTAGAAGACACTGAACAATGACTTACAAGAAGGAATCATGGCATGTGGGCTGGGTCTCAATACAGCAATTTTTAAAGCACTTAGCATAAGTCTACTCCACCTGGCACACAGTACTCAAAAAGCGGTTCCTTCTCTGCTTCCCTGGGCCTGCAGGACCCGCCTTAGGCCTCTCTCCTACCCCAGGCCTCTCTCCTGGGTAAGTCCTTTGGGCCCTCCGTGCCTTGACTCCCCCAGCCTCATTCACCCTCCCATCTCCCCCGTTGTTCTCTCCTCCGAGTTTGGGCCCTGCCCCATTCCTTATCTTGGGGCCCCAGACACCTGGGGAACCAATACTGCTCCCTGATCCCTTTCATCCAGACCAACATAGTGCCTTCTCTGGGCCCTAGGAGCACTGCTTCTGGGCCTGGCCCCACCCTCAACTCCCTCTGAATCCCTGGGCCTGTACCACCCTCCAGCCTCTTTTTGGGACGCTGGGGCTGACCTTTCTTCTTCCTGATCCTTTGCATCCAGACCAACCCAGCTCCTCAGTGCAGCCCCCAGGAGGCCTTGGAGCCTCTTCCCGACCCATCTGCCTTTGCATCTCTCCCTGGCACAGCCACCAGCTGCCCTAGACCAGCATCTTTCCTGGGCCAGGCTCCCAGGCCAGTCCAACCCCAAAAATTCCTGAGGCCAAAATCGTTCCTGGAGGGATCCAGACCTTAGGAGAAAGCCTGAAAACATCTGACCCTCGCCTGAATTGGGCGTCTGTAGGAACTCCTGAAGACAAAAGCAATCTGGCCACTCCAATATAAAATCAAAAGAGAGAACCGGAAGCTTAGATGAACCAGCTTTTCATGCCCAAAAAGTAAACCACAAAGACACATAAAGTTCACAAAAAGAAGCAGACCTAAACTTGAAGGCCTGAGTCTCACACAAGAATCAGAAAGTACAAAAGAAATTCACAGAGAAATCACAATAACATGAAAAACCAAAATAACATATCCCCAGCAAATACCAATAGCCCTCTAGAGGAGTACAATGAGAACCCCCTAGAGATAATGCAGGACATGGAACTCAAAAGAACAATTATAAACATGATAAAAGAATTCAGTGAATTTAAAGAACACACAAAGAAATCAAAGAACTGAAGGAAGATAGGGATAAACTTCTGAATGAATTCAGAAAAGAGTTGGAAATATTGAAGAATACTCAGGCTGAAATGAAGAAGGAAGTGAAACACTCAGTAAGCCAATTAGAAATGACAGGAGAAAGCCTCACTAATAGGATGAACGAAATGGAAAACAGAGTATCAAGACTGGAAGAGAAAGTGGATGAGGTAGACCACTCAAGCAAAGAGTATGAAAAATTTAAGAAATCACAAGAATGGAATATGCAGGAATTATGTGACACCATAAAAAGACAAAACTTACAAATCATAAGTATAGGAAGGA
>NW_008331486.1:4022867-4024162 GCF_000622305.1 Nannospalax galili | reverse complement strand
GCCAAAAATTCCACCCGAAAACTCCTAGAAATTATTAACACGTTCAGTAAAGTGGCAGGTTACAAAATTAACCTACAAAAGTCTGTAGGCTTTCTATATACCAATAATAGCAATCAGAGAAAGAGCACATGGAAAAACTCCCCTTCATAATAGCTGCAAAAAAAAAAAAATCTCAGAGTAAACCTGACCAAAGACATTTAAGAGCTCTACAATGAAAATTTTAAATCTTTAAAGAAAGAAATTGAGGAAGACATCAGAAGATGGAAGGACCTCCCACACTCATGGATTGGAAGAACTAATATTGTGAAAATGACCATCCTACCAAAAGTCATATACAGATTCAAAGCAAGGCCAAACAAAATCCCCATGACATTTTTCACAGAATTGGAAAAAAACTATCCTAAGATTGATATGGAAGCATGGAAGCACAAAAGACCTCGGATAGCCAAAGCAACCCTGAGCACTAAGAGCAATGCTGGGGGGATTACTATATCAGATTTTAAGCTGTAATTCACAGCTATAGTCATAAAAACAACATGGTACTGGCACAGAAATAGACCCACAGACCAATGGAACAAAATTGAAGACCCAAATATCAGCAAATACAATTTCAGCCACCTGATATTTGACAAAAGGGCCAAGAATATTCACTGGAGGAAAGACAGCATGTTCAGCAAATGGTGCTGGATCTCCACTTGTAGAAGAATGAAACTAAATCCCTATCTTTCACCCTGCACAAAAGTAAATTCCAAATGGCTCAAAGACTTCAATGTAAAGCCTGAAACTCCGAAACTATTAGAAGAAAACATTGGGAAAAACCTACAAGATATAGGCGTAGGAAAGGATTTTCTAAACCAGACATCAACTGCTCAGGAAACAAGGGCAAGAATTAACAAATGGGACCTCATTAAGTTAAAAAGCTTCTGTATATCAAAGGAGACAAGCAAGGAAGCAAACAGAAAACCCACAGAATCGGAGAAAATCTTCACCAGCGACACATCTTATAGAGGTTTAATAACCAGAATTTATAACGAACTCAAAAAACAGAGAACCAAGACAAGAAGCAACCCAACTAAAAGGACTAAGAAGCTGAACAGAGAGTTCTCAAAAGAAGAAGTAAAGATGGCTATGAAACATCTTAAAAGATGCTCAACATCACTAATAATTAGGGAAATGCAAATTAAAACCACTTTAAGACTTCACCTGACCCCAGTCAGACTGTCTAAGATCAAGAAAAGAAATGATACCAAATGTTGGAGAGGATGTGGGGAAAGGGGAACACTCATCCACTGCTG
>NW_008331486.1:4010913-4021924 GCF_000622305.1 Nannospalax galili | reverse complement strand
ATTTCCCAGGGAGTGGATTGAGTAGCTGGGTTGTACTGGATGCAAAGGATCAGGGAGAGACAAGGTAAGCCTCGGAGCCCCAGAAAGAGGCTGTCAGCCCCAGAAAGAGGCTGGGGGGTGTTTCAGGATCAGGAAGTGGAGAGAGGTGGGGGCAGGGCCGAGTCTAGAGGCAGTGCTCCTGGGGCCCAAGCAAGGCACCAAGCCTGTGGGGGTGAACAGGGTCAGGAATCAGCAGTGGCTCCCCAGGTGTCTGGGGCCCCAAGACTAGGAATGGCACAGGGCCCAAGCTAGGAGTAGAGAACAGCGGGGGAGATGGAAGGGTGAGGGCGGCTGGCGGAGTCAAGGCGCAGAGGACTGCATGGTAGACTTACCCCCAGAGAGGCCTGAGGGCGGGAGAGTCCCAATATAATTTTTAAGAGTCCATATGTATAGTTAAAGGCTGCTTAACAAGCAACAATGCCAGATAGGAGATACTTTCTTTTGAGTTGTTAGCCAGGGTGGCCCAAGGGACTCCCATTTAGTAACCCAGCATAGAACTGGGAAAATGAACAGCAGACCCCAATCTTATCCAAAGGAATATAGACAACTGATCACCGCTAGATGAAGAACAGCTGACCCTCCTAAAAGAAAGACCTCTAGACAGGCTGACTAGATTCACCAGAAGGACAAGTAGTGGGGAATGGCTGGGGGTGCCAACACAGCAGACAGTAGGAGGGATATCAGAGTATAAGGGCTCTAGTGGAGGGAGGAAGGCTATGGGAGGGTGCTATGTGGGAAGTGGGTATATAAATAAATTTAAAAAAGAAAAAAAAATTCTTTAAAGCCTAAAAATTTGTTCCCTAATAATTAGTAGATGTGAAAAACATTACCATTGAAATCTATCTGATGACTTTATATCCATGCTCAGATGCCAAGGAGCTCAGAAAGTAACCGACTGTGACTAGTAATAATCAGATATATAGATATTAGAAGCACATGTGCATCTTAGTGTCAATTGTATTAAAAATGAATTTTTCTGTATGAAACTGTATTTTAATGAAATGGAGATCTTTTTTAAAGTTTAAAACCTCATTTAATTTTATGTCTTATAGGGTTTATACAGAGTACAATATTGTATAACTGTATCAATTCAACTGTAAACCTAAAAATTTATAGCTAATTTTGAAAGAGATGCATCTTAGCTCTGGAAATTGTTATTGAATACATCAATGCTGTTGTAATGAAATGCTTCTTCTAATTATATGGTTATTAAATAAATAATTTTAAAAAAACGTTCCTTATTATCATCTCTGGCCCTTAAAGATTCCATTTTATTCAGCAGACATTTTTCCAAGCATCCAGCCCTAGGCCCTGCTTATTAACATGTAATCAGATATTTGCCAAATGCCCCCAAATGGTACAAGAATGATGCATGGAGATGCACAAGGCAGCCCTTTCCTCACTCCACTTGTTGGTCACGTGTGCTGGCCACAGTAGCACTGAGAGAATGACCTCATGGATGGGCAGGAGGAAGAAGCAGAGCCTAGTCCCAGGAGAGGCTCTGGAGATGGGCATTGCTGGCCTATGAACCTGCTGTGGGCGAGCGGAAGTCAGTGCCTAAGTTAGGAGGGGAGAGATGGGAGATGCACATGGGCAGGACAGCCAGGGTCACCTCCCTGCTCCAGGCCACCAGGAGGAAGGCCTGGGACAGAAGTGCCTGGCCTTTGCCACACCCACTTGGCCCTGAGCCTCCAGAGCTATGGGGAGCAGCCTCAGTGGTGTAGAGGTTTCCTCAAGGCTTGTGGGGATTCAAGGGAGAGTCGTTTCTGTCAGTCAGAGTCTAGTGCCACAAGCAGCAGAAACATGGCCACCCAGTCAAAAGCATGCAGACACAGAAAATTCTACTTCAAGCAAAATTTAAAAGCCTTCAGCGAAAACAGAAGATAGTACTGTTTTGACACAGGGAATTATTAAACAAATAGACACGTGTACAGGAGTACTGATGAATATAATCCCCTAAAATTAAAAATTGTGTGTTCATGTGTGTCCAAGTACACGGATGGGTGTGCACACATATGTACATGTGTAGAGACCAGAAGACAACCCTGGCTGTTGTTTCTTGGATGCTGTGCACCTTTTTATTTTGAAATAAGGTCTCTCATTGGAACTTGCCAGGTAGTGTGGGCTGGCTGGCCAGTGGGTGGGCCTCCCCAGTGCTTGGCTCAAAAGCCTGGACCATCACACCAGCTTTACTTATTTTTTTATTTCTTATGTGTATGAATGTATTGCTTGCATGTATGTAAGGGCACTTATATCATATAATGCCTGTGGAGGTCAGAGAAGGCAGAGGATCATCTGGAATTGGTTGGCCACCATGTGGGTGCTGGGAATCGAACCCGGGTCCTCTGCAAGAGCAGCCAGTGCTCTTATCCGCTGAGCCATCTCTCCAGCCCCTTCATTTATTTTTTAAACATGGGATTCTGGGAATCAAACTCAGGTCTCCATACTTGCTGACTGTGCTATCTCCCCAACCTCAAAATTAAAAGCTTCAATGTTTCAAAGACAACACATTAACAGACATGCACGAATGCTCGCATGAACACACACACAGGCACACGTGCACAGGCACACAGACACACAAAAAAAGAAGTCTCATACACCACGCTCATGTGAGCTGATGATGGATTAACAGCTAAATTAGGAAACAGAACTCCACAAATCACTAAGAAATGACTCGAGATAGTACAACACACATGTGAGGAGATGAGAGGAAACAGCCCCTCTGAAGGAAATGTAAATTCAAATGACAATGACATGCCATTCACAGGAAGTGTCTGGTGAAACTTTCAGTGTCCACCGGAAAGTCTGCAGGGTGGACCTTTTGTTCCAGCAAGTGGAGCCCAACCCGGCACTTGACTTCAGACAGCACCCTACTACACCCAGCCAGCAAGTCTATCCAGAAATTGTTTTCTGAGAGAAACTGTTAGCGTCTAAGGATGTGATTTGCAACATTGTTCATAGCAGGAATAGATTATTGGAAATAACCCATACCCTATCCATAAAACAGATTTACGTTATGACACATGGTACATTCACAAAACAGAATTCTACACAGCCTTGAAAAACCCACCCACTAGAGCTACACGCATGAACAAGGCCCTCCAGAACACCACACAGAAAAGACAAGCTGAAAAATATTCCCAGCATGCTGTATATAGTCCACACAGAGTTGCAAACATAGAGAAATGCCTAGGGACAATCGACCCTGACTTGGAACCATGTGACTTATGGAAGCGAAGGGGCGTGGTGCCTGAGGCTTGCTTTCCTTTATTAAAAATCGCATAAGCTTGGCAAAACTTTAAGACTCAAGAAGGCTGTAGGTGGTCACAAAGGCACTTGTTATATTATTCCTCATGTTTTCCCATATGTTTGAAATATTTTTAGCATCATTTTTATTTTAAAAAATCAAATAGTAGACTTAGAAAAGGAAGTAAATTTAAATGCTAACCAACTGTGCATAAAAATTAAAGATAGCTGTCAGAGACAAGGCAGGATACCTAGTCTAACGGGGATTTTAGACAAACAACAAATAGTTTTTTTCATGTCAAAATTTTCAGTCTAAAAAGTCACCTTGCATAAAACAAGAAAGCAGGTGTGGGAGGAAGAGCGTCAAGGGCAGCTTTGGGTAGGATAAACTGCTTTTAAGGAGCCCAGAGATCCACAGGGCTCTGTGAGTATCAGTAGTTCCTAAGAGTAGCAGTGGTGGGCCCACCTCCTTTGGAGGTCAGGTCTCTGGAGAGTGCTGAGTTGAGGCACTGACCACCCACCGTCCACCATGGGTGGGCTAGTCTAACAGGCAGGTGGAAGGAAACATGAGCTTGCTACTAGGGAGAGGACAGGCTGACTGTGACACAGATCAGGTTTCTCTACATGGCTGGATTGGGGCAGGAGACATGGGCTGTAGGGGTTTGGGTTGGAGCCTGCCCTGCCGACACTGCAAAGACTCAGGAGAGCAGAGCAACAAATGGGTAAAATCCAATGTAAGGGACATGAGACAGGATTACAGAGGAGCACATGATGACCTAAGACAGTACTGCAATGATATGTAAGGGGTGTGATGTGGATTATACAGTGACGATGCAGTGAGGAGATATAATCTGGGTTTTGAAGTGATACAGTTGAACCCTGTGGTCACTAACAAAAAAAAAGGCACGTGGCAGAATGTGGAAAGTCGCTTTCCTCCAAATGGGAGGGTCTGGGTCACTTTTCTTTCCCAAGCTCTTCTGTCTTCTGAAGTCTCCCATAACATATTAGTTTCAGTATGTGTCCGAGAGAAGGAGGTTGGTCAGCAGCAGGCAGAGCTGAGCTGAGGTGGAGAAACAGGGTCAGGAGCCCTTGAGAAAGGTTAGGTGGGAAGACAGGTGATGAAGGAGGCATGGCAGTTGGTCACCTGCAGGAAGGGACAGCAGATGCAGAGAAGGCACGGGGTGCCTGCTTGTCCAGGAAACATCAGCAAGATTATGCATCTAGGAGAGGGTGAAGGGAGGGACTAGCAGGATGGACTTCAGGCAGGAGAGGTGCCCATGAAAACACACCTGGGTGTATGGTCTGGGAGAGAACAGGGCTAGAGGTAAGGGGCTGGGCTCTCTGCTAGCCCTTACTCTTACCCCTCCCCCATACCCTTCTACCTAGGAATGAAATTCCATGCAAGCAGGGACTATGCTAACTCACTCACCAGGTGACTCCCAGAACCCAGATGGTGCCTGCATACAGCAGCCCTTAAGACATTGTGGTAGTTAGAACACAGCCCTCTCCAGAGTTTGCTGGACTCTTCATCTGAACCCGGAAGGGAAGCTGGTGAGAAGGAGCTTGAGGTTGGCCTGTGGACCTGTGAAAGTGCTGATTCACAAGCGACTGAGTGCTACTCAAAGATCCCGAAGACCCAAGACATTCAGAGGCCCTTTAGAGAACGAGAAGAATGCTCTACCACCAAGCCCAATCAACCAATTCTAGGGAGGCCCAACCATTTGACACAGTGCTGAACTGCAACCAAGAAGGCTGTGAACACTCTGAGCCGCAGAGGATAAACAGGCCTGTGTTTGCTCTGGGTGGAACTGGTGATCCTGGGGACCCCTTGAAAACCCCACAGCTTTGTACCGCCTCCCCAGACCTGCAGAGGAGGCATGAGTGCTGGAGCAGCCCCCAGGGCCCCTTGCATGGATGCCTGCAGTGCTGGGGCCCATCAGCTCCTGGCCCTGGGTTTCTCACTGGCTTGAACAAAGGGAGAAGAGACTCAACGAGAAGAGTTAAATGAAGAGCATTAAAGAGATGCTGAGCTTGGCTGCTCATGAGTCACACTCAATGACAGTAGGCAAGGAAGCCAAGGAGATGAAGTGGCCATGTGACGAGTCACTCCTCTTATTTACTCTATTACTCAGATCTCAAAGCACATTGCCAGCTGTAATTGCATTTCAATTCATGTTTAACACACACATATCTTAGCTGGATGCTGGCATCCAATATCCCAGGCACAGAAAGGCAAAATGGAAAAGCTGGTTAATTCAATAAACATTCTTTGCAGCCTGGCGGAGTCTGGGCACAGCATGTAAATGACACAGCTCCACAGCCTTCAAGGGCCTGGTACACAGGCACACACTCTCAGCTGCAGGGAAGAGGTGCAGGAGCCTCAGTATAGACCTTGCAAGCTTATCCTAAACAAACGACTCAAAGGGTCCTGAAGCAAGCCAGGAAACAAGGTGGGGAACAGGAAACAGTAAGAAGACTCAATGAAATTCTTGTATGTGTAAGAAAAGCTGCAGCATATGCAAATCATAGCCAATAACCATTTAAAGGATATAGCAGGGACCCAGTTTGCAATAGGGATGCCAACAGAAGTTCAAAATTCAGAAAACTAACAGAGGCAGACTAATCCACAGCTATGGTCTGAGATTCCAATCCCTGTCTCAGTGACTGAAAGGACAGAAAATCAGTCAGAGTTTAGAACAATGCTATCAATCCCCTTCACCTAACTGACATTTGTAGAGCACCCAACTACAACAGCATAAGAACTGTACTTTTTTCAAGTGTACTAGAATATTTACAAAGACATCACAGTGAGGGCTGGGGTTAAAGAACCACAGTCTCTTAGGTAATTGGGGAGAGAGAGGAGGTTCAAAAGAGAGACACAGAGACAGATCAGTCCTTTACAGATAAAAGGTCTTTTATAACATCACACACAACAGGAGGCTGAGGTCGTCTCAGACCCACCAGACAAAGGAAGTCTCTATTCTTACAGGTTTCTAAGGGAGCGTAGTAGTCTTTGTACCTCAAGAAAGCAGGCTTAGTTAATATGTAACCTGTGCTCTGGGGTATACATGACTCAGTGGCATACTTAGGCTCTGTAATAATATCACAGAGGTGCTAGAAAGGGGAGTGATCAGTATGTAGGTAACATACTAATGTGACACAGTCAAGCTGTCCCTGACAGCAGTAGAGTTTAAGTCTGTTTTCCCACCCTGCCTGAAGCTTATCTGCTTAGGGTCTAATTACCTTGGTCACCTGGAAGGTCTGGGTTTTTGCACACAGCTACAGGACAAATCCAGCTACAGCCTTCTACAGCCTGTGAATTACAGATGGTTTTTATATTCCTTATGGGTTAAAATCTTAACCATATGAATAGCAATCATATGTGGCTCATAAAGCTTAAAAGAGTTGCTACCAGGTTTACAGGAAGAGTCTGCTGACTTACTCTAGGCCATAAAACTATATTCTCTGACCACGTGGAATGAGTAAGCTGTCAGTAATAAAAATGTATCTAGAAAATCCCCAAACATACAAAAACAAAACCAATGATCAAAAGAAAACTAAAAATGAAATGGGGCACTATTATGAATGACTTAAAATTATATATATATAACATGGTGACATTTGAGGGATGCAGCCAATGCAGAATCCAGAAGGAAGTTCATAGTACTAAAGTTTATGTTGGAAAAGGTCTCAAGTCAATGACCGAAACTTCTACCTTAAATTTAAAGAGAAAATAATAGACTAATAAAACAGAAAACAACAGAAAAATCAATAAAACCAAACGCTGGGCCTCTGAGATAATCAATAAAACTGACAAAACTCTAGATAGCCTGAGAAAGAAGAAAAAATAAACAGAGACAATACCAATCATCATTATTAGGGTTTAAAGAGAAGGTAAGTTACAGATCTTATGAAAATTAAAAAGAAAATAAGGGAATATCATGAACAACTTTATGCCCAGACACTAGAGAACTTAAATGGAAAATTTCCTGACAGACATAAATTACCAATGCTTACTCAAGAATAGAAAACCTGGGCTGGAGAGATGGCTCAGCGGTTAAGAGCTCTGACTGTTGTTGCAGAGGACCAGGGGTCGATTCCCAGCACCCACATGGCAGCTACAAACCGTCCTTAACTCCAGTTCCAGGGGAATCCGAAGCCCTCTTCTGACCTCTACGGCATTGCATGACACGGGTACACTCACATACATGCAGGCAAATCACTCATACACATAAAATAACAATAATAAATAGAGCCGGGTATGGTGGTGCACGCCTTTAATCCCAGTACTCAGGAGGCAGAGGCAGGCAGATCTCTGTGAGTTCAAGGCCAGCCTGGTCTACATAGTGAGTTCCAGGACAGCTGGGGCTACAGGGAGACCCTGTTTCAAAAAAGACCAAAGAAAGATAAATAAATAAATAAACAAATAAATAAAATATTTTAAAATAATTAATAAAAAGAATAGAAAACCCATGGGTTAGAGAGAGAGTCCAGGGGTGAAGAGCACTTATTGCTCTTGCAGAAGATTGGGTGAAGTTTCCAGCACCTACATCTGTAGGCTCACAACAGCTTACAATTCCAGTTCCCAAAGTATGATTCTCTTTTCTGGCCGCCATAGGCACATGTACACACACATATTAGAATACATTAAATTGGGCTAGGTGTCAATAAAGGGAAGTGCTGATAAGGGAGGGGATCTAAATATCAAATTATATTGTATGAAAATCACAAAAATTCAATTAAAAAAAAAATTTTTTTTTAAGGACACAAAGCTGGGAAAGGGTGAGAGATAGAAGGAGACCTGGAAGGAGTTAGGGGCAGGATTGAGGGGTGAATGTTATCAAAATACATTGTATGTGTGTAACTTCACCCAGTCTTCTGCAAGAGCAGTAAGTGGTCTTCACCCCTGGGCCTTCTCAAAGAATTAATTAAAATACTATATTAAAATTCAAAAAAATGAAAATGTCATAAACTTTTCATTCATCTATCTACCTACCAATCAATCAATCATCTATCTATGAGCACTAGAGATTGAACCCAGGACCTTGTGCATGCTAGGCAAGAGCTCTACCACTGAGTTATATCTTTCACTTATTACAAACCTTTCTATATCCTGTCCCATAGAGTTTCAGTGGTGAATTCTACAAACATTTAAAGAAGAAATAATAATATTTTACACTAAACATTTCAGAAAACAGAAAAGGGGCTCCCTTAAACTTACTACCAGAACCAAAGACTTTAAAAGAACAGAAAGCCACAGTGATCAATATTTCTCATGAACAAATATGTAACCTTTGTTTTCCTCTTTTATTTTCCTTCCCAGAAAGAAATGCATGCTAAGTAAGTGCTCAACCACGGACTACATCCCTAGCCCAAAATAACATTTCTTAACAAAATTCTAATGGATGGAATTGAACAATATGTAAAAAGGCATCAGCCACCATACAATGTGCAACTGAGGAGCACTCATTAGACCAGCCAGGGCTACTGCATTCTCCACAGGTGAGGGCACAGCAAAAGAACGACCCAAGAGACTGAAGAAAGTCAGAGAAAAAACTCTGGGAGAAAGAAAAACTGACCAAAAGATTATGTGAAAGTCTAGAAGATCAAGGTGGTCCGCAACCTCTGGGGGTGATGGATAGTTGACAGTGTTTGCACCGTGTACCCAGACCAAACTCATGCAGTAGTGTACTTTAAATATATGCAGTCGTGTGAATTCCTTCCCTGGGAAGATGTAAACATCATCTACCCCTCCTTACAAGGTCCCAGAGACAAACCAAGAGTTCACCCTGGGGAGCCAAGGAGTTTATCGGGCCTATATACAGCACAGGAGTGAGAGGTTACTTGTGAGAGCATGGGGGACCCCAAAACAGAAAAAAATCTTCATCCAGCATGGATGATGGCTTCCCCATACCTGCAGAGACAGAGCTCCTACTCTGCTAACCTTCACTACCTTATATACTCTAGCACCTCCCAAGATCCAGAGGCCACATGCAGTTAGGGCAGGACTGCATCTAAATAGCCAGGAACAGCAGTTAGAGTTTCAGGTGAAGGTCCAATGACAACCCCCCAGCACCCACTTCTCTGAGAGAACATCAACAGGCCCCATCTTGAGGGTCTCTTGCAAGCAGGCACAGCTGCTCCAATGAAGGTGGCAGCAGTTTTGCTCAAGGGCAGCACTCCACAACAGTAGCATATTGTATGCCAATCATATCTCAATAAAGCTCTATATAAAGAACCCATACACAAGAAAAACAAGAACACATAACAAGACACGGTAAAACTTATAAAATGTGTGAAACAAGATCTGACTAAATAACAACCCAAGCCAGCTTCCTAGATAGGAAAACTCAATCATGATGGTTAGTTTGTCAACTTGACATAAACAAAACTCGACTGGGGAATTTCCTCCATCAGACTGGCCTGTGGCCATGTTTGTGAGGATTTTCTTGATTGCTCATTGATGTGGGAGGGTCCAGCCCACCGTGGGCAGTGCCATCCCTGGGTAGGTGGGCCTGAGCTGTGTAAGAAAAGAGCTGGGGGGTGGAGGAAGCAGTAAGCAGCCTTCCTCTATGGTTTCTGCTTCAGTTCCTGACTTTGCTCATAGATGGACCTGGGAAGGTGTAAGATGAGATAAACCCTTTCTTTCCAGTTGCTTTTGGTCAGTGTTTTTTGTTTCGTTTGTTTGTTTTTGTTTTTTTTGAGATGGTCTCTTATAGCCCCAGCTGGCCTGGAACTCACTATGTAGACCAGGCTGGCTTCAAACTCACAGAGACCTGTCTGTCTCTGCCTCCCAAGTGCTGGGATTAAAGGCATGCGCCACCACGTGCGGCTTGGCCAGTGTTTTATCACAGCAACAGAACACAAACTAGAATGCTTCCCAAATCAACATATCAATTACAATTGTACGGAAAATTAAAACAATTTTTTGTGCAATTTGATGAGTTGACCCTATGGTTCTTCCAGAAAAAAAAAAATGTGGTAAGAACCAAACATTTTTAAAAATTTTAAGATTTAAAGAATGTTATGTGTATGAGTTTTGCCAGCATCCCTGTTAGCGCACCACATGTGTGCAGTGCGCTCAGAAGCCAGGAGAGTGTTGGATCCCCTGGAACTAGAGTGATAGTCAGTTGTGAGCTACTGCTGTGTAGGTGCTGGGAACCAGACCTGGGTCTTCTGGAAGAGCAGCAGGTGCTCTTAACCACTGAGCTATCTCCCCAGCTCCCATTTACTAAACATCTTTCAAAGAGAGAAAGGGAAAGGAGACAGCCAAGAAGACACTGAAATCATGAAAAGCTTGAGAGCAAGTGAAAAAAGCCAAGAAAAACTGTTCTGGCTCTGTAACTCAGTTATAAGAACCACCTAGACCAGGTGAATCCAGGAAGACTCGGCATAGGCTCGTGGCATCTGGTGGGGAACCTCTTAATGGGGACAAGAGTTTCTGGGAGTAACAAGAAGGATCTGGAATTAGGCAGAGCTGGTGATATCGAAACACTGTGAATGTGCTAAATACCACTGAATTGGCTCAGGGGTTAAGAACACTGACTGTTCTTGCAGAAGACCCAGGTTTGAATCCCAGCACCCACATGGCAGCTAACAACTGTCCGTAATTCCAGTTCCAGGGGATCCGACAGCCTCTTCTGACTTCCACAGGCGTTGCATGGCATGGGTGCACTTACCTACAAGCAGGCAATACATGCATACACATAAAATAAAAATAAGTAAG
>NW_008331486.1:3999109-4010735 GCF_000622305.1 Nannospalax galili | reverse complement strand
ATAATAATAATAATAAATAAAATATTTTTTTAAATACCACTAAATTGTCACTTTGAAATGGTTAATTTTATATTATGAGTGATTTCACTTAGAGTTTTAGAAAAATCAAAGAATTGCTAACTTCAAAAACCAAAAATGCTATAAACTTTCAATAATCAAAGCTACATTATTACAAAACAGGCTTGAAAGATAAAGGAAACAGAATGTAGCCCGTAAATAGCCTAGGCAATTTCCCTCTTGGGGCTGGCTGTGGTTGCCAGACTCCTTCCTAATGAGTGAAGTCTGCAGGCCTGAAGTTCTGAGCCGGATGCAGCAACTCCTCATAAAGCAAGGGTTGGATGGGAAGGGCGCTTTGCCATGACAGGTGACATCTGACCATTCTCCAGTGTCCTCAATGCCACAGGGCTGGCCTGCTGGAGGACATGTTTGCAGAAACCCACGACTGGGCCCCGCCACACTCTGGGATCTAGTTTGGGGTAGACAGGAGTCTGACAGATAACAATAAAGCAGAGCTTTTCTTCCCTCAAGGGCCAACCCCTCAAGGGAAAAGAGGCTGCTCTGCACTTCATCTCTGGGAGAGGAAATGAGTTTGAGTCAGAGCCGAGCGGCACCAGGAGCCTCGAGAGAGGATGTGTGCAGAGAACCAAACAGTTGGGACTGCATCTGTTATGAGGCTCCAGGGCCTAAGTCCAGACATCTAAAAGGCCAAACCAGGGCTGGAGAGATGGCTTGGAGGTTAAGAGCACCGACTGCTCTTGCAGAAGATTCAGGTTTGGTTCCCAGAACCCACATGACAGCTAACAGCCCTCCATAACTCCAGTTCCAGGGGATCCGACGCCCTCTTCTGGCCTCCACAGGCATTGCACACATGAGGTGCACTTATATACATGGAGGTAAAACACTCATACACACAAAATAAATACATAAATCATGCTAATAATAAAAGGCAAAATCAATACCCCAGGTAGCATGTCAGCCCAGAATACATGTCATTTCTATTATCCCAGGTAGTCAGACTTAAAAAAAAATTCTTTAGCTTTTTTAGAGTTCTTATGTCAAAATAAGAGAAAAATATTTACATTCAGAGACAAGAGATAAGTTACAATAATAATTCAGAGAATCCCAGTATATCCTAGAATCCCTAAAATACAAACATTTCACTTGTTTCCCATATTTCACTACATATTACTCATGTATACATTTACATATAATATGTATGTGCATATACAAGTTTTTATTCCGTTCACTTATGTGCTATGTTCTTTACAGTGTATGGCTCAGCTCACTCACTCAAGGTATCTGCTGGGCTTCCCAGTGTAATTCTTTTGTGATTAGTATTTTGAGGAGTTAACACATCTATTCTCAAAAACTTTTGTTTCCTGGTTTTAGCACACAGACAGGCCTTTTTAAGCATTAAGCCAAGAAGAAAAAAGGCGGGAGGAAAAAGCCAAAAGAGTCAACTGTAAGAACCAGGAATTATCTGGGCCTGGTGGGTACAGGCCTGCAACCTCAGCTACTCCGGAAGCGAAGGCAGGAGGTTTAAGTTTAAGACTTTCCTGAGCTACGTTGCAAATGCAAATCCAGCCTGGACAAATTAGTGAGAGTCTCAAAATTAAAAGTGAACAAAAGGGCTGAGATGGAACTCAAGGGAGAGTACTTGGCTACCATGAACAAGACCCTAGGTTCAAGCCCTAGTGTCTGTCTGTCTGTCTGTCTCTCTCTCTCTTA
Source organism: Nannospalax galili (assembly GCF_000622305.1). Lineage (NCBI taxonomy): Eukaryota > Metazoa > Chordata > Mammalia > Rodentia > Spalacidae > Nannospalax > Nannospalax galili. The sequence continues at coordinate 4,009,007 of NW_008331486.1, read as the reverse complement.
TATACACACACACACAAATCAATCAATCAATCAATCAATCAATCAATCAATCAATCAATCAATAGTAAAAAGAGAAAACAGAAAAAGCTGCTCAGCCTCACTACAAATCACACAACTGCAAGTTCATACAGTAAGTATTTTTGGAAAAAATACTAGTAAGACTGATCCCGAGGGGTGATGGGAAGTAAGTTAAGTGGGCACGCTTGCATGCTGTTTATTGGGAGTATATATGAATTCCTGAGGCATGTTTAAAAAGCATTCTGAGCTGGGCGTGGTAGCACATGCCTTTAATCCCAGCACTTTGGAGGCAGAGGCAGGTGGATCTCTGTGAGTTCAAGGCCAGCCTGGTCTACATAGTGAGTTCCAGGACAGGTGGGGCTACAGGGAGACCCTGTCTCAAAAAGACAAAAAAAAGCTTTCTGGCAACACTTGCTAAAATTTGAAATGTGCACATTGTTCACTCAGCAGTGCGCACTCAGATGTGAGTACAGGGATGCGCGCCACAGCACTGCTTGTCACAGAACAAAAGAAAAATCTAAGTCTCCACTAGCAGGGTGGTGTCACCAGAGTGGGGAAAGCCAGGCCACTGAAAAGAGTTATGCGCTCCGAGTCAGGTCATGGGAAGACTTCTTGCATTTATTAAGAAGAAAAGCAAAGCCAATGGGTGACATGTACAGCTAGCACATGGGGCCATCGCTGCTCTAAGTGCTTTAGGTACATTTATTCCATGTTACAGTCCCATGAAGAAAGTGTCCTTATTAATTCTCACTTCACAGACAAGCAGACCAAGGTAGAGGTAGAGTGACTTGATCAAGGTCATACAGCTAACAAATGGCAGAACCAGGATGTGAACCCAAGTGGGATTCCAGAGTTGAAGACTTGACCATGAAACTGCACCACCTCTTTAGAAGCATACAGTTCCAAAGGTGTAGGGAAAGAACTGGAAAATTAGAGCTAATACGGGTTACCTTGGGAAAGGGAAGATTGACAGGACCTTCTCTATCACTGGAAGCTTTTATAAAGAGAATGTATTTGTACAATACTTGTGCCAATAAGCAAAACAGTCCTTTACAAAGGGATGGATGGATGGATGGATGGATGGATGGATGGATGGATGGATGGATAATGGGTGGATGAGTAGATGGATGAAGAATTGACAGGGCCCATGTTCACTTAACTCAAGAACTGGCACAGCCACTTCCTGCTCCTCTGACTTCCTTCTCTGGAGGGTCTCACTTGATTTCAGTCTCCAACGAGCTCACCTCCCAACCCCTCAATTTGGCTACATCTCCCCTTATAAAGTGCACCATCTCCCATACAAATGGCCCTAACCTGAGAAGGACGTCCCTGAAAGGCTTAGGGTTTGCGGACTTTGAGCACACAGCAGAACTCCTGCCTGTGTACATAGTAATGAGGCTGGGACATAAATATTTTGAGGAGATTTCTGACAGGTTTAGAAATGAATGGATTCTCTGGCTAACAATGAGTTAAATATTAAAGCAAACCTAAGGCTGGGTGTGGTGGCACACGCCTTTAATCCCAGCACTTGGGAGGCAGAGGCAGGTAGATCTTTGTGAGTTTGAGGCTAGCCTGGTCTACATAGTAAGTTCCAGGACAGCTGGGGCTACAAGGAGACCCTGTCTCAAAAAGATTAAAAAAAAAAGCAAACCTGTACTTCCACTTTCCGGAATACAGAACAGGCAGACCTTTCCATATCCCTCCCACCAAGTACAACTAAAAATCTTGGGTGCTACATGAAATAAACAGAAGACCATAGGGCCAGCGAAGTGGCTCAGCAGGCAAAGACATCTGCCACTAAGCCTACTGACCGAGTTCCATCCCCAAGACCGACATGGTGACTCAGCAGGTAAAGACACTCACTGCCAACCCTGATGACCTGAGTTTGATCACCAGGACCCACATGATAGAGAAAAAAAAATCAACTCCCACAAGTTGACTTCTGACTTCCACATATATACCATAGCACATGAGTATGTGCATGCAAGCTTGTGTGCATGCACATAACCACATACACACACAGACACACACACACACACACACACACACACACTCTCTAAATAAATAAATAAATAAATAAATAAATAAATAAATAAATAAATAAATAAATGTAAAACACTAGCTAGCTAGCAGGGGCGGTTTTTTTGTTTTTTTTTTTAAAGAAACTATCTGACTTATAGAGTAACAACTTAAATGACAGCAGATTTTAAATGACAGCAGATTTCTCACTAGAATCATGTGCCCAGGGGCTGAAGATATGGCTCTGCAGTTAAAAGCACTTGCTGATCTTCTAGAGGACTCAAGTTCGGTTCCAACACCCACATCAGGTGGCTCACAACCTCCTGTAACTCCAGGGAACCCAATGTTCTCTTCTGCCCTCCACAGGCACCTGAATGCAGAAGAGTACGCAAGTTTCAGGCCAGCCTGAGCTGCAGAATGAGAGCCTATCTCAGAGAGAGAGAGAGAGAGAGAGAGAGAGAGAGAGAGAAATCAGTTCTAAGTTCCCCCCTCAGCAATAGTAAATAACAAAATAATCAACAGAACAAAGAATAAGGAACAAAAGTCAGTGAAATTAAAAGCAAATAATATGTAAAAATCAATGAAACAGCTGTTTTTTTTAAATATCAATAAAACTGATAAACTTCTAGGAAGACTAAGAAAGGAAAAGACACAAATTATTGATTTAAAAATGCCATTACAGTCTCTAGACATCAAAAGGGAATGATATCAACAATTCTATACATATTTGATAACTCAGATGAAATGAACCAATTCCTTGAAAAACACAAGCCACACAACTCACTTAAAAATGATTATTTGAACAGTCCTTTAACTATTAAGGAAACTGAAATTTTCAAACTTTCAAAAAAGTTAAATCTCCAGGCTCAGGAGATTCACTGGGAAATTTTATTTAAAACCACAGAAAAATTAACACCAACTACACAGTCTATCCAGAAAACAGAAGATGAGGGAGCACTTTCCAGTTTGTTTTATAAACCTGAAATTACCAAACCAGACAGAGGTGGTGTAAAAGCATAGACTCAGCAGATTAGCATTCTTCATAAACATAGGCACAAAAATTCTTACTAAACGGCATGTATATCATGAGCTTGTGGGATTTATTTCAGGGATGCAAGGCTGGTTCAATATTCAATGTGAGTTACCATGTTAGGAAGATAAATAAAAATAAGGACACTATCACATCAACCAATGCAGAAAAGGCATCTGACAAAAGCTGACTTTCATTCATGAAATTCTCAGAAAAATACTAACAGAAACTTCCTCAGCATGATGAAAAACTGAAAAATAATCTATAGTTGATGTACGTTACACTGAATAAAGTTCCCCCTTTGCAATCAGCAGCGAAGTGGGGATGTCTAACCTCACCCCTCCTGCCTCTGCTTAAAGCAAGACAAGGTAATAAAAGCTGCACAGAACAGGAAAGGTTCACACAAGTGTCTAATAGAGACCTGTATATATCAATTATATTTCTATATAATAGCAATTGACACATCAAAATTAAAGGCACACTTCCATTTCTATAATCACTCAAAACAAAAAAGAAAGTATTTGGGGGCTGGGGAGATGGCTTAATGGATAAAGGGACCTACTGCAATGCCTGATGACCTAAGTTCAATCTCAGGAGCCACATGGTGGAAGGAGAAAACCAACTCCCACAAGATCTCCTCTGACCTCTACCCATGTGTTATGGTGCAACACCCCCATTCAATAAATAAATAAAAATGTAATAAAAAAACAAAGTACTTACACTTAAAACCACAACAGCTTGTATGCTTAAAAATCACAAAATGTAAAAGAAATCCAGGAACAAAATAGAGAGCTATATTATGGTTCATGAATCACAAGGTTGAGCATAATAAAGATATACAGATTTAACATTGATAGCCTGAAAAATCCCAATGGAATTCTTGTTGGTATAGTCAAGACTATTCTCAAATTTATAGGGCAGACAGCTTGCATAGCTCAAATCTTTTTAAACAGAATAAAAGCACTAGGGAGGCTGAGGCAGGAGGATTGCCACAAGTTTGAGGATGGCCAAGGTGACATAATAAGACCCTGCTTCAAGCAAGAGGAGGATGTCCTATAGCAATTTTGTCACGATAAGACATTCCATCTTGGAGGGAAATGCCACAGGATGTTCTAATGGGAATCCATCCTGCATGGAAGCTCCTTAAACTCAGAAAGGCTTCAGGAAGTCCCTGAAAATGACCAGATTTGCTAGGCTCCTCCTTCCTCAGAACACATACCAAGCAGTAAGGGCTGCGGAGAGAAGCTCTCAGACAAGCTAAGCTGCCTGGAAGGGATCCAGACCATCAGAGACTCCCACAAGAGACACTCCAACCTGTCGAGCTGCCTCCAAGGTGTCCAGGGAGACTCTGGTTTCCAAGAGCTGGCACCCACGCCGGGTGGGCTTTTGGTGACTGTATTAGTCACTTTTCTGTTGCTATGCTAAAACACCAGGACCAAAGCAACTTATAGAAGGGAAATTTTATTTGGCTTATGGTTCTAGAGGGATAAGAGTCCATCATGGTGGGGAAGGCATGGCGGCAGAGGTGGCCGGAGCAGAAAACCGAGCACTTGCATATTCAAGCACACATAAGACACAGAGAGATAAATCAAAAATGGAATATGGCTATGAACTCCGTGCCTGCCCCCAGTGACATGCTTCCTCCAGCAAGGCTGTACTCTCCTGGGGATTCCATGACCTCCCCCAAAGAGGGAGCAACTGAACAAGAATTCAAGTGCTTGAGCCTATGGGGGACATTCTTATTCCAACCACCACACTGCTGTAGCTATCTTTGAATTGTTTCTGTTCCTGCAGTAACCCCAGTAAACTTACTGGTTTGCCACACTGAACTCCGGTGGTAACTTTACTTTGGACTGCCATTGGCTCCCTAGCTGGGGTGAGTAAATATTTGTTCACATCTCCCTAGAAATAGTGTCACACAACAGAGGTGGGAGGGAGTGGGAAGATCATCCTATTCAACTTTAGGACTTCTTATATAGCTGCAGTAATCAGCATCACATGGTATCCACAAAGGGACAGATACATACAAGGAAACAAAACAGAAAACCACACACTTGTGTCCATCTGCTTTCTGTTAAAGGTTGAAAAGTTAAGACTACCTTTACCATAAATCATACAAGAGCATTTGGTTTTCTAAAGGGAACCTCAACAAAGTTCACATCTTATACAAAAAGTATGTTAAAAAAAAAAGAATAAGCTTAAATATTAGATGTAAAACTATAAACTGTGTAGACAAAAATGGAAAACAGGCAATATAGGTAGGCCCAAAATTCTCAGACTTGGTATCAAAACTTGATTCATAAATCGAAAAATGGAGAAAAGGAACTTGCTCAAATTTTAAAATGTTTGGTGTGCGGAAGATCTGACTAAGGTGGGAAGACGAGTACAGAAGCAAAGCCACAGACTGGCTCGTGGCTGCACTAAACCAAGAACGCCACATGTCATCCAATGAAGAAATGAGTTGATGGCACAAAGACTTTCACAGAAGACCCACAGGTGCAAAGTAAGTTCAGGAAAGCTGACACAGCAGCAGCCACCGAGGAAACACCAAAAATAAGTGACATGTGCACCTGGTGGGAGGGCTGCAACAAGTATATGTACTAAAGCTAACAGGCAGGGAGAGGCAAAGGATTGGGTCACTGCACGCTACAAGCCACACAGGCAAGTAATCTAGTTACAAGTATTCTCCCGAAAGCTGATCATGCAACTACTACACCACTGAGTGGACAGTCTTATCCCAGAGGATGAAAACTGATGTATATATGAGACCAACATGGGTGTTTATAGGGACTTTATTTGTGAAAGCTCCAAACTAGGAACAACTACAGTTGATACTTCAATGGGGAAGTAATTCATGGTACATTCATACCCTAGGATACTTTTATCAATAAAAAGGAACAAACTGGGACCTAGAGAGATAGCTCAGCGATTAAGAGCACTTAACTGCTCTTGCATAGAACCTCAGTTTGGTTCCCAGCACCCACACTAGGCAGCTCACAACCTCCTCTAACTCCAACTCCAGCTCTGTGGATCTGATGCCCTCTTCTGGCCTCCATGGGCACCTACACATACATACATACATACACACACACACACACACACACACACGCACACATCTACAACAAATAAAAATAAATCTTCTTTTAAAAGGAACAAACTATTGTCACATGAGATGGATCTCTGGATGAATCTTTATAGAATTAGGCTGGGGTTTGGGGGAAAAAAAGTCAAGTCCTAAAGATTAGATGCTGTTCTTTATATAGTCCATTTACATAACACTTCAGAAATGACAAAATTAGAGAAAGATGAGATGAATGGTGTAGCCCAAAGACAATTTATTCTTCCCGGACTTCTGAAGAGTCATGGGCTCTTGCAGGGCACCCTAGGAAGAAGGGTGAGCCTAGCCGGGGAGAGATCGGAACAAAAGGATTTGGCGCAAATTCTGGGAAGCAGGGAATAGGAAGCAGGCGAACCAGCCTGCCCTGGACCCCGTGGGGCACCAGGAGACCTTGTGAGGATCCCATGGACCCCTCACAGAACTCTGTGGGGGTGAGTGGGCATGCCAGGACACGAGATGAGGCAGACCGTGGGCAAAGCGATCTGGAACGGCAGCGGCTGAGCCGCAGAACAGGGCACCAGGTGTTCACCTTTGTAAGTTACTCTATTCCCCCTACCCAAGATATAAACTGATAAATTCAGATGAAGCTGTGCTATGTGGTTTGTCTAATAGTGCCAGGAGCAAGGGACCCTGAGAGAACTTGGGCAACAAATGGTTATTGGGGTTCCAGCAAGGCAGTGGAGTATGGCTAGAGGGGGTCAGCATGAGTAACTTGGGGTAATGGGAACCATACTGCAGGTCTCCCTATAATTTATGATGCTTTGATATCTTGTGGCTATGCAAGCCTAGGGACAGAGTGGCCTCCCAAGGTTAGCTAGTTTAGAGACAGGGAGTGACTTGCCTTCCAACACAGTTCTGACATGCAAACCAATCCACACTATATCCACATTCCCATTCACCTCCTGCATCCAGGCACCAGATAACCTGATAACCAGGGACCTGACCTGTGGCACAGAGCATACCACAACAATTCAAACTAGAACCCACAGTCTGTTTATCCTGCTCTGCCTTGCCTTACAGGTGAAGGCTGCACTCAAGGCTCCCACCCATGCTTCCTCGGCTTCCTCCGCTCCTCTCCACCTGGGACCTCCCCACAGTGCCCTGCACAGCGGGGTGAGCCTGTTCCTCTTGGGAACTATGAATAACAAACCATCATCTCAAGGGCAATCCACTCCTAATCCACTAGCCACACCCTGGCTGAATAAAGAGTCCTGGTTTTGAAACCATGTAGGGCTTTCAGTACCACAGAGAAAAATGAGAACAGACTATATTATTTCTTTAAGGGCATATAAATCTACAATTGCCTCAAAATTTAAAGGCTTAAAAGAGAAATTAAACCCAGTCCCTCTTCTCCATCAGCACAATTATCTGAGGCCTTTATTGTCACAAGTCTTTCTAAATAGTGAACCACATGTTTCCGTGAGCAGAAGGAAGAAGCAGGACACAGTCCCTTCCACTGTCTGAGGTGAACCAACCACCAAGCGCTCCCAGAGGAAGTGCGAACCTTTAGGTCAACCCTAAAAGTGCAAGGCTGCAGGGAGGGACGCTAGAAGACAAGAAGGCTCATCCCCCGCCGTCACAGGAAGCCACATTTTCTGACATAGCATCCTCATCCCTTGGTGACCTCCTGTACAATGCTGGTCACTGCACTCACTGCAGCAAGGGCCAAGCGTGCCCCCCCTCACAGGAGCAGCTCTGTCCTTCTATGAGCAGCTCATAGAAGTTTTCTAACTCAGGCCACAGGAAACAAGGGCCCATGAGTTGGTCATAAAACCACTTTCAGTGTTTCCAGTAAATCTCGGTTTAATGTGTTTTCTATCAAAACAAAAAAGAGGAACACCTGGTGCCTTTATCAAAACAAGCTCCGGGCTCTGAAAACAAACCAGTCTGTGAGGCAAGGCTCCAAGTCTATGGTTCTGTCTGTCTCTGGTCAAGAGCACCCTTCCTCAGCAGAGCCATGCTGAGGGGGACATGGGTGGGAGAGGGGCAAGCTGCCTCTTTGTCCTTCACCTGCTGCAGGGTGGGTCACAGGAAGGCAGCATGTGATGCTTTTGGGTTCTCTCTGTCCTCTGGCCACCCACCACAACTTGGGCTTTCTAGAGATCCGTGTAACAACTCCCAGCAGACCAGATGGACGGCTGCAGCTCACATTTTCCACTTCATATTTACCATATGCTTTCACCAAGATATTGCAACCCTCCTCACGTGTGTCTCTCACTGCGGCTTTTAATTTCTTAAGCGGTACGGAAACACGCAAGTCTGCTTGACCCATTTCAGCATTGAGCAGATGTGGTTTTTTTTTTTCTTTTTCTTTTTCTTTTTCTTTTTCTTTTCCTACTTTGGTGAGTGAAAAACAGGACCCTTGTTTGCAGGTTTCTGATTTTAAACTTATGTGTTCCTGTGCCTAACTTATGTGTCTAAACCTAGCCCACTACCCACAGCAGAGCTGATCTTTCAGCATCGTACCATCACCCACTTCTGACCCTTCAAGCATCTGAACCTTCAGTGATTCAGAAGACTGCTCATATACCTGAGGCATATATAAATTATACAAGACCCGCAGTTCTGAAATGTTTTGTTGCCTAATTAGTTTTAACACTTCTACAAGGAAGGGGGATGGGGGAGAGGGAGAGAAGGAAAGAAGGAAGGAAGGACTGACTTTCAGGGCAGCTAACCCACATGCTGCCTATAGAGGCCACATGGTGGTCAGAGGCCATGACCAAGCACACACCAACAGGAAGGAACAAGCACTAAATAACCATAAACCCCTTGCCATTCTCTGACTGGTCTCTGGACCCTAACTCCTCTGCCCCTCCAGGCCTAGACAGGCCCTACCCACTTATACCCTCCCTCACAGTACAGACCTTTCCACCTGCACTCAGGACAACTTGACACCTACCCGCCTTTACACCAAGGCAAAGGGCTGCTCTGATATCATGTCAGCTCCAGCCACCACCTTCCCCCACCTCTCCACCACAGTCTTGCTTCTCAGCCTTTTCTACCCTCCCTCAGTGACAATCCTTGGGACCCAGACCTGGGTGTGACAAGGTACATCACCTCTCCTGGTCTGCAGCCTTTCCCAGGACGATCATGTCATGTCTGGTTCATCTGTGAAGCTGAGCCCTGGGCCTGGGGCTCTTCCTGGATGTCACACATACTCCTCAAACTCTCCAGGCCTCCTCCTCGTCCTTAAACCTACCTGGCGGTGTATGTGCCAACAGAGAGTACCAATGCCCACCCAGCTGCCAGCAAGAGACCCTACTCTTTCCCTTGCCAAGGCACCATCTCCCAAATATCCACCAATAACATCTATCAAATTCCTTCAGCTCTACCTACTTCTTTCAGCTGCCCATGTTAAGGACCCAGAGTGGCCCAGGCCACTAGCTCCGCACTGACATGGCCTCCAGACCCCTCTTCTGGCCTCGGTGCCCAACCCCTTAATTATTCTCCCATTCAAACTTCTGAAAACACAAACTGGACTAAGAACCTCTTTTCCTGAAAGCCTTCCACACCCTCAGCATAATAACCAAGCTTAGTTTGATGGCTCACAACTCTGGGCTGGGAGTTGGCCTCAACCATCCATCTCCATCTCTGCCTTTCACTTTACAGAGCTCAATGTCCCAGAATATTGGACTAATAGAGCCTTGTCAATAGGAGGTGGTCAATAACAATCTATGGGAGGGAGGGAGAGAGGGAGGGAGGGAGGGAGGGAG
>NW_008331486.1:3983038-3999054 GCF_000622305.1 Nannospalax galili | reverse complement strand
GGGAGAGAAAGTGGGAGGGTGGGAGGGAGAGAGGGAGGAGCAAGCTCTGCCAGGAAAAATTTTAATAAGGGAGCACTTGAAAAGGGTAAGTACATTTCTTACCAAAAACATGAGGGAGAGAGGGGGCATCTCAGAAATACGGGCAAGTGGGTTCACAGGTGTGACTGTACTTCACATGGACAGTATCCAGCTCTGAGCTGTAAACACCCATTTGGATAAGCAAGTGGAGATATGCAGCAGGTAGGAGGTATGTCAGTGGAAACACACAGAAATGCACCCACAGTGGTACAAAGGGAGGCCAGCTTGATGCTCTAAGACTACAGCACTGGACTTTTCACAGGGGACTACAGCAACAGGTGCTTCTGGTAGCATTACATTCTTCCCGAACTGACCATCCGTCTATGGAGGCATAAGCTCTATCAAATGTCAGGCATCTACAACAGTCATTCTGCCAAGTACTGCAGGGTCACAGGGACCATGGGACCCACCCCAACCTCTGAGAGCAGGGACTATCAGCCCGTCCCTCCACAATCTCATCATGTGGCTGCAGGACAGAAGTGGGAGGCTGTTTCAAGGGAGACTGCAGAACTAGGGAGAATAAATTGAGAAGTTTAGCAGATAATCCCCAGCCCCTCTGACCCGGAGAGAAGGGAAGTCATTATATTACATTTTTATAAATGAACTTTCAGCATCTTTAGATTCAAGCAGTCGCAGTGCCTAGCACCCTTCTAAAGCTGCTGTGCAGCTCAAAGCCAGCAGCGTGTCTGATGCCTGATAGCAGGAGGTGGGTCACAGTCCTTGGTGCTTTGCACAGTGGGGTTAATCTTAGGGCAGAGTCCGCACTCAGAGTGGTCTCGCCTCCAGCAGCTACAGGGCTTCCTCATCCTCTGGACTTATGCCTGAGCATTCCAGTGGCCTGGCCACCCCCAAAATTCCCTGTACTTTGATTCGGATGTTGACTTAATATGGAATTCCAGATGAAAAGAACAGGGAAGTGCTCCTTCTCACCCTGCCCTCCCCGTCTTTCCCCTTGAACTCAGGGCCAGAGCTCTGGGGAATGAGATGTTTATCTGAGAAGAGTCTAGCAGCCAGAACAAAGAGAGGTCTACCGCCCCTCTCCCAGAAAGGGCTCTTAGAGGAGCCCGGGCTGTGTGCAGCCTGGGTAATTACAGGCGAACTAGCTCGAGCCTCTTGCCCTGCTCACCTTCCACTAAAACACATGGTGCAGCATGATTGTGAAATGTGCTTATTAATTTCACTCATTTGACACTGCACTCTTCTGCCCTGGGCTAGATGTTCAGGGAAAATGATAGGGATAGATTGTGCCCCTGTCAGCCTTCCAGAGACTTTCAGAAAGCCAAACTGTCAAAGGCCATCTGCCATCCACTAGCCAAGCAGTCCAGATGACCCTGGAGGTGCAGACAGAATGCTAGAGATAGTGATAGACACAGAATGACAGGAAGATGAGAGACCGGGACCCAGGGCTTGAGCCCCGTGTGAGCCCTCCAGGAGGGACCTGAACTGTCCACCCACAGATGGGAGTGCCCAGCCCTGCCTGGAGAGACCTGGGCCGTCCACTCACCCACCAACAGAAGCTCCCGGCTCTGCCTGATTCATGACATGCTGCCTCTGACCCAATTCATCAAAAGACACTTTGGTTTCTCAAATAAGGAGCATTTTTATTAGCTTCCCCCAAGAGCTTTATGGCACAAAGCCATACCTAATGATTCTATTTTATGGAAACTTAAGGCATTCCAACTGGGCTTTGAAGACAAGCAGATCAGACTCAAATCTTTATCAAGAAAGATTCCCTCCTCTTCTCACTGTAAAACTATTAGGAAAGAGATGGGGTTTTAAATGGCTTATTTTAGGTGTATGCCGACATTATGTAAGTGCACCCTGTCATGCAATGCCCCCTCAGGCCAGAAGAGGGTGTCAGATCCCCTGGAACTGGAGTTGTGGATGGCTGTTAGTCACCATGTGGTTGCTGGGGCCCAAACAGCTGAGCCATCTCTCTCCAGCCTTGCCCCTGCTTTTTTTTTTTTTTTCTAATGGGCTCCTCTTTCTGCAGTGAGGACCCAGTGCAGATTGACTGGTGCAGATTGACTGGTGCTCAATGGGTGCTGATTTTGCCCCACCTACATTTCACCCTGGGACTATCTGGAAACACCTGGGGAGACAGGGCAGCTGCTCAGGCACTGACTGAATAGAAGTCAGTGATGCTGCACACACAGCCTGTGATGCGCAGGACAGCCCCACAACAAAGAATGATCTGATTCCTGGCCCAGATGTCAGCGATGCTGATGCTGAGCAGCCCTGCCCACACATGGCTCACACAGTGCTGGCTAATGAAACCTGCAGCCTTGTTCTTATAGTACATTTTCAATGAACCAGAATCAAACATTGTCATAAACAACACAGGGGAGAAAAATAAGATCATCTTAGAATCTCAAAACGCACGATGATGATGCTCACCATTTAACCCCCCCAAATGTCACTCTGCATGTCCTATCCCCCTAATTTGGAATTTTCCTATGGGAACAACAAAATAACCAGTCCTGATTCATAGAACAGCAGAGATGTCTACTGAAAAGCAAAGCGTTCTCTGCTTAGAACTTGGGAAGGGGGTTTGTCCTGCTTGGTCATGTGTCGGAGTCCTGGGACCCTGTCACTTCGCTCCTCTGAGTTTGAGTTCTCCTAACCGGCACACAGCTCTCCAGGAAAACGTAAAAGTTAAATGAGCTCACAGATGGGAAACCTTTATAACTGTGAAAAGCTTTACAAATGTAGGAAAACACTCAAAACACTCACATACCTGGGATAAGACAGGAAACTACCAGAGACTTCCTTGCATCCTTTTCATGAAACATAAAAACTAGAGGTGATCTTGGAAATCAGTGGATCTAACTTCAATTTCACACAAGGTGAGAACTGGCCATCACAGAAGTCAAAAGCCAGTTATGGTCAGAGCCAGGAAGCCACACCCATTTTCCCAACCCCACCAGACTCAGGTCCTCTGACACCCAAATCAGGATACTCTGTGCCCTATTGGTGATGGCGTTCCTCCTCTGGTCATTCTGAGTTCTTAAAGGGAGGAAGCACATCTTACACATAGGGTCTGAGGGTCTCTGACACTGAGCACAATAGGCAAGCTAGTATCTGGACTTACTACATCGTAGCCAGTTGGGGCTCGGTTCCGGGAGGCCACTACCCCGACTCCTGTGATGGGGTCCATCGACGTCTCTGGCAAGGCTTCCGAAAGGTCTCTGACTTCAGGCATGGTGGCTTGGTCCTGGTTCAGAAAAGGAAAAGCAGAAAATTCAAACTCGGTGTATAATGTGTACACAAGGTCTCAGACAGATGGAGAACCTGGGGGCAGCTCCTGAGCTGAGCTCCACATCCTCACCTGGCCTCACCCTGAACTCGGATCAAGAAGTCACTCGGCACTGGCCCCGCTCAAGTAGTTAGCTTGGAAAGCTGAGGGCTTGCACCTGCTCTCAGGAGGTAATTTCAACTCAAACCGAAAAGCACATATGGGGTGGGGGGGCAGGATATCATGTAGGGCTGTTCCAGGCTGGCCTCAAATTCACTATGTAGCTGAGGCTGGGCTTGAACTCCTGATCTTCCTGCCTCTACTTCCCTTCCCAAGTGCTTAGATTACAAGTGTGTCCATCCAGTTTTATGCAGTTCTGGGGATGGAACCAAGGAATTCATGCAGGTTAGGCAAACACTCTACTGAGCTACATCACCAGTCCCACATAATTCCTAACTCTGTGTCCATCTGCCTGATGTCTGAGCAGGCACCAGCAGCTCCTCTGGATGAGTCAGACCTGGCTGAGTCTAGCGGCAGCTTCTGTTTCTCTCCCTTAGTGAGTGGTTAGGCTTCCACATAGCCTCGGCTGGGCTTTCAGTAAGCAGAGAGCTCTGCAAATGCACAAGAGCTCTGCAAAGACAGGGAAGGCACTGGGGTGTGGCACAGGAATGGTGCTTGAATTCAGACACCGTACTTCTCAGCTGGTGATTGAACAAGAAATTCAACCTCATGAAGCCTCAACTTTCTCAACTCTAAAATGAGATTTGGAGTTGAGGGGAGAACTAAGGGATAGAAAGGAAGAGCCTGGAGACATCCCTGGCACAGGGTAGGTACTCAGTAAAAGGCAGGTGGATAGGCTTGGAGCACATGGATTCAGTGTAACTGGCCAGAAACAAAAGGCACCATGCATTAGAGGACTGGCTGATCCCTTTGTCACACTCCCAACTCTGGACATGTGTCACTCAAAGCTAAGCACTAACAGTGATCCTAATTCTTACTAGTCATTTGTGTGAAAGGAAGGGGACATGGAATTACTCCACTGCTCCCGACAGTAGCACAGGACCAGAGGCAGCGGCCAAGGCAGTAGGGAGAGCACCAGGCCTGGCGGCTCCAGGGACTGTGCACCAGAAAGCAAATAAAAACAGCAACACCTTATACAAGGTACTTAACCAGAAAGCAATGGGAAAGAACACGTTAAATCCCATCTCCTTCTGCAGCAATTAAACTCCACTGGCTGCCAGAGCTCTCAAGACTGGTTACTGCTTCAAAAGCAAACCAAACACCCTGCCCCCTGAGGCAAGTGGGAGGCAATGTTGTTGCTCCCCAGCCGAGATTCAGAAAAGCCAGGGGCCAAAGTGACTGTAACCAGCTTCACAGGAACAATCAAAATGCTGCAGGAAAGTCAGCGTGTAGTCAGCAGAACCCACAAAGAGCTCCGGAAACAGACTTGGCAGCGCAGTGGAGCCAAGTCCCTGGTCAAGACTAAGCAATGCCTGGCATCACGGCCCTCTCAGCCTGTGTTTCTGACAAGAGGCACCAAGTTATATTCTGTTTGCATCTACTGAAAATAAACCTCCAACTGGCCAGGGCAGGAGGTAGAGACCATGCTGCATCCCCCTGCCATCTCCTATTTTCAATGTTCATTTTCCAGGCTGGTTTATCTTCATACAGCACAGGGCCTAGCGCCTCCTGCACCCAGTAGGCATTAAGTAAATATTTATTGAGTGACTCCACATGTGTGTCCCCAAATAGATTTAGGGTTAAACGTTTTCACCTGCCCAACCCAAAGCAAAGCACTAAACCAATGTCTCTGTCCTTGAAAAATCCTGCATTACGAAGAACAGAAAATAACATTGCTGCAGTTTGCAAAATATTGGTACCTGCTGTCGGCTACCAAGAATGCTGGGCAATTAACAACTCATTAGCAGAATGTACGAATCCTGCCAGTGTTAAATATCATGCTGTGAATTTAATAAAGAACATGTGAAGCAAAAAAAAAATTTTTTTTAAGAGTATTGCCTTTACTATCAGAAAGAAAGAGGGGGAAGGTAAGCCCACATGTGGAACATCTCACTTGCTGGGAGAGTCATGTTCTGGGATGGCAGTGTGCTCCACGAGGCACTGATGACAAGGGCTCTCTGGCTCTGACACCTGCTATCATCTGTAGAAGGATGAGGGAGCTTGCAAGGCAAAGATGCTACTCCCAGAATGCACCCGGGGAGGCACCCAGCAGCAGCCTCCAAGATGGCTGCCTGCGCAGCTGATGCTGACAAAGAGCTGGGGCTCAGAGCTGGGGAACCAACCTACTGCAGGCCTGGGCCGCACAGCACTGCCATCGCCAGGCTCGCCTCCGCCTCTCTCCCGATCCCCGGTTGCCCGGGTTCCCGGGCTCTGGGGATCAAGGCAGCCTTTGTGCAACAGAGACAAATGGCTGCTCCAGCGGGCTGTGGCCCACTTGGTGGTGGAGCAGGCCCGCTACCGGCCAACCAGGCTCTTAATGAGAAACACCCAAGATATCCATGGCAGAGGCCATCGCTCAAAGCAGCTTGCCCTGCATTACATATTTTCTGACTGCAAATTACTTTTAACAGCGTCTCTACCGTCACTTCAATTGACCTTCCTAACAAAAGGCCATTTATTAACAAGCACTCCGTGTTTCCTGGGCTGCTTGGAGCCTCCAGCCAGAAGGGAAGGAATGAGAGCTGAACAGAGAGCGCTGTCTTCTAGGGTCGCAGGCCAGGCCTCTGCCAGGGAAGAAGGGCCTTGGATGTGAGCCTAACAGAGGGCCCATGTTTAAGACCAGCATTAACCTGCTTGGCAGGAGGTGACACTGGGTAAAACACCAAGGGCCTATCTGCAGCAGCCCCTGGTTTCACCTCAGCAGCTCTGCATCCTGGGTGAACACACCTTCTGTGGGGTTTCTACAGCACTCTGCAAACTTCAGAGGGTTTTCTCAAGCTCCTTGTGAGATGATGCTCACCTCAGAGCTGGGAGCAGACTAGCCCTTATTTTCCAGAAGAGGAAGCCGAGACCCCTGTTCTCAGATACCCTGGGGCTGGCAGCAGGCAGAGGCATCCTCCTCAGTCTAGCCTGTGTTCTGTTAATCCTCTACACAGAGACCCACATCCGGCCCAAATGGGAAAGCAGTTTCAACACTAATTATATTTTAAAATGCCAAAGCTCCTCTTTCTCTGGCCATAGCTCAATAAGTCAAGCAAAGAGAGAAAATACAGAAAGATAAAAGTAACATGGGATTAATTTTCCTCACACCTCAGTTTCGAGATTCAACATTCCCCTCATAAATAATTTACAACAATAAAAATGAGCTAAGGCCATGTTTGTGTAGGATGGAGGTAAATTCAGGCCTAATGAGGGAGATCCGAGCTCCGCACAGGAGGGAATGGGTTGATCTACAGCCTGCTGTGTGCAGGATCCACGGCACACAGGGGCTCCATTACCAAATGCAAGTCACAGGGCCAACTCGAAGGAGGGGAGCCAACTGGGGAGCCTGAGCCATCCAGATGCGCCAGAAGGCTCTCCATAGGGAAAGCAAGAGTGGGCTCTGTGTGTGGACGGCTGATGCTGAGCCAGTCTGAAACCCCGGGCTTCTACCACAGGCCAGGAAGAAGGCATTGGACACCTGAGAATCACATCTGCTCATGGCCAGCTGACCTTGAGCTGTCCTAATTTAGCCTTGCAGGCCATCTGGTGTCAGTCCCCATCCCACTTCTCCTGAGTGGGCACATAGCCTCTGCTAGATCTGTCCCAGGCTGGAGGCTACAAAGCCTTGCTCCAGGAAGGTGGTTCTGTGTCAGCTCTGAGAGATGCTTCCTCAAGACAAGTTGTGTGTGTGTGTACACACACTGGGCAAGATGGTGTGGAGGAACCCACCCCATGCCATTCTTGAGGCACTCAGTCTGCAGACAGGACTAGGAGGAGGCTAAGTTCCCCACAGCCCAGCACCTCACCCACAGTCATCCCAGGTTCACAGAGATGTGAACTTTAACTATGAAGCCCCTTCACACAGACATCATACTGCTTCCTTGTAGCTGATCAAAGAATTACCACAACCCTAAACTTAATCCCTAAAAGTCTGCAGTGCTGGGCTTAACTGATGCTGAGCATTGTTTCAGAATCAAAGGCTGCCTCCCTGCCCTAGCCTGGGAGAAAGCTGAGCTACTGTGTCATAGCTGAAAACTCAGGGGAACTTTGATTTCATCTCTGTTTAATTTCCACAACCCTAGTGAGCCTGGGGTTTATCTCATTTTATCAACTACAGTACTGAAATCAAAACCCAGCTAACAACACTCAGTCCCTCTCCACAGAGGCCCTCCCAGCAGCGGGGGAGTGGGCCGAGTTTAAAGTGATTTCGGGGGGCAAGGACTGCAGGGGCTACTGCCTTCAAAGGAGACCAGGCCTCGCTGCCATCCTGGCCTCCCTGCAGAGTGAGGACGGCTGGCTCAGAAGCAGTGCCAGCTCTGCCCACCAGGGCAGAAGGCAAGACTACACAACTTTAGAGGAGAGTAATTTCAAAGTGCTAAGGGGGTGGCGGGGCGGTCAGGTTAAACTGGGCAACTATAATTGAAATGACAAACCAGTGGGTTAATTAAGTCCCTACAGAAGGACGAACTTGTGGTCAGCTTGCTTGAAATCCAAACTCAAGGGCAACAAAGACATAAACTGTCTTCCCACACCTTCCTGCTTGTGGAGCTGAGGAAGGGAAAGGAAGAAATTTTTCATAAGCCAAGGATACAAAGATGACTCTCCCCTAGGACAGTGCTGCTCCCCAGTAGATCTGCCACTATGGCTGGGTGTCATGGGGTCAGGGAGAGCTTGTCACCTCTTTCCCAGCAGCAGAGATGGTCTGCAGGGTCCCATGCCCCTTCTGGCACTTAAGGAATTACTGGTACCATTCTACTGACAAGCAAGAGGTGAAAGACACAACACTGTCCCCAAGGAGGTAGCCTGTGGCCAGGGTTCCCCAATACACACATCACACGGGAACACACAACCAGGCCGCCTCCTTGCAGCAAAGGGGCAAACACCTACTTCATCAGGAGGCTGCCAGCTGAGACCAGGCGCCATGAAGCAAGTGTATACCCAGCAACTGGGCTGCCCAAAGGGGACAGCACACAGGCTGAGAGGTGTCTGCTGGGGGATCTTGGGAGAGCACCTGGTGCCACCTGCACTCTGGTGTGGACAGCTAAATTCACCAGTCAGAGGTCAAATTCCTGGGGCAGCTGCTATTGGGTAGTCAGTGGAAGCAGGCCATTGGCTGTGGGGAGGGTTGTTCTGATACTAGGGAATGATGGAAAATATTTTTCTAAGCTCTTCTAGGTTACCAAGAATTTTCCAGCTAGGAAACCAACAATTGAGAGTACTTCCTTTTTCCCCAGTAAAGATCTGTTGTGATTTTTTTGTTTTGTTTTGTTTCTTTGTTTTCCTAATAGAAGGATCTGGTACACAAATGCACCAATTCAATCTGACCTTTCTTTAGATTTATATTAACCATTTATGGTTAGGAGCGAACATAGTCTCCATAAACCACATGGGACAGACCCACTTGAAATTCCCCTTCTAAATAAATACAGAATCGAGTTCTCCAGCAATGACTGGCCAAAGCTGCCCTAATAGGTCCAGCTTTACACAAGCCCCAGAACACAGAGGTCCAAGATCAATGGCCCAAGCCAGGTGTGGTGGCACACACCTCTAGTCTCAGCACTCGGGAGGCAGAGGCAGGCGGATCTATGTGAGTTCAATGCCAGCCTGGTCTACATAGTGAGTCCAGGACAGCTGGGACTACTGGAAGACCCTGTCTCAAAAAGACCAGGATCAATGGCTCTTTCCTGTTTAGCGCCAGATGATGAGACAAACCCTTGTCCTGATAACCAGTGACCTCAATGCCAGGGAAATGGGCCCCCAGGCCAGAATCATCAGAAGCTGTGACTTCCTGTCACAGGCCATGCCCTCCCTGACTTTCCCATCTTGAGCTTCTCTAGTGCACTAGTTAGTCTAATCTGTTGGCCTGGGAGCTGATGGCTGCCACAAAGTCCTTCCAACCAAGCCTTCTCTCCTGAAGCTCTGGGGTACATCTGGTATCCTGCAAGCTGTCTTCATCTGCATATCCCACTGACACCCCCAACTCGGCTGACCTTGATGCATCCTCCACATTCCCTCTATCACAAAGCCTGGAACATAACAGTCCACAGCTGTCTGTGGATAGACCTGCATTTGGAGTCTTCTGGTTGACAGCAGCTTGTAGCATCCTTATCTCCTGGGGCAGCTGCTAAAACAGACAGTCCTGAGCCCTCTGCCAGAAACAGGCTCCAGAGGGCTGCCAGGGGCCAGGGCAGGGGGCCCAAGAGGCTATATCCCACAGGTTCCCACCAACAACTGGCCCACCATCTGCAATTCAAGAAGCTGATGGTAAGTACTTATTCCAAGTTAGATGAATAAATGATGAATGAATGGAATGAACCTGAGGGTGACCTTCCATTGAGATGCTCAGAATCAGTCCCCGAGCCTCTCCCTCTCCATCACAAGGCAGCCAGGAGTACCCAGTGCTACTGACACCCTTCCCTCTAGGCCACCTCTCCCATTTCCTCAAGCCTTCTTCAAATGGCCATCCAGATGAGTGCTGTCACCCAGATGTCATCAAAGTATGTGGTCTTAGCAAGTACATGTGCTCAGGTACTGCACATGCACAAAGGCATGTGAAAACACACACACACACACACACACACACACACACACACACACAGCCTTGCTGCTCAGAAGGCTACTCAGATAGCTATATACTTCCCCTCACAGAAATTGATCAAAAGTGTGCTGTGTTCACCTATGAGCTGAGCTCACAGAGGGTGCTCAATGAGTGCTCTATGAATGGATTAAGAGTGAATGAAATTCCTGTCCTCTCAAAATAGTTCAGATTTCCTTGAATTAAGGAGATCACATAATACAGGAGGAGCAAATGACAGCAGACCTATCTTGTCTTTTCCAGTGAGACCCCCAGCAGGGTTGATGATGTCACCAAAGACCAAACTCAAACCCAGGAGTGCACACCTGGAGGGTAAAGGGGGGCTGCACTTCCAGACATCTCCAGAAATGGACCTCACTCAGTACTCAGTAGTGCACATCTTAACAGGCATAAATAGAGATGGACGAGTGATAGCAGGGACCGGCGGTAGTTCCCAGTGGCTGCAAAGACACCCCAAGGAGCTTGTCCATCAGTAGCAGGCTCACTCCCTACCCCCTGGTTCTCGGTCTGGGCTGAGCTTGGCTGAGACTGGACAAGTCACAGCCCAGGAGAGGCTCCACAGGGCTGAGTGGCAGCAAAGCACTAGACATGAGGTTGAGGGTGCAGAGAATATCCTGAAGGCAGGGGGCTGTGGCTGAGGGGCCACCTCCTTCAGAGGGAACAGCCAGCCTCCCTGGAAGATGGAGGGTGCAGTGTGGTACACATCTTAACAGGCATCAACAAAGGCACAATGGTGTGGACAAACAGGGACTGTTGGAGGAACAGTGAGCAGCAAATGGACTCTGAAACAAATCTATGAAATGCCGAAACAAATAAACAAATAAAATCCAACTAAACTTAAAAAAAAAAAAAAACTAAAAAAAAATTATAAAATGCCAAAAAAAAAAAAAAAAAAAAAACCAACAAAACTAAAAAAAAAAAAAAAAAAAAAAAAGGCACTGCAGCCAATTGCTTAGGCTGAGTGACGGCAATGCCGATTGCAGGAAGGGGAGCCAGTGGTCTGAAGCAGGGGACTCCCAGGTCTTCAGCTGGATGCCCCACCATACTACTTCCTTCAGATCCCCTAAGGCCTCATGCCATTAGCTCAGGGGAGGGATGGCCAGCAGAACAGAGAAATGGAGAGGGTATAGCTTTGGACTCACAGACCAGAGTTCGAATCTCAGCTCCAACACTTGGAGCTGTGTGGCTCTTGGCAAATCAACCAAACCCTGCCCGAGTTTTCACCCCCATAAAATATTAGTAGATAATACTTTTTCCTCAGAGTTATAATGTGTGTAAAGCATGTAGAATTGTATCAGAGGACAAAATCAACAGAGTGAAAGGCAACCTAAAAGAGTGGAAGAAAATATTTGCCAACCATTTACCTGATGAGGGGTTTTTATCAAATCTGTAATGAACTCCTTCAGCTGGGGGCTGGAAAGATGGCTCAGTGGTTAAGGGCACTTGCTGTTTTTTGCAGAAGATCTGAGTTCAATTCCAGCACCTGTGTCGGGCAGCTCACAACCACCTGTAACTACAGCTCTGTTCTGGCCTCTGCAGGCACCAGCACACATTTGACATACACTCATGCAGACACACACACACACACACACACATAAATAAAAATAAATCTTTAAAAGATTTAAAGAATTCCTATAGCTAAGTAACAAGTCAAATTATTCAGTTTAAGAAATGGGAAAGGAATTGAATAAACATTTCTCTGAGAGTGACAGGCAAATGGCCAAAGCAGGAAAAGATGGTCAATGAAGTCATCAGGAAAATGCAAGTTAAAACCAGAACCACAATGAAGTAATGCCTTGTACCCATTAGGTTGGCTACCCCTGCCCCCCCCCCAAAAACACAAAACAAGTACCCAGAAAGTAACAAGTACTTGTAGAATATTTTAAAAATTGGAAACTTTGCTACTACTGGTGGCAATGTAAAAGGCAGCTATCACTTTTTGGAAAACAGTGTGCTAGTTCCTCAAACATTTAAAAATAGTTTCCATATGATGCAACAATTTCATGTCTAGGTGTATAGTGCAAAGAACTGAAATCACAGTCTCGGAGAGATATGTGTACACTTAGTTTAGAATAGCATTGCTTACAGCAGCCAATAAAATGCAGGCAATGTGGTCCATACATTCAATAGAATACTATTCAGCCTTCCAGAGAAAGGACCCACACAACATGATAAAACCAAGGCTGTTCTCCTAAGTGAAATAAGCTTGTCAGAAAAGGTTAAGCACCATCAGATTTCAGCTCTATGAGCTCCCTGTAGTGGTCAAACTCAGGGAGACTGTATAGAATGGGAGCTACCCTGCCTGTAGCAGGGACACAGAGAGTTTAATGGTAGAGAGTTTCAGTTTTGCAAGATGAAAAAAGTTCTAGAGATTTAGGGGCTGGGGAGATGGTTTGAGCTGATAAAGAGCTTTCCTTGCAAACATGAAGGCTTGAGTTTGGTCCTCAGAACCCATGTGAAAAACCTGAGAATAGCCACTGGCTTGTAATCCCAGTGCCGGGGGAGGCAGACAGGTGGATCCATGGTCTGCCAGCCTCACCTAACCATTGTAGCCCCAGGGCAATGAGAATGTCTCTTTAATAAACAGTGGACCTCTCATGAGGAATGACACCCGAGGTTGACCTGTGGCCTCCACATACACACATATACATGTGCAAACACACTATACTCACTGCCCACTGATCTATGGACTTAGCACGAGCTAAGGTGCTAACATTTACATTGTGTGTATTTAACAATTTTATGAAGCCCTGGAATCTTCATTATCATAAACTCTCTAGGTTTCCTGGGCTCATTAAGAACTCATGTATAGGCCAGCAAGATGGTCCAAGATGGTTCAACAGGTAAAGGTACCTGCTGCCAAGCCTGATGACTTAGGTTCAACTCCTGGAACCCACATGGGAGAAGAGAATGGACTCCCACAAATTGCCCTCTGACCTCCACATGCACACACACGCTGTGACACACTAGCACCCTTACACACATACGTTACACATACACCACACACACACACACACACACACACACACCCTCTCTTCTAACAGCTATGAGCGTTTGGGGGGGGGTTGTTTTTGTTTTTTGTCTTTTTGAGACAGGGACTCTCTGTAGCCCCAGCTGGCCTGAACTCACTATGTAGACCAGGCTGGCCTTCAACTCACAGAGATCTGCCTGCCTTTGCCTCCTGAGTGCTGGGGTTAAAGGCGTGCCCCACCATGCCCGGCTGTGAGGGTATTATTTTGAACATTTTGTTCTGATCAGTATCTGGATTTTTTTTAAGTGTGTATGTGCCACGTATGTCCAAAACTATATAAATAAGGATAAATTCATAGATTCCAGCCAGAGGCCCAGCAAGAGGGCCTTCCATCCTAAGGGAAGCCCCAGCTACAAAGCTCCTGTGTGCGGCACTGGGCCCTGGGCCCACAGGGCTCTCACATTTCTGCCTGGACAAGCTCTCCATCTCACCAGGAGTGTGTCAAGTAAACCAAACACATGCCCATAGGATGTCCCCAACAGGGGAGGTAATATCATACAGTGGTTTTGCCTCCCAGGCAGCTAGAGAGACAGGGCTGGGTAGATAACACAGGGAAACCACAATTCCCCAAGGCAGTCCTGCAAGCTGAAGGCCAGAAAGAGCCCTAGGGAGAGTTAGGAGAGGAAGCAGCTCCCTGCAGGAGCTCAGGGCCGCCCCTGCACCACCAACTGGCAAAGAAGACTCTGCTCACTAACCACAGTCAGTGACCAATGACCTCAGCCCAACCACATCAAGTCATGCAGTTATCTGTGATCCTCACTGTCACAACAGCACTTTGATACTGCCCACACTCAACTCCAACACCATCATTATGTTGTAGTGTGGTGAGGATGTCACTCTTTGGACACGAAGCATGAATTACTTCTAGCCAGCTACAGCAGAGGGACCCAGGCCACTCGGCTTGTGATCCCCCTGGAGCAGATCTACCATAAAACGAACGGATATGAAGCTTTGGGACTCTCCCTTACCCCTTAAGCCACAGAAAAGCATCCAGCAATATGTTCACACAACCAAGTGGTTGTGTAACACATACAAGATCCTTTTTCTGATGGGGCCTGACCCCAGCAACAAATCATGTAAGAATTGGGGCTGCTGAATGGTGAATCCCACTTACATGTCATGAAACTCTCCGCCTCTTACAGGGTCAAGTGCCTTCCTGATTGACGATCCTTATGAAACAGGTATTAATCTGTAAGCCACTTTTACAATTAAGAAAATGGGGATTTGAGAAAGGTTCTGTGACTTTTTAGGGTCTAAAGAGTAGACTGAGTTCCCAAATCCAAGCCTAGTGTTTATGACAGAACAGCTTCCTACTTACCCTTTCTTACACCTTCAAACAAAAGATGCTCTAAAAGAAACAAATAAGCAAGCTTCTTTTTGGATTACTCCATGAACAAACAATAACAATTGCTAACTGATGTAGCTCAGTGGTTGCCTAGCATGTACAAGGTCCTAAGTTTGATCCCTAGCACTGAAAATAATAACTGCTAAACTTTTACTGATCATTTGCCACTTGGCAGGCACTAAGCTAAGCTCTTCCAGCAAGGCCTCATTTACATCCCTACATAGGTCTGAGATAGACACAATCATTAACTTCTATACAGATGAGGAAACTGCCCCTCAGAGAAGTTCATTGATTTGCTCAACTACACACAGCAAGTAGAAAAGCCAGACTTAAGCCAAGTTCTCATTCTAAAGCTCTTGTATTTAACCTTGATGAAATATTCTAGATGTGGGGAAAGTCCAGCAGTATACAGTTAGGGCAGACAAATGCCGTTACAAGCACATAAAAGCTGGAGGAAGGAATGGAAAATGTGAGTGAGAGGTGATTCTACAGTGTAATCGCCCGAAAACTCGCTCTATGTGGATCTGGGTGCACAGGTCTCTGAAGAAACACTGATTCTTAGAGACCCACTTAAATATTGAGCATGGCACAATTCCTCGAGGCACCCCAAGTGATTTCCCAGCTGGCAAGAAAGGTGTCATCTGTCTTGTAACTAACCTTCCGCCTACACTGAATTTTTCAGTTACTCTAGGTTTCCACACGGTTTATCTTTCAACTTTTCTGAGGCAGCTGATAAGATTTGCCAGCCCTGTTAAAATGAGATAGGATCCTGCCAGCTGTCGAGAAATACACAATGAGATTGTCCTAAGAAAGAACCACCAGAGACAAAGGCCCAGAAAGAGGAGCCCCCTGTCTGCTGTCTGCCTCTGAGGCTGAAATCCAGTGGCTCTGGGTTCCCTGTTGGGGGCAGGGAGACCGGGCAATGATCATTTGCCTTGGGCCTGAGGTTTTCCTGTGTCTTGCTGAACAGGTCCTTGGGGGTCAGGAGACAGAGGAAAGGATAGTTTAGGAACAGTTCTGTACTGCGAGACAAAGAGAACAAAGATGCTCCTGGGGGCTGCTACCTGGTTCAGTGTGCCTGTCTCTGAGGATGCGGTCACTGGTGCTCTGACAAGCAGCCCCTGTCCCTTGGGTTCATCCACATGCCCGCCATCCTTCCTGGAAGGGTATTTCTGGTCTGCAATGCGCGGGGGCATCTCACCTTGCAGACAGGTGCCGGACAGTTTGGATGTCCCTCTCCTGGCACCCCAAAGGGTGATGCCTGCGGGTCAGGTGCACGCTGATCTACACCCACGTGACCACAGACAGCTGGACACCCCCACTTCACCCCCCAGGCAGGCCGGTCCAACCACTGTCCCCTGTGTGAGCCCAGGTGGAAGCGGTTCGGGTCCTAGGGCCCTGGGCACGCCGCAGAAACCCCAGTTCCCTCCAACCCACCGCCAGGCAGAGCCAGGGACCTGTAGCAGCAGCTGGAGCTGGGCCGGGCAGAGGCGGCCCAGGCCTGTCCCCGCGGCGGGGCCGGGCACGTAGCCCGCAGGCCTCGGCCAGGCCCGGCTCCTCCCGCCGCCCG